>NW_028256430.1:0-600000 GCF_048593485.1 Apis florea | reverse complement strand
TGAATATTTTGGTAATATGTTATCAATATAATATAATTTGATAATATATTATCATAAAATCAAATTATCAATGTTAAAAAGAATAATTTAAAAAAGAAATGTTATGATCAAAGATCAGATTTATCTATATCATGAAAATATTTTAAAATAATGTATAAGAGTTTTTAATATTTTTTTATAAACATTAATTATTTTTATTTGTAATGACAAAATCAAATTTATTTGGCTCACAATATCATTTAATAATATCATTCAATAATTTAATTTAACAATATATATATTTATATTTAGATTTCATTAAATAAGATAATAAAGAAATATTTTACAATATTTATATAAGGAAAATAAAAATACAATTTTAAAAAGAAATTCTTAAATTCTATTTAGGATAGAATTTAAATATATTTTCAAATTTTACAATTTTATTTTCTTATATGCAATCAATAAATATAATCATTGTAAATGCAACAATGAAGAATATGATAATAAATTTAAGGAATATTAAAATAATTAATGTAGAGTTCATTATAAAATATAGATTAAGTTCATTCTACATCTGTTTTAATAAATTATTATTATTTTTAAAAAATTCAAATTTAAATATATAAAAATACATTAAGGCACAAAATATCAGGTTCTACAGGTATATAAATACCAAAAAAAAAAATATAATGGATAAATATTATAGATAGCAAAATTTTAAATATAACACTTTCCCCTTTTTGTGTATATTTTTTAAATGAAATTTTGTTAATAGAATTTATAAGAATTTTACGTATTCATACGTATAAAACATTTTTTGTAAATATATATTTTTTTAATCTATTTAACATGTTTCTTGAATCTTTATTTTACATTAAATCAGCGAGTAGAAAAGTTTCTTAAAATATGGACGTATTTGTCTCTTTTTATCAATGATTTTGATACGCATTACATTACGAGTATAATGTCTTCTCTATCCATTCTTCCATTGTGAATGTTGCCGTATTAGTTAAATCTGGATCACGTTCTCTGAAAATATCTGAAAGCAAAAAACATGTTAATTATGCTATATTATATTTTATGTGTTTTATTTATTAGTGTTTATTCATTTACCTATCATTGTTTTAAGTCGCACTGCGCACATTATGTAATCATCAAAAGTGATCATACCATCTTTTGTTCCATAACGATGTACTAAAATATTTAAAATGTGATTATTAAGCCGATAACCAGCGCTATTTAATGCTTGTCTCAATTCAAACGCGCTTAAATGTCCCGTTTCATCTCTGTCGTATAATTTAAATACAGCCTGGAAATTAATTTTTTTTAATGTTATAATTTAATTATGATTATTTTTTTTTATAGTTATATTTTATAATTATATTTTAAATTAAAATTGGATAATGCAGTGAAATATTATATTCTAACTTATTTGTTTAAATTCTCAATATTCTAATCTTTTAAAAATTAAAAATAATACAAATTATATAATATAGTTTAAAATAAAATTTTGAAATAAAATATTTAATTATTCATATTTGATAATAAATTTTTAGAATAAAAAAAAATTATTCAAATAACTTATTTATAATAATAACTATAGATTTGTTTAATTAAGAGAATCCAATTCTATTTGCAGAATAGATAATTATTATTTCATTCAAATTATTAATATTATTATTTAGAGAAATTTTGTAAAATTTTTAACAGTTTTGATTTTCTAGTACAAACAAGATCTCAAATGTCTTTCAATTAAAAATTTCATTTTTTTATGATTTATTTTTGTAGAAAATTAACGTACCCTCCATTTCTTTATATCGGTCCATAACTGTCTAAATTCTTCAAATCCGAGTTTTCCAGAATGATCTACATCTAGCATAGCTACCATGCTACGACATACATCCTTACTGAATCCTTTATTATTTGTTTCTGAAATAGAAAAAATACTTTCGCTTGTGATATTCATTTGTGTGATATTATATGTGATCATATTAAATTCATATTATTCTTTTTACATTGTATATTTTAATTAACATAAAATTCTGAAATATAAAGTATATAAAGCAGAAAGATAATAAGGAATTATCGCTAAAATTAAACGACGACGACACTACAGATATAAACACAATATAAATAGATGACAATAGATTGTAATTAGTAGCATTATAATAAAGCTACATTTTTACATTCTGAAATGAAAGTTTAATATATTATTTCCAAGCTCGTTAAATATCTTTTTTGTGACAAAGACACATGCACAAACTTAATTATTTGTTCCTCAAGCTTTTGAATTGCTTTTATATTTATGTTTTGTTACTGATTATTAAATATTTTTCTATAAATTGTAAGCAGATTTTGTTAAGATAAATGATAATTTTTCTATTTAATCTATTCAATTTATTGATTCTCTATTTTTAAATTTCATATTCGAAAATGATTCGCTTAGTTTGATATATTTAATGATTCTTAATTTTGTTTAAAAAATTTTTAGATAATATAATAAAACGTAACATAACATAACATAAAATTTAAGAACAAATCTCGCTTCCTAAAATTATGTATAGAAAAAGAATTGATCGATTTATGTTTAAACTATATTACTTTAAAAGATATTATTTTCATTAAAAAATAAAACATCATTTGTTCGTTTATAATTTTATGATTTAACTAATCTTTTTATTAATTGTATTATGGCGTATAACGTATAAAGAATCATGTGTCAATTTAATTATATATGAATATATTAACATTCCATTAATTATTAATTTAATTTTTTTTTATAATAGAAATATTATATTATATATGATATAAATTTACCACTGAAAATAATAATTTATCCAAAATAAATATTATACTGTTATTTTGGAATCTAATTTTTCATCAAACATCATAAATATACATCATATTATTAATTATTAATCAAAATGATAGAAATTTATGATGGCACATGAATATTTTAAATAATTGAACGATTTTCAATGAATTATAAAAAGAAATTTGAAATTTACAAGATCCAAATCGTTATCATTAAAATTATAAAAATTATAATTATGAGATAAATTGATAAAAATTTAAATATATATTTGCTATAATATTATCAAAAGAAAATAAAAAAAAAATTATGATTTATATTCAAAAATTCTTAATATTTTCAATAAAATATTTTATTAATCGAGCAATTCTTTTTCTATGAAAGAATTTAATGTTTTGAAATAATTTTACCTATTATACATATAAGAAATAATGATCTGTAGGGTAAAGTATATACATATACTGGATAATGTCTTACCTACAGTCTTATTGTATTGTTCATTATTACAAAGAATGCCGCACAGCAGTGAGATGAGAGTGTCGATAAACGAACCATTTCCTTGTACAGATTCAGGGGCATGAACTTCACTACGACGAGCCGACTGTGGTAGTTCTACCCGTAACATACAGCTACATGTTAACATTAAATTTTACATATGTACATTCGGGTCAAATCAATCGATATATGTTAAAACTTTAAGATCACAAAACTTTAATAATATTGTATTAATATAAATCTTTTCTTAGAATTCTTTATTTTATGCCAGTTATAATATATTTAATATCATTACAAAAAAAGCTTTGTCGAAAAATTTGACTAATTTCTATCGTCTCTAAATTGATTAAAATTTAAAAATTATTTAAGAGTTAAGTAAAATTATTAATTTAAGAGTCAATTAAAAAATCTTAATTGAGCAGTCATTTATTAATCACCATTATGTTATATACATATTGTATTATAAATAAGTTTAAACAAAGTATAAATTAATTATACTTTAATTAGACTTTATGTATTTCTGCCTCTAAAGGACCCAAATGTATTTATGTATGAAGAATGTATGAAGTAATTATGTGTACAGAAAGAAACGAAACATGCACAAGAGTGAACGAAAGTGAAGTTTGTGCGTTACATTAGCATTCACACAATAATTGATTCACGGTGAAAATGAATTAATCGAAACAATGCATTAACAAACTACTAAAACCAGAATGCATAGTGCTATTTGCGTGTCACTTCATAAAGTATTCTAATGAATGATTAATAACAAAAAAGCATTATTATGAAAGCTTTACGAATATTATAAAACCTTTTCTTAATAATAAGCGAATAGCTAAAATAAAATAAAATAAAATAAAAGAATTGTAAGATTATATACGATAACTTATTGCTAAAATTATAAATATAACATTTTCTTAATTATATTTTTTTCATAAATTTTATTTGCAATATTATTCTTTATATTACATTAAAAATTTTGCATTTAATATAAATAAATTAATGTAAAATTTAAATAATCATACCTTTTCGCATCGCAAAATCTAAAATTTCCTTCAGTTCCATCCAATCTACTTCCATATCGTCACCGGCAAGCTTTTTAAAGAATTCTCGAACTTTTTCTGCATTTCGATCTGGCTCTGGTTCATCTCGAACCTAAAAGATAGGAATATTGATATTTGGAAAATGAATAATATGAAATGATAACGTTTATTATTATATAATTAAGTATATTATTTTAATAATAATTATTATAAAATATTTGAAACATTATATTGGAATATTAGCATGCAAATATTTACCTTATCTCCATCAGTGTGTTCATCAGCACCTTTAGGATTAATGATCTATTCGCCAAGCAATATCAACATGCAAACATTGTTACAATTATTAATTAGAATTCACGATTATTGATTAAATTTTTTTTGATTAAGTTGATTATGCAATTACATATACATATATTATATTTTTTCACAATAAATAATATTTTTAAAAGCACTATTGAAGCATATTAAATAAATATTATCAATATATAAATGCACAAATAAATTGAATTGTGTGTATTTTGCATATTATTATGTGTTAATACTATAAGTGGTGTAAAATCTATTATCGTGCGATTTATATACATTTATTTATTAACAGTAATTGTTTTTGAAAAAACAAATATTAAATATTTATCGATATTTTTAATACTTATATATAATATATTTAATTATAAATATCTTACCCTATCATCAACTTCTCCAACACCAATTTCATCATCATTTTCTCTAAAAATATAATTTTTGATATAAATTTTAAATTTTTGTTACAATAAAGTTCTCATTATAAAAAAAGATATACTTACTGCATATTGTTTTTATTTTCAGAGAAGATTCTTAGCAAAAATTCACCTTCTTCGTTAGGATCGAATGTACTTGGAACTATACAATACACACCAGGTGGTAATTTGAAACGACACGTCACTTCTCGTAAATTTATAAATGCTGGTGATCTTGCTACTGATGCATTATATTTGAAGAAATTAATATCTAATGGTTTAGGTAACCGTTCAGGATATTCCAACTATATAATCATTGTAATCAATATATTGTTTTTCATAATAAAATGATATTGATATTTTTAAATTATTAGTCATGAAATATTCGTTAATATATTATAATATAAATACCTACATGATATATCGCAAATCCAATCGTCAAACATTCTGCACCCATTCTCCTCTGTGCTCGTCTATTTTTTTGCATCAATGCAACAATAACTGTACACTTATCGTCATCTTCATCAGGATATTCCAATGTAATTCGGTATTGTGGATTATGCCAGAAAGTTTCTATAATTTATTAAAAATAATATTCATTGTTATTTTATAACAGCATAATAGAAACAGAAAAATGATTAAATAAAAAGATTAATAAAATGATTAAATTAAAAGATTAAATAATAAGGAATGTTTACCTAAAAAGTTCCTACAACCTCCTGCTGTAACACCACGTACCCATTCTCCTTCAAACACACTCATCTCCCATTTCTTTTTACCAGCATTTAAATCGTCCTCGCTCAATGAGTCTGGATTCAAGTTACATATTTCTAATTGTGTAAAATATTTAATAAAGTCATGATATGACATCCAAAATTCACCGTCCATATCGAACGTCAAACCTAATTCTTCTTTTTCATGGTCAGGAATAAATCTCCATTCTGGAGACCTATTAAGCAAAAGTTCATTTTATTAAACATCTTCAAAATCGTTATGTGAAATAAGATATGATATATTCTCTATAAGTTACCTCATACTTCATTTAAGATAAGATTCACATAAGATTTTTTTACGAATAATCCATACAACATATTTTATTAATATTTTGCATGTATATTTATTCATGTTTCAACAATATTCATAATTTTTTTAAACAAGAAAAAAAACAAAATTTACCAAGTAAATCTTAGATATTATAAAAATCTTTTAAAAAAAATTATACTCTCTTTCAGAACAGTATTACAATAACAGTATAACAATTTTATTAATTTTGAAAATTCAGAGTTCTTTATATATTTTTGAAGTCTACATTTATAATTTAATGCCTCTATAAATCTATTTAATGACTTACTGATCACTCCACGGACCATTCCATTCTGCTTCATTACCCCATGGATTTCTAAGTCTAAGTAGAGGTATTCTTCCATACTGGTTAGGCGTTTGAATTTCTACATATTTAACACGTGTAATACTGTAAGCATGGCCTCTGATCAGACCTTGAGGTGTCTCAGCTTCCAATATATTTGGATCAGGCTAAAATAGTAACTTATTTTATTTGTGCATTCGACGATTATTGAATTTAAGAAAACGTCCATCAAATAATACCTCTATCGAACAGCCCATCAGTGAGTTTCTTTCAAAAGCTTTTAAGAGAATATTGAATAGATTTGGAGGCGTTTCATCCATCTGATACATTTCCGTTACACCACCCGTAAAGTCCTCCATGGCTTCACAAGTAGTTCCACCTTTCAATGCTTCATACGAGCCATGAAGCTTCGCGTATGCTTTCTCTAATAAAGCACTCCAGAATTCGTTGCTCTCAGCTGAATGTAGATATACTAATTCACCGCGATAAGTTGGCAATCTATCATCAATAACCACATCTACCCATCTACCATATTGCCAAAATCTATTTTTAAAAAAACATAAAAATTTATACGAATAAACATTTTTCGTTTACGAAATATAACATATGTTTTGAAATGATTCAACTAATTGTAAAAATACCTGAAATGAAAGATACCAGCATAATTTTCCTCAAAACTTTGATCTTCTGGAACTACTTGGAAAAATAAATTGGCATCCATAGTGAGATTTGCAACTGCTGCCAGCAGCCAACAATCTCCTAATTCACCCTGCTGAACATCGAATCTGGAAAAACCTTCAACGAACAGTTGAGGGTTGTCCGCGATTTCCTGTTATAATAAAGTGTAAAATGATTTAAAAAATCTCATTCAAATCTATTCTTTTATCGAACTATCTAATAATAATACTTTACAAACAAAATGAAATTGTTTAAATTATATTGAAATTTTATAATTTAGTAATGAATTATAAAATAATCTCTCTCTCTTCTTTTGCCTTTCTTTTTCTTTCTTTTTTGAAATTTTATTTGAATTCTGCATATAAATATTGTATGTATACATGAAATTTCTTACCATAGGTCGTTTCCATTCTATGTATCTGTCGGGCCTTTTTGAAAAATATAACGATGAATCGTCCGCTGGAAATTCGGAATCCTCGAATAATGTCCCCGTCGACAAACATTCTTCTCTGAGCTTCTGAAAATCTTGAACAACTGCTCGTGGCCTGAAGCCAGATCCTTTTTCCCCTAGCTAAAACAAAAGCAATATTTTTTGGCACACTTTTTTATGCGAATTATAACTTTTGTTTCTTCGTAAAGATAATTTTAAATAACAGTTCCAAGATAGCCTACGTTGTAACAGGATTTCCCAATAAAATTTTTAAATGTTCTTAGAGATCTATTTTCATATGTTTTCTTTGCTTTTGTCGGTTTTGGCTGAGAATTTGTACTCTCTCCTTGCTCTTTATGCGAATGAAATTTTACAGTACCAGAAATAGGAATTGCATTTTCTTTTTCGACATTGATTTTTTTGCTGAATTCTAATATCGGTGATAATTTCAATTCCGCTACACCTTCTTGCAAATAATTTAAATATCTGTAATTTGTGTATTTCCGTTTTTGTTCCATTTGATATATAAGCAAAGTTACATTAAAATTATTATTATTCGAAGAGAAAAAAAAGAAAAACTATAATTATTCTGTTGATCGTTTAAACAATTTTATTGTGACAAGGAAACTAAAGCTCTCGATTATAAATGAAAATAAACTGTTATTGCAAACCTATAAATTTATCATATATGGTTTATCATAATACAAGCGGATGAAAAGCCTAACCACATCTAGTTTAGATTACGAAGTATTGATACGATATAAAAAGATATGTAAAGATAAAATTCTATTTCAAATATTAATCACATAATGTGTATTATTAAGTCTACTAAGTCTAATGTACTGAGGTGATCTACTAGGTGAGTAATATAATGTACTTTTATTCATTGATTTTTAATAACAAAATATATTGCAATTATAAAAATAAAATTCAGAAATAAATGGACTATAATCGTTCTATTGAAAAAAAATATTTTAACCCTGGAATGATAAATTATTTTTTCGGATCATCAAATTGTGCATTGACATCTTTTAAAATTTCTTTGATAACACATTTATATTGCATAAAAAAATTTTTGAAAAATTCATTAATTTCAAATATTTCAGTTGTAATTATAAATAACATATATACATAGAGTTATACAGTTATTGATTTATATATCTTTATATAATTTATATATTTTTTTTTATAATTTAAAATCAATGCAACTATACAATTAAGATAAAAAAAACTATTTTTATTAGGCATGAAATATCCATGAAATCATGCAGTTGAATAAGTTAATATCAGTAATGATGACTTACTAATAAATTTCAATCTATCTCTACAATGAATCATATATATAGTATGATATTAAAAAAAAATAGAAACTGAATGTTAAATATTTGACCGTATTTTTATTTCAGAATATAGACTTATTATTTCTTTAAAAATTACATTTTACTAAAAATGATTTTTTATAAAAATTATATCTAATATTATTTATAAAAATTGATTATTTATTAAATAAATTTTATTAAAAAATTTATTTATATGAAATCAAATTAATTAAAATTAATTAAAATAAACTATATTAAAAAAAATTCTTTTGAAGATCACAGATAAATTTTATTAATAAAAAATTCTTTTAACATTTTTATTATATGCACAATGAATGAATAGTAAGATATATGACGCATGATGAGAGTATTTTATTTTAATCATATTCTCTGTAAGCATATCGTTAGATAAAAAATGCGTACGGATTAAATTATCACAATCAGTATCATTATCTTTGAAAATAATCATTTTCAGTTGCAATTCTATAACAATAAATCGAATCAATGTTAAAAATATTAAATTAAAAATTATTAAATTATAAAAATATTAAAAATTTGAAAAATAAATAATTATTCAACATTTATTATAAGTCATATATATATATATATATATATAATTGTTTAATACAAATGAATTTATGATATATACGAAATATAATATAATAAAATATAATGTTTCAAATATTTTTAATTATTTATAAATTGATAAATTTTTTAAATATTGCGATTTATTATATTTTTTAAAATAAAATTTTTTTCATTTTAAAATTTTTAGAAAATTTTTATTTAATTCGTATAAATATAAGTTAAATTGAAAAACTTCAACTAATTAAAAATAAATTGTTATATGTTTTTACTGAAAAAAAAATCGTTTGTAAATTTAAAAATTGAAAATTATCCGCATATTGAAATATTATTTCAATTGAATTTAATTCAATATCCGGCTTTAAATTACTTTAATATCATGCGTATAAAGAATATTATGTAACAACAATAATACAAAAAACTTATGTACAAGCAAATTGCCTTGACTTCGTTTAAAAAAATGCCATGATAAACAGAATAATTTAATTTAAATTGTTACCGAATATTTATTCGTTACCTTTCAAAAATATAAATGAGTATAAATGTATATTTAATTAAAATAAAATAAAATATTCGTGATTGTTTTTCTCAAATTACATAGAATATAATAGATCACATCATAATAAAATATTCAAATAAAACGTGAAACAAATTATAATTGGTAAAGTAGCATTATGTAGTATGACATGTAGCAAAAAATTAAGTGCATTACGTGTAATTTTAAATTGAAAAATGAAATTAATGATTAGTAACGTGATATATGTATTATATATTTATATAGAATCTAATAAGCAAATGAAATTTCATCACTTCTAAGTATTAGTAAGCAAATATATAAATATGTAATTTTTATCTCAAAAAAGAAACAAAGAATTTGCAAGACGACATATACATTATACGCAGCATAATCTTTTGAAATCGCTATTCTATAGACAAAAATATTGAAAACATGTTTTACAACGAATTTTTAAATAAGAAAAGGATTTTATTAATAATCAATTCTAATCGCGTCAATGTTAGAATATATCGAATTAAAGTTCTAAAATGTTTATCAAAACGTTTCAAAAACGCCTACCACTTTGATGTTGAAAAGCGAGGGGAGAAATCGTTTGACTTCAACCGCTGTCTTAACGAACACATCGTTAAGCACAGCTCCATTCCTATCGTCATAATAACTCATTTTTCACGATGGTTACGCCCTGAATCCTGACTAATCTACCGCGATCACCACTAATCACTAAATATCTATTTTTTACACTATTTAGATGTTTTCAATAAATATTGGCAATTTTTTTAATCCATGATTAGCTCATATCACGTGTTTTATGTAAAGTTAAATAATTTAGATTGCAAAACGAAAATTAACGGAATATTAATGCTGCTATTTCACAAGATTTCACAGTACGGATATAGAACCGTTATGTTGATAGGTCTGGAGACACGAGAACTGAGCTCATTCTTCTCTTACCCTCACCTATGTTTCGTCACACGGTTATAGGCCACAATAATGCACAGAGTTTTTCACAAGTATAATTTATTTTTATAATAGCATAACACTGTTAACTATTACATATTAAACTGTTACTACTGAAACAAATCATGTAAAATATATAAACATTTTAATTCTTAGCATAACCTTACTGTCAAAATGTTATATGCAAACTACCGGTATAAGAGTTATTATATCTAACTTGTTTATGTTCGATTTTATTTGGCTTCATTTATTTCTATTATTTTGATGTGAATGCGGCTTAATAAAATAGCACCATCTATGAAATATGTCATGAATTAATCTATGAAAGCGCGATTTTTTGAACTTTAAAAACGCAATAAAAGCTTCAATTAATTTTATTGCATAATGATGCAATAGATATTTGCCTTTATTATACAAAACAGAAAATTACAATTAACAATCATAAAATTATAGCTTGATATTAATACTCACTTCTGCCTTCGATGCTTTTTGTTTTATAAATTCTGGTTCACTTATTTCTTGTTTCCATCCATATGAAAAATGATTCATTTTGTTTTAGTTATGATTTATTGCTTTATATAAAATCCTTTGTTCTTAAAGTCCCAAACTATATATAAATATAAAATTAATAAAAATGTATCACTTAACAAACTACTTAAAAATTTTAGAATCTTCTTTTTAATTAAAATGTACTAACTTAATTAATGAATTAGAATATTATCAATTGATAAGAACGTCTTCATATATAACTATCGTGAATGATTTGATAACAACTTGTTAATATGCATAATAATATGCACCGGCGCCATATGTTTCGATCGCACTGACACCTAACTTACTGCGTGAAACTTCTAGACGCACATAATTTTTAACATGATTCGATGGTTTTCTGAGCACTCGTTAGGAAAAATATTTTTTTGGATCAACCTTGATATACGTCACAGCATTCAAATCTATTGTAAGTATTACTAAATTGAAATAAATTACTTTAACGTTTTGTTGAACATTTGTGTGACATGAATGCGAAAGACGAATGACTAACGATTTAATTGCATATATATGTACATATATCTTAAATGTTTTTGTTTTGTGATTATATACATTCCTATGTAACTTATTTGATCTATTATATACTTTTTTATTAGAGTTTCGTAACGCTTTGGTTGTATTTAATGTTAACCTTTTTTCCAGTTCCGAAGTAAGTTAGATTATGTTACCACAAAAGAACATAATTTCATTTTATTGTTTGGAATATTATTGTTGGATTTTCTTAGAAGAAACTCTTATTAAAGGTAAATGTAAAATTTATATACTAGTGATGAAATATAAATCAGTTAAAAATTATATATAACTAAAGTTTTGAAAATGTCGGATATAATTTTTTTAAACGATAAATATGAGAAACTTCATATCTGCATTTTTTATTTAAATCAAAATAATTATATTATATTTATTATGTCTATTTTAAATATTCATCACATTAGAAAATATTTATAAGAAAGAATATATTTAAAAGAAAGAAAATTTAATATTTCGAACATAAGCTGTTTTAGTTGTATGTCTATAATTTTCTTATTTATTAAATATTTTATTATTATAATTTAATTAATATTTAATTATACATGTAAATATAAAATAAAGAAATATATTTATTAGCTTCTTAAAAAATTATTGAATTTATTTATTTTTGAAATGAACGTGAATTTCATCATATTTTTTGTATTATGCTAATAAAAAGATATCGCGCCATTAAAGGAGATCATGAGAAAGTGAAAAACCTTGATGATGTGTCATTCTATTTTAAGGCATTGACCCCTAAATTTAGTCTATTATATCCTTGATATTAATTATATATAGTATATGCGTATTGATAATTAGTGTATCGAAAATAAAGATACATAAATGTCCAAATTATTTTTATATTTATTGTTATTTTTTTTAATTATAATATAACTTAAAACAATTAGGCAATAATCGAAATTTTTAATGTACTTTAACATGTACTATATATTTCTTTCGTCTTTGTAGTCCAATACACATTATTGAATTATGAAACAATCATCTAATTACCTAAAGCAATAATAATTATCGAATGGCTTCCTAGAACTATAATAGAAATACTCTATTATCGTTAAAAGCAATGCAATTGCAACTACAAGAAATAAATATCACATTTTTTTCACATTGTTATGTTATTAACATTGAATTATTCTTTATTAATTATTGGTAATTTTCAATTGATTTTCATATAATATAATGTATAATTGTGCTGATATATAATTTAATAAACAAAAAGAAAAAAAAAGAAAGATTCAACGAGATGAAATCGAGAAGGAGAGTGATTGATTGGAAGATGTGCCATATAGTTCAAGGTGAATGTTATATATAAAAGATTTCTTACCCTCTCTATTTTCAAGTCGATCAATAAAATTCAATTTAATGATAATTTTTTTATCAGGAAATTAATGCAAAATTGATGAAGTTGATTCTTCATTTCTTCTATGTATATTATTTGTTAACTATTTATTGTTTATATTACAGCATATAAATCTTTTGATAAAATGTGTATAGTTTCCTTGAACTTATCTTAAACTTATGTCAAATTTTTGTTCGTAGATGAGAAAATCATACACGTTAACCGTCCTCGATGCAGAAGTGCTCGCGATATACTGACTAAATTTCTCGAAAGATAGATGTCTGAATCGAAAACAACCTCCTCCCTCGCTAAGTAAACGACGGCGTCGGCGTCATGATGCGTCGAAATGCTAAGGATGTTGTATATTAAAACATGCATTTATATGCACGAATGGTATCAAATGGAATTTTATTTTTCTTTTTTTTTTTTCATTTCTTTTCATTAAAAAATTAAGTTTTTTCATAACCAAATAACTTTAAAAATATATAAACATTTGCATTTGATTAAATTTTTTTGAATTTTATTATTTTTTTTTATTTCTTTTTATTTATTCATATATTTGGTTATGAAAAATTTAAACTTTTAGAATATTAATAGAATTTAAATTTTAGAGAGAAGAATCAAATAAATCCGATAAAAGTCAAATAATATAGGATAAATAAATAATGGTAATTATATTTCATTTTTTAAATATTTTTTAATGTATTTAATTTTCTATTATTAGATATATATTTTTTTTAATAAATGTTGATCTAAAAGAATTCTTTATTTTTATTTTTTTCTTTTTTTCTAATAAATGTCTTGATTTACATATTGATTATAAAAAAGAATTTAAGTACCAACATTTTGAGTATCACGTGTATCGTTTCCTGTACAAGTTAATTTTTTATTTAAATATAATAAGATTTTTTATTATAACAAGAATATATTAAACTGGAGTATATTAACTTAATATACTGACTGAATAGAATATACTAACTGAATTGTATTCAATAGGTATCATTATATCATTATTTTATATTCAATTATCACGTTTCAAAATTGTGAATCAAAGGATAAAAACTATGAAATAATGATACAGTTTCTTTGATAAATAAATGCAATAACCTAACAACGATTGCGTTGATAAATTTTGATTGATGTCTTTTAAATCTTGATAGATAAATATAGCTATCTTTAAAATTGTATTATAAATATCAAGATTATAGAATAATATATCTATATATTTATATTTATATCTATATATCATATTTTTTAAAGCATTGTTTTCAAGTATAATTTATTATTTGTCTCTTACATAATAATTTACACTGAAATATACTTTCAGAAGTATATATATATATGCCAGAAGAGAATAATTGATTTTGCAATCCTTACCGATATGCATTTTCAAAATTTAATTCTTAAGATTCAGACGATCTTATCTATTTTTATTATTAACAATAAAAATATATTAACATTGTTTCATAAAATTCCTTTCAATGATTAAAAATTAAGTTTTTTCATCGATTAATTAAATAAGATGTAATAAATATCAAGTTTATGTGATTAATATTACATGATTCCTTTTGATGTAAAAAATTATTTAATTGTGTCTCATCGATTAATTAAACCAGATCTAATGAAATATTTCATTAGTATTACATTTAAATTCCATAATATCATTAGTTATTATCAGATCGTACACGAAACATGCTTATAATTGCATAAAACATGTATTATATATATCTACGAATAAGTTAATGAGATATAATATTTTGCAGCCAGAAAATCATTATCGCCATTAAACAAAAGATTGAGAGACTTTACATTGGAAGATACTTTTGAAATGTGGCAACGACAAGAAAACTGGGTAACAACCTTGGCAGTAACGGGACTAAAAATATGAATTCGTTCTACGTTATGGCCGGTACCTCGTATACTAGAGGGGGTTCGTTTTATGTTAAAGTTAAATTTGGCGGCGTTCCAAACGGTGCTTGGGAATAAAAAAGAAGAAAATTTCCCCCCTACTGACATTATTCGGGCATAGTCAGGCCTACTTCATTCTGGCCTTTGCCGAGTTCATTTCGTTCGCGATGTTATTCACTCCATGGAATGTCTTCGAGTAAATGAGCTGTAAAAGATTATTAAGGAGTCAGGGAAAAAGGGAAAAGAATAGAAGAAAAATTCGTTGGTGGATTGCCAGAAAGGTTTTTTTCGTTTTGCGGGTAGACCGCTCGTTTGAGTGAATTACGGTCAAAGAAGTTATTTGGTTTAATGACAATCATTAAAAAGTATGCGATTGACCGAGCACGGACCTTGAAAATAGCATTCGCTGGATGATAGATATCACCTGAACCGGAGAGTCCTCCTCGAAGCAAACGTGACAGAAGATTGTAGCGACCATATGTAGACCATGTGTCCTCCGGCGGCTTAAACAGGGTAGGATTCCTACGAATAAATCATCTTTTCTGGAGAAATTAGCAGCTTGTTGATCACGTGTATTAGTAGAAAAACACGTGTATTCCACTCTAACGTCTTGTTTTTTTGTTAACAATTTTCTAATAACGTGACAACTTTTCACATTCTTCAATTGCACAGACAATTTTGAACGTGGAGATGATATTTATTATTATTTGACAGTTGATTGAACAGATTGAAATGAATGATCATGAAAAAATAAAACTGGATCATGATATATGATGCAAAATCGAAAAATCATCCGATCAAAAGCATAATAGCTTACCCTTTCAAAAATTTATAAGTTTTTGCCTTATTGGTACCGTCATCGATAACTTTCACGTAATAGTACGAGTAATTCGACATCTCTTTAATAATGATACTAGAGCGGTAAATATAACCGTAGGTCGCGAGATTCTCGAAAGGGTGGCACAAACGCGCACTGTTCGCCGAAAACTACACTCGAATTGTCGTAGTGTACCCCTTCTTCTTCGTACCATCGATGCCTGTGCTTCTATCCGTTTGTCTGTTCGTTTGTAGTTTTCTTCGGTTATGTATATACATATATTTTCAGATGCCTGTATGTCTACACGAAACTAGTGAAGCAGCTACCGACAGTAGATTGTAATGTAAACGAAATGACAATGTTATTTTTGCTCCTCGATAGAAAAGTTTCAAAAGCTGCATTGAATATTGAACTCTGATTATGAGGAAATTTACTTTTTCGATATAGAAAATATAATATAATATATTTTGCTATGATGCTATGATATATTTGAGAGATTATTTATAGAAGATTGATAACAAAATTTTAATTCGTTATTTTACTTTATTTTAATCTTGTTTCATTTCAACAAATGAATCATCAGTTTTTTCCAGTGTGGATTTCCATATCTGCTTGATTTTTCCTTCAAAATTTCCCATAGATAATCCAATAATAAGTAATTTAATAACTCAATCAAACTAGTAGTCTTCGTATCTTGAATAAAATTTTAGACAATCTATATCTTTACATAATATTTTATTTTTAATAAGCGAATAAATTTCTCTACAATATAATATAATATAATATAATACAAATAAATTATTTTTTACTTTAGCATTCATTTATTTTTAAAATATAAATGTCTTTTAATATTTCTATTTTATTAGTTATCTAAATTTCAAATGCATTTCAAATTATGAATGCATTTAATGACATGAATTTGAAATTTTTTTTTTCACAATATCATTTATAATTAAAATCAAAAATCAAAAATAATATATATCCATTATTAAATCAATCAAATAAATTTTTAAATAAAAATATAATATTTAATATAAATCTATATTTAAATAAATATAGATATGATAGTTAATTTAAAACAATAATATAAAAAAATAAAATTTTTAAATAATAATTAAAAAAATATTATAAAATATATATATATATATATTTCTTTCATTTTAATTAACAAGGAAAAACAAAAAGTGATTATCTATCCGTTGATAGTAGTTTTAACTAATTAAACGAAATGAATGAATGAAAAACTCTTCTTTTCCTAGAAGTGACTAATAATTCATTTGTCTGATGACTAACTTCAGTCAGGAAAGAACATAATAGGTATGTAACACGTCAATGGTAGTTAATTGTTATTGACATTGACTGATATGTATTGAATACTATTTTCCAATCTATCGAGAATAATGAACCACGAATAATACACATTATTTTCCACAAACATGTCTTTATTACGTTTCACGTACAGATATATGGTGGTTGACTTTCATACGCTGCGCGTACGTAAAGTACGTCGTCGTTGTAAGAAAAATAAAAAAGGGCCAGTACTCTTTTTCTTGTTTCGAAAGGTTTGTCTTTTCGTTTGCCCATTCTCCCTCCCCCCATTTTTTCTTTTTTCTTTTTTCTTTTTTCTTTTTTTTGCAGTTAACGATCGTATACAACGAGATCGATGTTAAAAGTAAATGGACTTTTCACCATCCATCGTTCTTTCACAAGCTAACAACGAGTCAACGAGGTAGGTGAGGATATCCTATTTTATTTCATTTTTGCATGCACCAACAATCAGGTAATCTTTTCACGGCAAGAACGATGATATCAATCGGATTTCTCGATACTTAATCTGAGAAATCGGTCACCCCTTTTTTTTCCTCTTTCTTTCTTTTTTTTTTTTTTTTTTTTTTTTTTAATAATTAAACGCTTTTGTGGAGAAATTACGATCGTTGTTCGAATGATATATTATTATTTAAATCATAATATATCAAGGATGAAGGCGATTTGACCAGCCTTGCCTAAAGTTTTCTGATAAATAAATCTATATATAGAATATACATATTATAATTATACATATAATATATATAATTATATATATATAATATATACATTTATACATATATATATGTATACGTAAAGGTTTACAGGTATGTGTAGAAAGAACGCCACGGGCGTACATTTTTTTCTTTTCTTTTTTTTCTTTTTTTTTTTTTTCTTTTTCTTTTTCTTTGGTGTAAATTAAGTCTTGTGTATATAGCGTATTGTCTCTCTCTCCCTCTCCCGTTCTTTCTCTCTCACACACACGCACTCTTTCATTTAAACTCTTCATCTATATATATATATGTATATCACACGTTGTGTACATCGCTTGTATCTTTAAAAAATGTTCCATACAATTACACGATATTCGCAATTTGACGATCGTCCTGCATATACTTTATAAAGGACAAGAAGGATCCCAAATTGAATTTTTCTGGATAATCCTTCTGCAGGAGGAACATCGATGATAACAGCTCGTTAACAGCTATATCTACATAGTTTCTTTATAATTTATATTTGTTAATTTATATTTGTAACTGTGATGTGTGATAATGTACGTATATGTCGAATATTCAATGTATTATGAAATATACTTGTTAGGTACATGATAATATTCGTTTCAGACTTAACACTTTGAATTTTTTTCTCGGTTTTTTTTTTATTTTTTTTAATTTTTTTTTTTTTTTTTTTTTTTTCTTATGCGTACGTATGTCGAACATCACGATAGTATCTTTCACTTTTTCTTTTCTAATTCTTTCTTTTTTCTTTTTTCTATTTTTTTAAATTCTTTTACACACAATATGTATATAATTTTAGGCGCGCAAATGTGTATGTTATAAGTGTTCGTGTTCGCGAGTTTTGAGAAAAAGGATTTAGTTGAATTTAATAACGGACGATCTCATAATGTTTCACTTTTGTTTTGCAATTTCTTATATTCGATATATGCTAGTATAAATAAATTTTATCGATGATTATTTTTGTTCGTGTTACTATGATGAAGGGAATTCACTTTGAAACTTCTAAAATAGATAAAACATAAAAATTTTGTTTATATTTATTAAATTGAAAGTTATTTTTTGATATTAGACTAATTATTTTTTTTTCTAATTTTTGAAGTTAAAAAAGTTATAAAATTAAAGTTATTTATATTTCAAAATTTGTTCTTCGATAATTCATGTACGCTCACATCAGAAGGTGAAAAAAAAACTTTTTCATTCATAAACTAAAATATATTAACTACGATAAATTAACGAAAAAAAATTCTCTTATTTTTTAGACACTTCTGATGTATTTCCTTAATGTGCGTCATAATGGAGAATGCGTGACCGTCCATTTAATAAACTCAATTAAAGTCTTTCCTCTGTTATATGGACGAAAATAACTTTCTTTCACGTTCAAAAACAAAGAAAAACAAAAAGGAATAAAAAAAATGATATCAATTCACTTGTTTAAAAACTTGTTCCACTCATAACAGTGTTTCTTCGGAGTATACACGGCGCGAATATTCTTCATTTCGTATCCACAAAAATGACGATGATTCCTTGAAACGCATAGCCATAGAAACTGCGTTTACAGTTGCGGAACGTCGCAATGATTTAGTCGAATGCATTGTAACATCGACCATCGGGGAGTTCTGTCACTCCCCTTTGTACAAATCTCAGCAGAAGCATTCCTCTTCCCTTGGTAGCTCATGACCCAGAAGATCCTTCGTGTGAAGAACAGAGAGACGATAGTTCCATCATACATAGAACTGCGATTAAACGAATTTCAGGGATAAGCGTCGCTGGATTCTTTGGAAATAAAAAGACACGACATCGAGTATCACATCGAGTGTGGTATGCTAATCCTGTGCACTCGAATCGCTTCACTGAGATTAATCACAGATTAATTTAAAGAGGGAATAGAAGATCCTTGTAATAATAATATTTTGCAGAGTGGAAAATGAAGGTAAGGGAGTGCAAAGGGTTATATGTGTTTTACGTGTTAGATGACGATGATTGGAAAAAATAATAGATATTTCCTAAAGAGTAAAAGTATTAGGATGGATATTGTGATCGTATTTATGATGTTTATGATAATTTGACAGAAGTACAGTTATATAACAATGTAATTGTTTCTTAATCAAAATTAATTTGTTTTTAAATTATAATATAATAATTTTTTATATAATATATATTTACATAATTACTACATACATAATTCTCTTCTGTCAATTAATCATAATCTTACAATTTTCTCTCTTGCTTCACATAAATATTTCATAAAAATATTTAAATTACCTTCTTGATCTCCATGCTGCCAGGAGTACTTGAACGCTGTGGTGGTGGCGAGAATGCTATTTTTTCGTATGGTATCGTGCCACGGCACAGAGCGCTAGGATCCAAACTGAGCGCAGCCTTTAAGGCGTTTTTCTTTAACATTCCATTAACATTAGTGGCGCTCGTATTTAGGCCAGTGTGACTAGGGGATCGACTACGTGTGTTCGGTGACGAATTGATCGTATCAGGCGGTGTGTCCGAGGAAGCGACGATCAAAGAATCAGAATTGGTCTCGGTAGTAGTTATGCTTTCATTGCCATTCCTTCTGTCTACATCCGTAATATCAACTGTGCTATTTCGACGATTCTCGATATTTGATTCACGATTGTTACCATTATCCGTGTTCCTTAACCTATTTTCGATGTCCGTCGAAGTTCGATGTACGCTTTTCTCCTCGCAATTTAAGTTGTCGGCCTTATGTTTGTTCTGCAAAGTCGTTGAAATTGTTATAATCATTATGGGAATATCAATTTGTTATTAAACTGCCTGTTATTAAACTGAATTTATGCATTTATATGAAATTGAAATATAGAAAAATATATATGGAAAAGTATATGAAATATCTAAAATAAAGTAAGCATTATAATATTCAATTCCTTAATATTCAAATTTTTTTCATTAAATTTTCATTTAAACATTATTTTATAATGAATTACAAATAATATAATAAAAATAGATGTGATATACATATATATTTTATAAATTACATATAAGATGTTAATATATTCGTAGAACATCTTTGAAAAGTTAAGGTTAGGAGAAATACAAAAATTAATATACAAAAATATTCATTAAGATTTATTTAATAATTTATAAGCAATTTAAATTTTAGATAAGGAAATGATGAAGATTCTCTGTCTCTTATTTTAGTTTTTAAAATTAACTCACTAAAAATGTACCACGAATATATATTAACCATCTGTATTTTGATACATATTCTAATTTAAGAAAAATAAGCAAACAAGTGACAAATGTATTATATAACTATGATCTTAAATATGTAATATTACCAATATGAGCACGAGATATTAAAGAGTAAAGAAGATTTCTTTAGATTTAAAAAAAATAATAAAAAATATAAATTCGCATAAAAATCCATAGTCTATTTATTATATTGGCTATTAATGCATCACCAATAATATATATGTGGTACAAATATATTTATAAAATTTAATATAATTTAAATAATTAATATTATATATTCTATTAATAATAGAAAAGGATTTTCTGCGTTATAATGTTTTGATTAAATAATCAAAGTTTATGTTTAGATAATTAGATTTGTTATTTGTTATTTAACTTTTAGTAAATAACCTATACTAATTTAAATGTTTATAATTAAAAAACCATTCAGTTAATATTGAGTGAAGTAGTAATTATAAAAGTTTGATTTCAGTTATTTAATTTTAGAATATTTCATTTGAATTGGTATTTTTTCGTTTAATGTAATGTAATTTCTGTGATTTGATAAAAATTATATTAAATAATAATTGAAGGATAAATATTTATGTTATATTAATAACCAATATATTAAATACCAATATTTTACACTTTTTAAATATTTAATATCTTAAAATCAAAAATTAGTAACATGAATGCTAGTTTATTAAAAAAAATAATAAAACTAACTCTTATATATATGTGTATAAAAAATTATTCACACAAATATCGCATATATGTATATTTTATTTATTCAATAAGTAATTTTTTATTCATTTTTATATTAGCTATCATAATCTATATATCTAATGTATAATCTTATAAATCAATAAATATATAATAATTACAATTAATAACTTCAATATTAATTCAATTAATTATGTAAAATATATCATAAATATGATGATAAGCATAATGATGTAGACAGATATTTTTGTGAATAATCATTTTATATCAAAGCATTTAATTTCTTAAGAAATATCAAAAATAATAATAATAATAAATAAAATTCCATTTAGTCAAAATGAGAAATAAAAGTTCATTTAATCGATGATAAAAAAAAAGTGTAGAAAATGAAATTTTATACAAGCTTTGTCTAATATACCTCTGAATGAGCATTTTCATCGTTAAAATCATCGCGACTCGTGTTTCCGCCCAAGGTTTGTTCAGAATCTATATTAGTGCCATACGGAATTGATTGAAATCGTCCTTGCGTGTTATTTCTTTCGTTCGAATTCATTCGATTGGGATTTTCGTTTCTGAGATTAGGATTATTGCTCGCAATAGCTTGAGCCATGCGTTGATTAGCTGATCGCGAATCGATAACTCTGGGTTGCATGTATCCACATGCGTCCAGCTATAAAAACGTATAGTATTCTATAATGCTATATGTATTCGTTGTTCGAAAAAGTACCGTGGAACAAATATTAAGAAAAATATACCAAGTTCGAATATAAGTAATCGAAGAAATGACACGTTACACGATATATACTCACCTCTGACTGCACATTGATACATTCTGTTTCCGGATCAGGTCTCATTATCGTCACTTCACGATCGCAGATTGGCAGAATATCGAAATTGGGGGTTGGATGATTTATCACATCAGGATCCTAAGCATAAAAATTAGAATTATTAATTGAATTTTATTGAAATTATAAGAAAGATAATCTCTTATCAATTTTTAATAATATAATAAAATATTTATACTATTATTGTAAATCATTATATGCAAAAAGATTGTATCTAAATTTTGTGAATTTTTATTTTTTATTATTTTGAGCAAGACTTTTTAATTTATTAATTAAAATTTTAATGTTTTTACCTGTAAACAGTAACCAATTCTCTCGACGATAGTTGCAAAACTAGGCCGGTCTTCAGGGCGTGGATGCCAACATCGTGTCATTAATCCATAAATAGGATCAGGACATCCTGCAGGTTTTTCCAAACGACCTCCTAACGTTACCATTGTCATAGCTTCTCTATTAGTACAACCAGTGTAAGGTATGTAACCGAAAGACATAATTTCCCATAGTAACACGCCAAATGCCCTATAATAAA
Organism: Apis florea; assembly: GCF_048593485.1. NCBI lineage: Eukaryota > Metazoa > Arthropoda > Insecta > Hymenoptera > Apidae > Apis > Apis florea. Next base: position 576,613 of record NW_028256430.1, on the reverse strand, counting down.
TTAATCAAAAGGAACTGATTAATTTCTTGTTGTTCAATGCAATTTACACATAATAGAAATTGTTAAGATCTTAAAAATATAATTAAATTAACTAAACTACTCATTAGACGATTCATTAGTAAATTAATACTTTTCTATTTTTTTATTTTACAATTTTAAACAAATTTCATTTACACTCACAAATATTCCTTGAGAATATTTTTAGCCTATCTATATCAATTATGCAATGGATTCTTAAAAAATTTTATTCTTTTAACAAAACAAATATTTGTTTATAATTTTGACAATATCTATCTTATCCTACGTGAGTACTACGTATTAGGAAAATTTAAATAAAAAATCCAGTAATAAATACGAATTTGTTTCATCAGATATAAACGAAATTCTTCCATAATTCGAGATGAAACTCACCAAACATCAGTTTTCGTAGTGAATATTCCATCTAGAAAACTTTCTGGTGGCATCCATTTAATCGGTAACATTGCCTTGCCCCCTTTTCTATAATAATCGCTCCTGTAAATATCCTTTGCCATCCCGAAATCCGCGATTTTCACTATACGACCGGGTCCCTTAGACGTGAGCAAACAATTTCTCGCGGCGATATCTCGATGAATAAATCGGGCCTCTTCCATATATTTGCAACCGTTCGCTACGTCAAATCCGCACATTATCAGATCCTGCATCCTCAACGAAGTGGGCCGATCCTGCCAAAACAGGAATATACGCATGCACCCCATTGATGACGAGCGGCAAAAATTAAGAGTTGGTCCTGTTTAAATTGCAATCGAGAACGACACACAGTTAACAAAAAGTAATGGAACTTAATAGAAAAATTAATAAACAACAAGCCTTCGATGATTAAAATTATGAAATAACGGAACAGAAACAACTTAATTGTGAATTTATTAATTCAAAATTAATATAAATAAAACGTAAGATTCTTTTAATTGTAAAGTAATATACAGAAATAATTGGAGATTTTTCGGAATTAGATTGATCGTAAATCTCTGTTCTTTTTCTTCTCTCTTGGAAAAAAGAAAACTTCATCGTAACTTCTATCTTTCATACTATCTTTCTACATAGTTTATATATATATATATATGCATGTATATATATAATATATATATATATTAAAATATAACGAATTTTACAATCGATCCAATATTTGAAAGAAAACGCTATTTACCGCGCGTGGTCTTTCTTCTCGAAGAAAGTTCTTCAAATTTCCTCCAGCAAGCAATTCTAACACGATATATTTTGGATTTCTCTCGAAAGAAACTCCAATAAAATGTACGATATTAGGATGATTAAATTTGCTCATTATCAGAGCTTCCATCATGAAATCTGCTTCTGTCTGAGGCCTAGACGAAGAGGGTATTGCCTTCACAGCGACAGGTTGTTCTTGATTCCGTCTATATCTATATACACCTTGAAAAACTTCGCCAAAAGCTCCTTGACCAAGCGGTCTACGATACAAAATAAAATAATTAATTTATCGAATTGAGAAGAAAGAAGAACTGATTATATATATATATTCTTTTTTTAAAAAGTTGAGTCTTAACCTTGAGATTGTATGTCACTGTGGTTATAATGATCGTTAAACTTATACTTACCTTATCAAAGTTATACATTCGCGTGGGATTTGCGTCAAGTCTTTAAAACTATAAAGATTTCCAGCGAACTCGTAGTTCGGATTGAATTCAGTCATTATAGTGTCGGAAACAGCTTGCAGCGACGTTAATTCAGTTCCGTTACCAAACATTACTTGTCGCCGTTGTATAAGCGCCTTTCGATTTTGGTAACGATTATCTATCGACAAAAGTGAGATTTCGCTTACATGATATAAAATTATATATCCATACAGATCGTCTACTTTCAAATGTTCTTTTTATTAAAAAGATTTCATGTTCAAGAAAATACGAAATTTCTAAGATTACAGAAAACAATGTATGTTACAATATTATCGAATAATTTCTTACAAAGTAGTAGGCAGAGAGCGGTGAAAGCAAAGAGTAGGCCAATGCTTACAACTATAAGGGGTATCATGAACGGTTGATGCGTAACTTTTGAATCGTCTAAAACATTGTCGTCGGCTAAAAAAAATAATTACACCAATATTATTTTATTTCAAAGTTATGTTCCAAAGGAGGAAAAGAAATAATTTTGTTTTTTTTTTTTCCTTTTTGATACTCACGAAGACAAGATTTTGAATTATTACTCAATAACCAGCCTGGAGGACAGAGACACTTTGTCTCGCTAAGATACTGATCGAGAGAGATGCAACGGAAGTCACAACCACAACCACTGATAGCAGGAATAATGTAAACCTCTCCTGGCCCATGATTTATTCCTGACAGGAAATGAACGTACATAAGCTCGTTGCTGGCGTAGGAGTAACCACCTTCACCGTTACCAAGTTCCTTGTGACCGGTATTACCACCTAAATCATTATGTAATTGAATTATCAAAGAGTAGTTCTGGTATTATAGTGGTCAAGATGCATGATATGAAAGAAATAATTAAATAACATTGTTGTTTCTGTATTTTTTCTGATAGGATTCAAAACATGAAACATAATTGAATAGTACAAGATAATTTGAAGGATATATTTGCAGTTAATTTTCAATTTTAACAACACAAGTAGAACTTCATTTGTAATAAAGTTTTAACTTGTATCTGATTAATCAGAATCCTGCCAATCGAGTCTATTCATTTTGTATCTTATGTGAATCAGAATTAATATATTTCCAATTATATTCAGATACCTCAAACAGTCCAAATAATGAATTGTTGTATATAGAACAATAGCAAACAAATATTTAAATATTTAATTGGCTGTTTATATAACAAGTTATTGCTTAAAATATATCTGTCATCTCTGAATTTATAAATATTACATATAAATTACTTAATAATTACAATCATTGATGATCCTCGAATCCTTTTGATATTAAAAGTTTGAAAAAAAGTAAAGAAAGAAAATTCTTTTCAAATGCTAAAACGTAACATACATTGTACAACAACATGGAACAGCTATATCCAATTACCCCAATTGCATCTGTTCCGAATTCCAAATGCATCGGTAATTGAAAGCGACATAGATGAATTCTAGATTCGGTTTAAAATTACGTTAATATTGATTTTGTTACCTATGTAGCCACCTCCACCGCCTCCAGTAAGACATCCACCACCGCCACCGCCGAATCCTCCGTTTCCGTGGCTCTGATTTCTAGGTCCGCAACCAATTCCGCCTACGCCACCTCTAACAAGGGGCGCGCCTGCTGTAGTTCGTTGACTCGTACCCGATGACCCGTTCAACCCTCCACCTGGGCCGCCTAGGCCATCTGTACACCATTACCAGATTTATGTAATTAACACAGTTTCGAAGCAGTTAAAACTAAATCGAGATCGATGCGCATCATAGACCACGTTCACGTTACCTCTAAAACTAAAGTATCGTACATTAATGCGAGAGTGAAAATTGTTCTCTCGCGTTTAATTTGAGAATGTCAAACTGATAGTGAACTTTAAATTGCTGAAAGTGATTTAAGAGATTGCATGGAATTTCAAGCCTTTCTTTTATTCAGAGAAATAAAATTTATCGAATTATCTTGTGATTTAATTAGAAATCTATAAATTTCGATCGATTGAGAAATAATTTTTCGAAATTATTGGATAAGAAGTTGGAAATATTAATAAAACGGAGGATTATATTAATTGTTGAATTGTATGAAATAATATAATCAATCTTGAAGAGATTGAAAATATGAAATACAATGGATGTATTTGTTAAACATTAAACGTTAAACAATTTAAAAAATTTTAATGATTCATATTCATATTGGTGTATAATTAATGATATATTTTACAAATTTATGACAACAAAGATTTAATTTACATTTCAAAGTGAAGTGATAATTGAAAATCTTCGTACTATAGTAAAAATATAAATTATACATTTTTATTTACCTGCTTCTGATGATAGAATTGTGCCTGAAGTGGGTTGTCTTTCAGGAGGAGCTCGTCCTCGACCATGTTGATGGCCATTGTCAATGAATTGTCCTAATCCTAAACCACCTCCACCTCCTGCGATAAGTATGGGATGTTGTTCTCCATTACTTTTTAACTGTAATGTATAAAGAATAATAATTAATCATTAATTTCATCTTTCAGCATTAACGATTTTGCTTACTGTAAAAATATACGTTGCACCACCACCACCACCTCCACCATCTTTTATCTTAATCTTTCTTACTTCGTGTACTTTGGAAATTCCTAAGGAAGACCCATACGATACAGTTCCTTGACAACTGTCTAATTTCTGTCCCAAGTTCTACAAATGAAAGATATACAAGAGAAACTTTGAAAAATTGTACAATAGAAAATTTTAAAAGAAATCTTATTGAAATGAAGAGGATGGATCACTTGAAATCTCGAAACTGTTTGGAAAACTCAAAAAAGTTTCATTTTGAAATTTTTTAAAGGAAAAAGAGAGAAGTGAGAAAAAGAATATTTTTAATATTATTAAAATTTGGATAGTATCAGATTCGATTCATCTTTAGAAGTAAATAATATTAATCAAATTAACATTTTATTCGTTTCTATATTAAAATATATAATTCTTACTTTAGGACACGCATCCATTCCTGCTTGCCCCACCATGAAATACAGTTGATCACCCTTTTCTAATTCGATTACACCACGGACAAGTGCACCCAACGTGCTTCCCATACCACTAGAACCTTTTCCTCCACGGGCGCCCATTCCAATTAAACTATGTTTATAATATAAATTGTCTTAATATTAATATTATATAAATAACAAAGAGAGGTTACAATGAATTCTTACGTATAATATCCACCACGAGGTGCTATCCATCGTTGAATACCATTTAAATTGAAGGAAAGAGGATCTTCTTCTGGTGAAGGTGTAACTAATTCTATGTCTGTTCTATTATACTCCTCATTACATTGCTCAGAATTGGGGCCTGTTCTTCCTGTATTTCCACATGTGGTAATATGTATAACTGGAAATATAAAGAATTGTGCAATGATGAGATGCATATATATCGTAATATATAAGCAATATCCAAATTAAACGGCGATTAGTTATTTTTATAATTTTTTTAGAAGATGTATGGTACCAGTTTCATTAACAAAGTCTGTGTGTTGATCTGGGATTTTTTCCGAATCAATGACGGGGTTAGAATAATTGAAATCTCCCACGACTTCAGGAGGAACTCCTAATGAAAAGTGATACATAATTATTTTACTAAAATATGCATACTTTCGATCATTAATTTTGAGAAATCAAGAATTTTGGAAATTTACCAATGCCAAAACATTCTGGACTCAAGGAAAAATCATCGATCGCTACATCAGCTTTTGAATAATATCCTCTGCTTGCCTCAAATTGAAGAAAATATCTATGAACAAATTATACACGTGTAAAATTTTACAAAATTTTGCAAGAAATTAAATTTGAAATATCTTTAATAGATAAAGGAAATCATTTTTCTTTTCAACTTAATAACAATTTCAATTTTTAATATTTAAATTAAATTAGATGATCTGATATGTTGAATTGTATCACCTATATTTGATATCGGGTAAAGGAACAGCTTGATTGTACCAAACGTCACTTCTGTCACCACTAAGATAAGACCACCATAATCGTTCATAATTGGGTTGATGTGGTTTTTCTTGAACTAAATACAATCCAAGCGAACCGCTGTTTGCACCATATTGATGATAAAAAAACCGTACCTGTATAAGTATGTATATATATTAATATATGTTTCATTTAACGATATATTAATTCTATCTAATTAATTTTGAGAGAAAGCAACTTACTTGACACGACTTATGGTAAGGACTTTGTGGATCACCATTATAAGGTGGTGTAGGATTGTACAATGGACTTTCAATAGTACCATGGCTACCATATTCTACTTTTGGTGACATACTTACATACGCGTATGTCCCTGAAATGGAAAATTAAAATTAAATAATTAAAATGATTGAAATTTTAAAATATCGGTAATATTTTTTAATGAAGATAAGTGAATTTCTAAATTCTTAAATTTAAACACTTGTACTTTTATCTTTGGAAATTATTATTATAAGAAGAAAAAATTAAGATAATTTTTATCCTTAAATATTAATAATATTTAAAATTTTAGGATTAAGATATAATATTTTAACTTAATGTTAAATATTGTGTGATAACTTGAAATGAATGAAATTATTTTAATTTCAATAAAAAGAAAAATGTAGTACATATATGGAATGATTATGTGGTACATATTAAATACCTTGACGTGAATATTTAATGAGATTCCACATTTATACAGATGAAACTATTTTTAAAGAACTTTAATAAAACAAAATATTTATATACGAAGAAATATTACATTCTTGGTAAATAATTTTTGCTCGTTTATTTTATTTTATTTCTTTTATAACATTGAATTTAGCTTTCAGATATTTCTTCAAATATTCATCATCAACACATCAATAAAAGAAGGCAATGAAAGTATTATTTTTATAATATTATTTTAATTACAAAAGGATATCATATTCTCATAATATTTCCTGTTCTTTTATTTTACTCTCTTTTTCCAAAATATAAATAGCTATTTTATCTTATTTTAAATATTAATATTGCACATTCAAAAGAATGCAAGTATAACAAAAAATGTAATAGAACGTAAAACTGTCATCAATAACTATGCAATGCGATTAATCCAAAATTAATCAATGGAAAATAATTTTGTTCTCCCCTTCTCTACGTTATAAATACATATCTTTCACATATTTTTCAGATGAATCGCACATTCGGGATAAAAGAGTTAAACGCGCTACAATAAATCCAAACAAATGTATTTAAAATTGGAGCGAAAATGGAAGTTTCATTGAAACGTGCACACGAAGGCATAATACGTACATACATATACATAACTATATACGAACCGGACGCATTGCGGTATGTATGATCGTAACTAGGTCCAGTTTTCTCGGACGGTGTTGCGCCACGATGGAGGGTCCAGTTTAAAGGCCTTCCCGGTACGTTTTTCCATCCACACCATCCGTGCTCGAAATTGCATCTCGCGTTCTCCGGTATTTTGTCTGAAACACCCTTTTCGATTACGGTCTGTCATGTCCGCGGCACGATGACGAACTGAACTGACCGCGGAGGAAGAAGGCGGAGGTATAATAATTTGACAATTACCGCAGTCGTCCTCCTCGTCTTCGCCCTCGGCGCAGTCTTTTGTTAGGTCGCAGACACGTGTTCTGTTTAAACACGAGCCATTCTTACAACGGTACATGTCTTTCGTGCAGGCCGTCCTCACCGCTGTTGATTCTGCAAATAACGATGCATTTGTTTCTCTTTTCTTACGTATACAAGCAAGTCAGTGTTTGTTCAGTCTTTTCACTTGTTTAGATTATGCCGCGTCAAACTTTCTAGATGCCTGGAAATTCCTCGTATTTTCCTTTCAACTGTGACCGTTGCTTTTATTTTCTTTGACCACCGGCGATATTATATTTATACGCGTGGTGAATGCGGTGGTATAATTCTAACTTGTTATAATTGTAGATTATATTTCGATGTAGAGTTATAAGAAAGGGATATTGAATTCGTTCGAAACGAAAAATTATAATTTTGTTTCGTTTCGTGTGTAGAAAATGTGTAATATCGTAAATATATTGTAGTTATAATTTATAAACAAGTAATAATAGAACTAGTGTAATGACAATATCGTGATGTGTAGAAAAGATAGGGGAAAAATTTATATACGTGGGTAATACTGAAAATTAGTGTAAAATTTCACATTAGAATATCTTCTTATCTGCGAATTTATGAAATAAATAAGAAAAAAAGCTTCTTACAATTAATTTTATCAAATAAATAAATGCAATAAAATTTAAAGATGAATATTTTGGAAAATATTTAATTATATTTTTAAACGTTCAGTATGGCCCACATATAAGAAAAATCAATGACGTTTGTTGCGATATAAGAATTTTTAATAATTCATAATTACCCGGAAAACAGTCGATTAGGCGAACGTTATCAATAGCGATGCTAGAATTAGAATAGGGTACTATCATCTCTATAACTAACTGATGTGATTGAGTGATAGTACCTATTGTAAAACGCATTATCTCCCATCTGCAATTTAATAGATAAATTCCAATTTTTATCGAAAAGTATTTTTAATTATTATTATAATAATAATTAAGCAATTTATCGTTGAAAAATTAACGTACTCTGTATGATTATTTCCTTGCCTCTCCGCGGCAATCCAACTTGTATTGTTTGTGATTATGAGTAACTTGATAATACCATTGCTCATTTCGACTTGGTATAGAGCTAATTCTAATATGCAACGTGATCCAGTTGGGGGGATTTTACCGGACCACATTTGAGGTTTCCCGTAGCCAGTAAACCATAAGAAATGCCCTGGTGAAAATCGAAATTAATATCTCAGGTATTTTCGTACTCGAGTATTTCGCCACAACTTTTCTCCAGAGATTTTTCCCTTCTACCTCAAATTGCCATAAATATTGTTTAAATTGAAAATTATTTATTTAAAACTGATCTTGATTTCCTACTTTTAAAATATTTTGGATTCACATTCAGAGTAAATAAATTTTAAAAAATCTCGTTATATCTTAATACCCTCAATTAGATGTTCACCTGGACTTTTAGAATTTAGAATTCTAATTAACTTGTGAGATAGAGAGAGAGAAATAATTAATCACTTATCTCACACGTATCTTACCCTCTGTAGAATTACTGGCATCCACGTTAGGCCCCAATTTATTTCGCAAGGGTGGGCTGGTTTTTTTGAAACTGTCCAATTGGTTCCACGACCAATCGCAAGTCTCTTCCAGATCGCAATAACCGAGCTGAGACAATCGGCTCGTGATCTGCATGTTGTTGTTGGTCCCACGCGGCATTCTCTCTTTCCAATCGCAATTTGTACCCGTGATATAACAAAGGCCAAGAAAAATTCTCAACAATAGGTTACCGCTTAGGGCGAATTTACGCCGCCAGTCGTGCACGGTGCGACTCGCCTGTTTGAAATTCGCGGTCAACACCTCGGACCGCGTATCACTGATCATTACTCCGCGCTTTCCTCGTGTAACCGCTCGATATATCCTGAAAATGTAAAACACGCAATTTTTACACACGCGTTTTTCCATTCTTCTCTCCTTACTTTTCCCCCGTTTTCTATCTTTTCAATCGGCCTTTCTCGTTTAATTACGTGATAATGATAATGGCCGGACGCCATTTTGAGCATCTAGTTCTCGATGCAATCGCATGAACCAGACTGGCTATATATTTTTTTATCAGTAGATACATGCGTGATCGAGCAATCGAGATGCGTTCGAAACCTTGGAACATCGAGCAGAGAAATTTCCAGCAACTTCTGATGATTACTTTTACAATTGCAGTTCGAGCTTTTGCGGTTTCGTGTTTGCTGGATGAAGCCTTTCGAATGGATGAAAAAAATTGGAGACTTTTTATGATTTTTTTAAAATTGAACAGCTTGCGTTGAAGGGGGGAGGATCAATTTGTAAGAACTTGGAGGAAATTAAAGAAAAGGAAAAGTACGATATAGAATTCAATTAAAAATAGATTTACCTTCGTTAGCTTTATAAAATCAAAGAAGATGATATATTAAGCGAATCGAAGAATAATTTGTATACGTAAGTAATGTAGAAATTGAAGATATGAAAAACAGCGTGTGTGATTTAACATATAAAAGTAATTTTTAATGCTGTGTCGTTGTTAAGGGTATAGGTAAAGCAAAGAAAATTACTTGTGAAAACAAGGGAGCGAACTGGATGTTGAAACGAAGCAATGATTGGCGGAAATGGAATAACTGATTCGCCGATATTTCATAATTTCCGGTACGACGGTAATAACGAAGACATCCCTGGTAATAGTAATACCAATAGAGAAATTTATTCGAATGTCATTTTCATTCGTATTCGTGGAACACGTATATTTTATTCTATTATTTTTTCTATTATTGTTTCTCTAATTTTAAAATAGAGAAGCTGAAATATATATTGTTCAAGATATATATTTTGCAACAGATTATAATTTAAATACGATACCAATTTTTTCTATTGTTGACTTCTACAAATTTTAATGAACAGTAATACGAATGAACTTATAATTTTTTTCTTCTATTAAAAATTTCACATAAAATTATTTATAAAATAATTAAGAATGATATCAAAAGTTTCTTTTATCATTCTTTTTTTCAATTACACTGTTAGTTTCAAATCAATTTATAAAACGATTTAGACTTCATCGACGTGCCTATTGAATCTCGTTACGTTTCTGTGCTAAATACATTATCATATCACTTATATTCAATAAAACTCTATTTCTCTTTTCATGATTGAACTCAAGGTTATATTGAATTTTTTTTATATAAAGAATTATATAATTCTTTTTTCTATGATCTATTATATTATTATTATTATTATTATTATTATTTTATATTTTTAATTGAAATATATATATATATATAAATTAAAGTAAATATAAATACGAACGAATTCTTAACAACTAAAAAAAATTAGTAGAATAATTTTTAAATTTCCAATTTTTCCTTCGTTAAAAAGAAATAATTAAAAGAAAAACAAAAAACAATTATTCCTATATAACATAAAAATATAATAAAGTTTTTTTTCATATCAACATTTAATTTAATAGCTTACACGCGTACGTCAAGAATATTTTCTTGTTAACTAGAGAAAAATAGCCGGTGATTTGACGGTGAACTCGTTCAATTCTTTCTCGTTAAATGAAAAGCACACCCAACAGGGATATGGCTATTGTCAGCTCGCAAACATCGATCGAAAATCCAACTAACACTAGCAAACTTTTGGCCAATTCAGCGAGGCGAATTGCTGAAAACGCATCCACTAATTCCCTTCGTCCCCTTTTCACAAATCTCTTGCTTGCTTAAATGTAGCCCTGTACAATGGCCCGGGAGAGTGCACGAACGTTTCGATCGTGCACTATTTTTGCCACGTTTTACAGACTGTTTCTAGTTCCATTTTCAAAATTGCTTCAGCTCCAATAATGGAATATTTAGAAAAATGTAATGTAGGTAATAGTAGATTATGGCAAATGATTCTTTCTTCGAATTGGTCAATATTTATAACAAATACATAGTTTATTTATTTTTTATTCGTATTATATATCTAGACAGTCTTGTAAATGTTCCTAAACTCTTTTCTGTACATTTTGAAGTAAGGAAGATCAAAAAGGAAATTTATTTTATTTTTGTTTGTTTATTTGCTTTTTTCTTTTTGGACTTTCTTAAAACGGTAAAATAAAAATTGTAAGTTATTTTGCAAGTAAGTTAAAAACAAAATTATAAAAATAGAGGAAAACATTGTTATCATCTTTACTAAAATATTTCATATTGAAATACATTTAATATTTACAATCAAAAAGATATAGGATAATCAAATTTTAAATTTAAGAATATCGATAACAAAAAGAATAAAAATATTTGAATCAATTTCCAAATCTTCTAATAATCTAAATCTTATAATATACATATCTAAGAAATATAATATAATCAAAGGGAGAAAATTTAATAAATATATCATGGAAAATCAAAATTAGAAAAATTTTTAAGATTATATTTATTTATTTTAATTATAATCTTTTTGTATAAAAAAAAAAAATTAAAAATTTCTGTACCTAACGCAAAATTGGATTTCACGAGAATCCCTCGTAAAAGAGAATTCCTGTTATGAATTGAAGACAGAAAAATCGGAGGAAGGAATAAAGATTGATAAGACGCCAGGAAGCTTCTAGCTCTATATCGATAGACACGGTGAAGAAATTATTCAAGATAGTATTTCTATCGATCTTTCAGTCACTCTCGGTTTGAAAGCTTAACAACACACTATATTCAGTCACAGTACGTGCAGTATAACGGGATATTAATAATGCGTATACGTATCATGTGAATCGATAGTGTATCTAACAATTGCAAGTAAGTACATTGTTCGTGTCATTCTATAATAACAATGTCGTATTTTATCAGTGTTAGTAGTATTGCAATAATAGGAAAATGTTATATCAAATATTTACTATGATATTTCATTTGTAATATAAAATGAGTTTAAAATAGTTTCATATTTTGAAAAACCATTGCAATCACGAATATTTTATTTTTTATTTTATTTTTCTTTTTATCATTATATCCATTATTAATCTGTTATCATTTAGAGATTTATATATTTGTTCGTTTTTGACAAGATTCAATTATAAATTTACGGGGGAAAAAATCTGAAATAATTTTATTTCTTATGATTAGATTAATAATACTTTCTAGTTTCAAATCATTTTTATAATTAAATATATATATATATATATTCGATTACAGTTAAAATTTTTAACATCCGTTTTTACATCCATAAATATTTTCAAAATTAATCATTAATTTGCCGTTTCTATTACCTCGATTAATAAATTAAAATTTCCTATGAAATAGCGAAAATAAGGCTGTATAAGTATCTGGCGTGATAATTTCTTATTGCATGATGCCTCGACATATATTATACCGCATTATTGCGAAGCGTAGACCCTTCACAACACACACGATAGCTATTAATTGCCCTGTTCCAAAATCAAAACGAGCACCAAAAAAAAAAAAAAGAAAAGTGTCACAACAATTTATCACTCCTACCTTCGATCCAATACGATGTCGTACAATATGCCAGCATAGTTTCCAACAGTTCATCCGTTCCGTAGCATTAGCAGCCCTTAGGTATCCTCGATCGTCGATCACCTCCTTTCAATCCCTCAATCCAGGGTCGACAATAACAATTTCGTCGCGTTTCGATCATTCGTCGGCCAATCGCGATTCTTCCCCCTTCGATCCTTGCCACCTGTGCCAAATCGAAATATATGCTCGATCAATTTCGTCTACAAACGAACGTTGGAAAGATAAAGAGACAGAGAGAAGCAAAGATGGGGCGAGCCTCGCGAACGACGAATGGTAACTAGCTGCATCGCGTTGTTGGATCAACCAACAACGCTCTCAACTGGATAATCTCTTCCCTGTCGTTAAAGGCAATCCAACGAAGGTTTTATTTTTCTCTCTATCCCGTTATCCATCCATCCATCTCTCCTCACTCCCTCCATCCGATTCCCTTCAACCCCTCCGTCTCTGTACTTCCCGCCTTTTCCTCCCTATAAACCTGTCTCGCTCTTTTCCGGAATATTCAAGCGATCGTTTTACAAGTGAGAATTAAGTGCTCCCTCCACTCAATTCGACGCAATTTGGACGACACTCGTTACTCTTATTTCCGCTTCTCTTTCCCATGTATTCTCTATCCTGTTTGTTTCTCGTCGTTGAGAAAAGAGGAAAAAGAGCGAGGAGGAAGCAAGAGAAGGATTCGATAAGTCCATAACCTTCTTTTAATGGAAGTTTGTGCGAGTATGTACAATAAATTGCATAGAGCATACGTAGAGCAACTTTTCTTTTAACGGATATTATTCTCAGGGGGTGAAACTTCTTTGATTGTAATTTTTATAATGATTCGGGATAGAGTAAAAATAGAGTCGAGTTTTACTACGAATGGGAAAAAAGGAATAATTTAAAATCGATCCTCCGTTCGTATTATGGGATTAGAAATATTAATTTTTCCTTTTATAATTGTGTACAAAAGTGCATAATTTGTAAAGCAGTTCTATATGAAATTCTTTCGCATAAAACTTCGATCTTTAGGTTAATAAATTACTAGATAATTATAGATGGAGAGTCTTGAAATTTTTCATGCACGTTTCGTCATGTTTCAAGATAACGTAAACGTAATTTACGACCTTGCTATATCTCTTCTACCGATTACACAGGCGTGCACTTTCGTTCGATTTAGATCCTCCTACTATTTTTCTTTTCTATATATTTTGCATTCTCGCGTGCGTTCAGTATTGACATTATATTATCACGTTCTAAATTTTCAACAAAAGAGAGGTACGCGAGAAATCGAAGAAGGCAATGAAACGTGTACACGAAACATTAGAGAGGTTAAAAAAAATTGAAAGATCACGTCGTAAACTTGCATCAATGATTATGAATATCTTAAAATGAATTTCAGAAAAAAAAATCAAGAGATTCTGCGAAAAGTATTTTTCACGGATATAGATGTTACTTTGAAAATGAATAATCCGTGATTTCTACTCTTTAAAATAATTCTCGACAACAATTTTCGATGGTATAAGCAGAAATAATCGTCGAGAAATTGTCAATTATTAATTTAAAAAATTTTACTCTCGAGATAATTTTTTTGGCAAATAGGTACTTGTGAGTGATGTTTTAAAAATAATTTTCGAGGATATTAAAGTAATATTTTCAAACTGTGCGATTATTTAATTAACAGTGGGAGATCTACAAGTAATTGCTGAAATTTGATTTATTATTTGATCTCACTATGACGGAAAATGTAATAAAAATACCATGAGATTTCAATTAATCTCTCATTACGATCGATTGTTGGCAGTTTCTCATTTGTGAGGACGCAGAAAATTTTAAAAAATAGTTTGGTTGAATATGAACATCTTACGAAAACAGTTTGATTGTTGCACAGATTGTTTGTTGCGATCTCTTGTCCTGTGTCTTCTTAATCGATAGAAATTGATTGAATAGGAAGAAGAAAGCATCCAACTAAAATTCTCAAATCTAAAAATTCTCTTGTGTGAAGATATTAAATATAAGAGAGTTACTTCTCGATTCTTCGATTAAATCGATCGTTGGCTATCGAATTTGATGCACACACACATATGTGTGTGTGTGTGTGTATCGATGTGCTCCTATTTTCAAACGGCCACGTCTGTCGATTAACCCTTCCACATTTTATCTCGAAAGAGATTCAGTTAAGCTGTCAAATTTATAACTTGTACATTTTATCATACATCATCGAAATGATAGATTGCAAATCTTTTATTTTTGCAATTATTAATAAAATGTACAAATATATATATGACGAATATTAATATTTGTCGAGATAGTAAATATATAATTATTTATTCCTCTTATGCTATTACGATCGTTTAATTACGATCTATCTATAAGAAGTTAAAATATGTATTTTCCATGTTCGATGTCAAAGGTGGGAAAAAAATGTTGATAGCGAAAAAATAAAAATAAGTATTAGCCTGTTCTTTATAATCTTCTACCACTGTCAGAAGGTTAAATGTATAAACGCGTTCTGGCAAATCATATACGTATATTAGCGAATGAAATTCTAGATTAAAATAACAAAAAACATAAAAAATAATCACGTAATAATTTAAATTATCGCTAGAGCTGTCAAACCGATTAAGTTTTTTACTGTCTTACAATTACTGAAAACATATAAAAAATTAATACTGATTACACGTATCTAATTACATTCATAATACTGTTTTAATTTTAATATATTTAGACGCATATATATATATATATTATAGGTCGATAGATCTAATGCTAAGCTATATTTAATTTTAGACTCTTTATTTTAATTTATATTTTATATCGTTCCTTAAAATAAATAATCAATACGGTGATTTTTTCTTTTTCTCGCGTTATTTATAATCTCATTAGTCGCTTGGATAATTAATAAAGAAATAAAAAGTTAATGAAATTGCAGATTAAATTTAAATAATTCAATTTAACAGATCAATCTAACTTGAATTATCATAATCGTATTATAATCCAAAAAATATGAATTAAAATTTAAAGAAATATCTTGTTCTTTGGTATGTTAACATGTAATTATAATTACGTATGTTTATCGTTAAATAAGCAATTCAATTAACATAAATTTAACATAAATTAACACAAATTTAATTACACATAGACAAACATTCTTTACTAAACAGAGTCTTTGACATTCAAACCTAACTTTTTTCCATGTTCTAAACAAATTTGTAAAAATTCTATAAAATATTATATTATCGCACGTTATCAAGTCTCTTTTTCTTCGCGTTACAAAAGAAAAGTTTGCAGAAAAGAAATAAAGTAAAATTTCATAAAATTTTAAATCGTTGGTAATTTATTTTTTCTACAAAGGATTAATTATAATAAAAAAAAAATAGTTTATTAACTTAATATACGGAACGAAGTAATTATCATTTTAATGTCATTTAGCTGAGCTAGTCATAAGAAATTCCATCGTGCATCGCACACAATCATTATGCCTCATCGAAAGATTATGGACTCTGAAGCTACGCTCTTCCAACAGTCGTATAATCCATGATTAAAGTCACGAAGAAACTTCCCGTCAAATTGCCTCGAATATTATTCTAAAAAGGAAATGTGTCAAGTATGTGTTTTTCGTGTGGATGGATGTAGACGATACGTTTTATCGTTTTATCCGAATTGAATTTATCTCTATTTGCATTAAGTTAAAATGGCGGTATAACGAGAAATATCATTGGATCGGATATAAAGAGAATAGGAAAATACGTCAAAGAAATAATGAAATATTCTTTAAGCATGAACGAATGATAAAATATTCAGAAGAATATAGTTGATAATATTTACAATATAATTTAACTGCTTAATGAGGACAAATATTTATATTACGACTACGAAGAACGAGTCGAATTATCGCGTTATTTAACGTGAATAAATTAAAGATTGATTGTTCTCGTTGCCTCGCGAATTGCATTGCATAACTACGACATAACTGTAGTTGCAAATTGCGCGATAAATATAGCGATCAATGATCTATTCGATAACAAAGTTCTGTTATACTCTTTATTTTATATCATTCTTTACCTTCATCGCAACAAAATAATTTTTAAAAGAATCGTAATCGTTTGCTTTTTTAAACGAAAAATATCAACTATTTTTTTTTTTCATATAGTATCGCTATAAATTATAAAAATTATTTAAAGATAATACATAATCGAATAAAAAATTATTGAAACATAGCAAGGAAAATTCAAATTTTCAATTATATCAAAAATTATATCACAGAAAGGAATTATTTATTAAAAATAACTCGTTAAAGGAAGATACGAATATTACGAATCGATCGTTCGTCGAATTATTTTTAAAAAATGATTCTTTTTTTCGTCCCCCAAAAGAATAGACCATAAAAATCATCCCTCTTTCGGTCACGAAAATAGGTCGAATCGCGATTCGGCAGCGTGGTATCGAATTTTGATAAATCACGGAAACGGTATCAAACCGTTTCTTCGCCCTGAATAGTTTAAACGCATACCATAACGTACCGCCTTTCTCTTCAAACGCTCGAGCACACTGCTACGTTTGATAAATGTCAAGCGGAGGAATGCTAACACAGTTAGAACGTTAGAACGTTGGAAAGTTCAACCGGGTTTGGAGCAGATATCCTTTTCGCAACGGTGTAATTTTTTTTTTCAAAACACGCCTCCAATTCCTCTAATCCCAAGAATTCTATCTCCGCCTACACGCATCACACGTAATTGACCAATTAAATCGAACGTATTCCTCGAATACGCATTTATCCTGATCGATCCGCGAGAAAATCCGGGAATATATCCGGTTTGTCGCACGAAGAAATCACTTACATTGGGAGAAGCAACGAGGCCAATCAGCTTCTAGCATCCGCGAATCCTTTGGCGTGCACGCACACACACGCACGCACACAAACAAGGAAGGGATCACACGTTTTAATAAGCACGTTCCATCAACCACACGATCACATACTTTCTCCTCCGGCGACCTCTCGCATCTGTCACCCCAACAGCGAACCACCCTTTTTCCTCGCTCTCTCTCGCGATGCACGCTCACCGAAAACAACACCATCAGCTGGGAGGACGACGGGTCTCGTAAGTAGCGGGTAGCGGCACTGTACCCATCCCGGATTGATCCTGATGGGAAACACAACGGCTGGTGGGCAACACGCGTTGTGGACCGCACGGAATTGATTCTGTCGCAACGCAAGATCCCGCACTCTCGAATCCAGCACGTCTCTCTCTCTCTCTCTCTCGTATCTCGTCCCACGACGACAATCGATAAAAGTCGCCTCTCTTTCTCTCTCCCTCTTCCCCTATCCTTCTCTCCAATATTCTCTCCCTTTATCCCGCCATCTCTCCTCTTCGCGGATCTTGCTTATTCTCTCTCTCTCTCTCTCTCTCTTCAAGTATACTCCGCGGAAAGTGTCGAGAACGATTATCCCCCGTGGAAGATCCGTGGTCTCGCGGCTGTGGGCAATCGCGGATATTCGAGCAACAGAGTAGCGCGGCTCGCGGCGCGTCTCCTCTTTGCGCGTACACGCGTGGACCGAGCACACCGTGGTGGTTCAGCAACCATCGATCGATGATACGTTCATCAGGATTCACCTTGGGCGCATATTCGTTCGTGCACTCGCTTCACTCGCTCGCGTCTCGTCTCGTCTCGTTCTGCTCGCGATCTGATGCGCTACAACAACAACGGCGGCGTCGCGGCGTCTGTGCTCTGGGGCCGGCTCGTTCAATGTGTGCGTGCGGGTATATTTGGAGAGGCGTACCGCGAAAAAATAGTTCGCCCCCTGGAACGAAACTAGGAGGAGGGAAGATGGAGGCGCCAGGTCGTGGTAGGGTAGATGATGAACGGTTAGGAAACGGAGAGGAGATTCGTGGAAGAGGTGGATGGAGGGAGGGAGGAATGGAGGAACGCGATTGAAACGCGGAGGAAAAGATGCGAGGGAGAAAAGTAATGGAGGATGAGAGAGGCTGATTATAGGGAGAGTAAAGAAGGGGAAGATCGAGAAGAGAGGACGGGAGATGGACGTAGATGAGGATGAAGGGTGGTAAGAGAAGTTGCGGGCTACGCGTTCCAGCGTTGGGTGAAGAGAGACGAAATGGAGGGATATGAGGGAGCATGCTCTCTTATTGACAAAGGGCAGGGACTCCGCCCCTGTCGAGAGTTGGACTCACGTCTGCGCCTCTTTTCTGCCAAAACGATCCACGCGCTCCGACCGTGGTCCCTGGACTCGAACCACTGGATCGAATATTTTCTTTCGAACCTTAAGAAACTCTTTTCTTGTCGCGCGTGCAACGATAGAAAAATACGACGGGAAATTGTTTTCGAAATTATATTCTACAATTGGAAAAAATATTATTGCTTTAAAAAATATTTTATTCGATCAAATTAATAGATTAATATATATATAATATATAAATTAGGAAAAGTAACATGCTAAATCTTTCTTATATACTTTACTTTATGAAACTCATCTTCGTAATATTTTTATATTTTTAAATATTAGCCTCTCATTCATAAAAATTTCAACATATTCCATCTATCTTGAATAGTTTCGCTTTATCTGTTTCTTATCTCTTTGCATAAAAAGCGTTATGAAAAACATTCAAACATTGTTTATGCATTTCAATCTATATTTATATATAGCTTATATACACTCTTATTATATGATTAATCTCAATAGAGTTTACATAATTCTCGTATCATTGAAAAGTTTCAAGTTCCATGCTGTGATAATTACTGTGAACGTTCGTGACGTATAGCTCATTATCGTATACTGCCACGGATAACCATATGCCGTGTATGGTTGTTTCACATTGATATCTCGATAATTCTCTTCCGTTATATCCATAGCCAGTAGAAGCGTTAAAGGGATATTAGCTTCGAGCTGTTTTACGTTTTCAATCGTGTGTAACCAGCGATTTATATTTAAAGGAAAAAAAGGGGAGGGGAAAAAAGTAATAATTTCTGCTACGCTAAATCGTGACGCGTGTTTTGCATCCCTGTGGAAAATGTCATTTGCTTTGCTTCGTGAAATTATCACAAAAAGCAGAAAGAGTCGATGATTTTACGCGGACGTTTAATTTTGTTTTTTTTTTTTTTTTTTGCGTTTATTTGCGAGAGCATATTTATCTATAACGCTTACCAAGACGTATGTATCGGTTTATGGAACGTGTTATTGCAATTGAAACAAGAAATTCTTTGTATCTATACGAAATAAATAAAGGAGTTTGCGTTAAATTAAATTATTGGATATATCAATATTAACAAATAGATTTCTATTGCACAAACGAATAATGTTGAGCTGGTTTGAAAATTTCTATTTACAATTATCCTTGTTTTACTATCAAGTATCATTAATTTAATCGTACTAGAAGAATTGTGATTTGTTTTTCTATTTATAGAGATATTTTAAATTTAATCATTAATGTTGATACCGTTCGTTATCCGATGAGATGTACTTTGAAACAATAAAAAATATAGTAATGGCGCAATAATAAGTACCGATAATTGAATTGATGCATATCACATCGATACAAAGTTTTTTAAAACTTCGTTTCCTTTGTGCAATTGTTAAACCAATATTTCACTCGCCTCTTTCCCCTAAAATAAATTTTATTAATTCAAATATAATATAAAATTTCCACATTCTAATTTACGTACCATAACAAATTCAATTTCGAAATTATAACGCGTACAAACACAAACATATACACGCTATTCCACAATATTTCGTTCCACAAAAAACTCAGACGCACAACGCCTGTCAATTATTGCACGCATATTCGATGGAGAAAAAAAAAAAAAAAAAAAAGAAGATGAACGCGCGTATTCCCTCGACGCGTGAAATTTAAATTCTATTTAACATTCGCGGGGGGAGGGGGGAGGAACCGCGATATTTTTCGAACGTTGATTTTCGCTTCGTGTGAAAAATGATTCATTCTTCCCTTTTCCACTCACTTACTTATCTCGCTCTCTCACGCCTTTTGTATCTCACGCCTTCGCGAAACGATCGCGTACGTAACACGGTTCACGTCATTTACATAATCGAAGGGAAGGAAAAGTGGGAATGGAACGAAACGAAACGAAACGAAACGGAGGGAAATGCAATCGGTGTGATTACGAGGCAAGATTGATTTTTTCCCCTAGGCACGGCCTCGAGGAGAGAGAGAGAAAGAGAGAGAGAGGAACGTGAACGTGCGGGATTTCGTTTTCCCCGGGTTGCACGAAACTCGACGAAACTCGATGACGCTTGAAACAAAACAAAACGAGGGAAAAACAAGAAAGGAGAGGGGAGGGTAGAAATGTCAAATATCAGAAATATGTCGATTCGTAGGCCGAGGCGAGTTAGAGTTTCCGGTTAGATGACTTTTTTTCCAGGATGAACGATAAATCACGTAATATCTATACGGCGTGTGCCGCTTCCACGCCAGCCAATTTATCGAACAATAAAGTAAGAGCTCCCATTGTTCGGGATAGAAAAATCAGGATAAAAACTTCCGTTTTGCGCCGCTGTTCTACTTCGTGTGATCGCGTATCGCGTATATTTGGGAACGAAATGTTAGTTAAAATAACACACGCGTCCGCTTAAATCGGGCGGCGGACGATGCACGATGTTGCACAATTGCGTTTTGAATACGTTTGGAAATTTTCGAACTCGTGAATTCGGCACGATTGAAACACGTTTTTTGTAATAACAGTATTTTATTTATCTCTCTCTCTCTCTCTCTCTCTCTCTCTCTCTCTCTCTCTCTCTCTCTCTCTCTCTCTCTCGATGGAAATATGAAATTTGCAAGAATGAAAATTTTTAAAAATGTAATAAAATAGAATAAAATAGAAGAAAAAAATATTTCGAAATTTTCCTAAATTTTACGCAATTATATTCATATGTATGTACGTATATGTGGGTAATAAATATGCAGGAAAGAGGATAATTTCTCGTGTAATAGCAATAAGTTATCTAAAGGTAGAATGAATTTTCTTTATATGAAATTTCACTTTTGGATGAATTATTTAACGAATCAACGTTTTTTCGTTTATTTAATTTTATAATTTGATTTAAACGACCCGTTGTGTTATTTAATTATACATATAACAAATGTCCAAGTAAAATATTTTGTACTAGATTAGAATATCAATGTAAAATGGGATAATAAATATCTGTAAAGCCGAATTTATATATTTTTCCTTATCAATATGTAATTTTTCATAAAGCAAAGAATGAAAAATTGCATACGTTATTTCCATGTTTTTATCAGGCCAAAATTGAAACTTCAGATAAACGAAATTTATCACGCATTTCTGACTTTTTTTACCTTAAAAAAAAAAAAAAAAAAAAATTTCGCTATTTTAATCCTCCTCGAGATATTATTTCGAAGCTCATTTAAATCATTGTTCTACACACAGTTTTTGAAGGATTACTACAAACTCGTGAAACATCATTTAAGTGAAAATCATTTGCCCAAAAATATCACGAAATTTCCCAGTGTGGACGAATTAAAAGAATTCGCCGAAAAAAAATTTTTCGAATTTTACAAGGTAGAGCCTACCTGTGCGGTGTACGCGCCCGGAACTCTAACCATAGCTGGCAAGTGTATGGATTTCGCTGAAAGTAAATCATTGTCCATGGTAGGTGCAAATTCAAGCATTTCTGCGCCGATTCACTGCCAAGTCCCGATTTTCCTAGCCTGCACGATCGCTGAACATGCACTTTTCTCACGTGATCGTGACGCTTGGGAAAAGCAATAGAGGCGTGTAACGATACAGACACATACACGATAGACACACATACACACATTTGTCTCCGTTTATCTTCCCTTGAAATAAAACAGGCCATTCAACTTGTCACGTTGATAGTTGGTAAATACCATCAGTACAAACGATGTCGGATTATATCTTACTTGGACAAAACTAAGGTGGAAAGGATGGAAATGGGCTTGAAGGAGGAGGATCTTTACATAGCAGACGAAGAAAGATTGTGGATACGTTATTTAAAAGGAACGTTGAAAACTTTCAAGGAAAAGTATTGTAGGTATTAATCGTTCGTTTTCCATTCCCCGTTCGATTCGTTTAAATTGTCCCAGAATTGTTTAACACTTTCGTTTTTATTATTTATGCTATATATTAGTATAACAATTTTCGCATAATCTATTTTTATTATCTATACGAGATGACGATTTTTCTTCTTGAAGATATCATTGGAAAATACATATATATATATATATATATGTATTTCGAAATATGTATTAAAATATGATGCATTGATATCAATAATTAATAATTTACATGTTTCTTATACCCGAATATATATTTTAAATGAATCGTTATAAAAATTATTTGGAAAGGAATTTACGTTCTGACGAGACGATAATATTAAATATAAAATTGCAATTCGAGCATATTGAACGTATGAAACGTTTCTTATTTACAAGCAAAAAAGATTTCCAATAATATCACGTTTTTAAGAACAAAACTTCGTTTTGAACAATGGAAAAAATTTATTTTATCGAATATTAATGATAAATGTATAATTTCAACAAATACTTTTTGTGAAGAAAACGTGTTATTAGTAAAATTTAAGATTAGTTTTATCAAAATAAAAAAAATCAATTAGTCACTTGGTTAATAAATACAATAATATTATATATAATATACATGCAAATATTAGAAGATTAGATATGAGAAAAATTTTTATATTATTACTATATCTTAAATATAATTTTACATTATTTTGATATTTTTTTTTTTTTTGCATAATTCGATCCTTGATTCTTATAAAATATTTATATATCAAAATTAGATCAAGAATATATAATTATAGATAAATAACACATGTTCAATTTCTTTTATTTATATTTCGATTATTTATCCAGTCATTGCATCAATGCATAAAATTAGACAAAGATAATGCAAAAGTAGGACATATACGTTATTTAGTTTTATCTATTAAAATTTTTTCCTTCATTTTTAATTATTTTAAAGATATAGTTTTGAAGAAAAAAAAAAGATAATTTATATTTCTTACATTCGATAAGAAAAAAACTGTTACTATAATTAAATCATATCGATATAAGTAAATTGACATATTGAAACACATTGATATCGCATGAAAATGAAAAATTGACGAACAATTCGTAAAGATGTAGGCAACCATAATTAAAATCCGAAAATAAAATTATTTTGATGAAAGAAAAAAATATATAATTGATATTGTTAACAGCGTACATTCCTGGTTTTCAAATGGTAATCGTCTCCAACTTGCCTTCAAATTACGATCTTGGGAAAAACTCGGCCTTAATCACTGCTTTGTACATGTTTCTTGAAACAGTAGCACATACATATACAGTAAACATTTTAGAAAAAGCGCTAATATGTCATTTGGCGGAAAAATTAGCGGTAAGCTCTCTTTACAAAACTCGAATCTCCGATGTTTTGGTTTCTGTTCTTGGAAAAGAGGACAAAATTTTCATCACCGATACACAATCTCTTCATTTTGATCAATACGATTGGAACAATATCGACGTTGAAATAATTCTCATAGAATTAAATGTTGAAAAAAATAAATCACCGGAATGGTATATAAGTAATACAGAATATAAGGAAATCATGACAGTGATAAACACGCAATCCCGATGGCGTACACATCCAATTGGCATGTCAATGATAAAATATTTATTTCCGGAAAAAACGATAAAAATGATTCATGATGCGATTGATAAGGATAAAAGAATAATAAAAATGGGTTGCGCAATTCGAGAGGAACAGTGGGAAAAACTGGGTAGGATATTATCAAATGGTTTGATGTAATTTGTTTGGATTATGTAATTTGTTTTCCATTTTGTGTAGTATTAATACTGTAATAATTGATATAAGCAAGTATATTTTACATAGATTGTTAAAACATTACATGAAACATAGATACAATATATTATTTAGGCTGTAGCTTTTTTTTTAAATATATATATTTATATATTTTGTTTTACATATATATAATAATAGGTCATATTTTCTTTAACTTTGATTAGTATGTTTCAAAAATTAGTCTATTTAGGTACCGCATTTTTTTCAAAGCAATTTAGCTTCTTTTTTTTACATGTTTATATGCAAATTTCGACCCAATATTTATATTGTGTACATTATAGGAGAGCTTTTGTGGGAAAACCATCGATCTGTGTGTAAATACTTGAGTTTCTTATCTGACGATATTAAACATATCGAGAATACATTCGGAATTATCGAGGGAGTTTTAGGAGCCAGTGTTATCAATTATGGTACAGCTATCGTAACATTGGTAATATAATTACTCTCTTTAAAACAAAACATTTACTTTGAGAAAAAATAAACAAAAACTAATAAATACTATACATTTTAATCATATCAAAAAAAAAAAAAAAAAAAAAAAAGAAAAGAAAAAACGAAAAATGTAAATATAAATGAAAATACATATTATACGATTATGGTTATTACGTAAAATATTAATTAACATATTATATTTCCTTATGTATTCAAAATTTGTTTCAATATTTGTCAATAATATAATTATCTCTTTCAACAGGTACAAAAAACGAAACTGAAAACTTTTCTCTCTTGTTTAAATCGTACACAAATTCCCTATCAACAATGTTTCTTAATACGGGCTTGTTCAGGTGCAACTGTAATTTATGGTTACGAAGAACGTATAACGACGCTTTTGGGTAAAAAATATATTTCTCGTCAGCAAATAAAGAAGTATCATTTGATCGACAGTGAATATTATAGTTATGAATTTATATCAAAATATGAATCACACTTTAGCACATCACTAACTTTACCACGTATAACTTTTTAGATATCTGTTTTTATTATGAATATACACGTAGGAACCTTTATATTTGTGTACATTTCATTGTGCTTATATTAATTTAATCATCGTTTTTACGAATAACATATTATAAACAAGTATATAAATAAAACGAAGAAAAAATATTTTACGAAATAATTTTCATTTGAGCAAAAAATATTACGTGGACTTGTTATATTGCAGAATTGATCTTTTTGATAGAATGTATTGAATTTGATTGGTCGTCAACTTGCGTATGCATGTTACGCGTGCGCATTGTAATACTATATTTTCTATTCTTTTTATCTCTTTCATCCTCTTTCATCCTTAAAAATCCTATATTCTCCCCATTTTTTTTTTTATATATAATATTCTTTCTTTATATAATTACATTATTACAATGCGCAGTCATAGAGAAGAGAGAAAAAGAGACAATATTAAAATGCGTATAATTCGTCTTTGTAATTGGGTACAAAGAAACGAAATTCGCGTTTGCACATCACATTACTAAGAGCACTTAAACCACGCGACACTTAAGTGCGTTATAAAAATACGCAATATTATTATGGTAAAATTCATAGTTTTTAGTTTGAACGACTGTGTTTACTTATTGAAAAATGGAATTTTCGCGATGACAATCTTGATAATATCATAGCGTACGGTAATTTTGTTCATTCAATGTTCTATAAAATTTCCAAGAGAGAGCACCAATTGCCATTAAACCTGTAGCTAAAATGATGCCACCTAGAAAAAGGCAAAAATAAATAATTTTTTATTTAATGATTGGACATCATTATGTTTAAATGAATATTTCCATTTAAATAATTAAATATATAAATGAGGAATTAAATGTCTAAAAAAAAAAGTTAATATAGATATTAATATTAAATACTTACCTAAGAAGCTAAGACCATCAAAATGTCGTTCTTTATAAGATGGTGCAACTTTTGTTGATACCGGAACTGTAGTAATTACAGGAGTTGATGAAACGATGGATGAATTTATAGTAGGTGTATTTACTATAGTAGATGTTATTATAGACTTTTCGGTAATAGTTGTATTTTCAGTAGATGTTGTAGGTTTTAAGGTAGATTGAGATATTAGTGGATTCACAGTAGTGATGTTATCATTTATAGTTTTGTTACTGATAGGAGTAACAGTAATAGTAGAAATATTTGTAACAATAGTAACAGAATCAACAGTATCCTTAGTATTGTTAGTAGTAGTATTAACTGCTGTAGTAGAATTCGAGGAATTTGTAGTAGGAATAGTATTATTAACTACAGGTATTGTCTGCTGATTGGTAGGTTTATTGGTATCTCCTTCTGTTGTACTAGCTGTATAAAGAATTAATTATATGTATTACTATTAAATCTTTATTCTAGAACTGTTCAAATATAAGATTTAATTAAAAAAAAAAAAAAAAAGAAATAATAAAATATTAATAATTTTTAAATTTCTTTATTTTCTCCATAAATTAAAATTAAATTCTTAATATAATTAATAATATTAAATAAAATTAATATTTATTTAAAATTTAATATTTTTAATATATATGTATATATATTATAAAAAAAAATTAACATTCGCATTAATAAAAATATATATACATATATATTTAGTTTATAACCGAATTTTCTTAAAAATTTTAATAATTAAGATTAATAATTTACATGCAATGTGAAATAAAATTAATTTATATAAAAAAATTTCTCATAAATATTTTCGACATTTTGTTAAAATTAATAAAACTTTGTAACATAAGTATATATCTCTTACATTACAAAATATTTTGAAATAAGCGTAGAAACACAAAATAGATAATAATAAAATACTGAAACATAATTAAAAAGCCTAAATAAATTGTTAAATCATGTAGAAATAACGGATTTTAGGAACGCGTTTCTAGAGACATCGAAAAACATAGCAACGATCTGTCGTCTTGTGTAATATGATACAAGTGAACGTGCTACTATTAAACTACGTAAAATTAAAAATGTATAAAAGATCGTGTAGCATATATTGCTATTTTTCATAAATTGAATATTTTATGCAATATTTTAAGAAATTTTGAAAATAAACTGCGTCATTTATATGGCTAAATACGAAACATTTAGCACATTTAAACGCCACGTAAGTTGCCGACATCTGAGAACGAATTTTCCGTTTAAATTTTTCGTGAATGTTTCCCGTGTATATAAAATAAATAATAATATGAGCTAATAATGATATACAAAAGTTTGAATAGAATATCACGCGAATGAAATGCAACACATATTGTGTTAATAGACATTAACAAAGCAAACATAAAATATTAATACTTACCATTGTTACTCGCAATGCAGTTGATTGTCGTAACCAATAAAATGCAGCTTATATGCACTAATTTCATTTTTGTGGTTTTTAAATGAAAACAATTTCAATAATCACGTATGTTTTTTTAACAAAATTAGATGTTTACAGACAAATTCTTCGTTACAAATCCGCTACAAAGAAGCGTGCAACGTAAGCTTCTGCTGAAATTGAACTGGTCGCTAGCATCAGCTTCCACCAATTGCAACTGTACGAAGACAGTAGCGACGCTACGTATATAACTTCACTTGTTAAATATATTCCCTAGATGGTTCGTACAATGTGTATAAACTTGAAATACGTTATTTTTTAATCTATTGTTAAATAAATATTATAAAATAAAATACTGATATCATCTATGCAGTAATTTTACATTTTTTAAATACATATTAATTTATTATGATAATTTAATAAGCATGAATCGATTTTATAAATTTTTCAAATATATACGAATCATATAATTTTATTTTATACATGTATTTTATACATGTATTTGTAATTTTTATATCGTGATATGTTGAAATTTTATTTGGAATCAAAATATTACAGATTTTTATAAACACAAATATTTTTAATATAATATAAGAAGAAAAATACAAAAATATATAAAAGTATATAATATGTTTTATCCAAACAATATATTTCAAAATAACTTATCTCGAAAATAAATTACTTCACAAAACTTGAAAATAATTATTAATTTCGAAGTTTAGAAAATTAAAATACATATGAAATTATATTCCGTTGCAACGTTCTCAAATTTAAATTTCGAACTAGCATTGATTAAGGCATTTTCTAACGACTTAACACATATAATTAGGATAAAAAAAAAGTGCACCAATCAGCGGAGAGCAGAGTAAAACCAGTACACATACCAAAGCGCATATGAACGTTATGTTTTACATTCTGTTCTTATTCGTGCCGGCTTCTTTGCAGGATATTCTAATAAAGTGGCGCACTCTGCCGTTGGAGAGAGAAATCGAAGAGGAACAGTCGGGAATGCCGATGATGCGCGCTCAGCGGTTTGCTGGATCAGTGCTAGTGCTTGATGCGAGGCGAGTGTACGGTAGCGCACGGGCGCTTCGCGTATACGAGTTGTGCACGGACTGTTTTCGTTTTGTCGTTTCGTTAAAGCGCGTTCGTACTACTTGCCGCGATAATGTACGTATGTAAAAACATCAGCATATAAAGAGATATAGGTAACAAAAGTGAACGAAGAAAGAAAAATTAATCGACAGTCAAGAACGAACAGTTCAACGAGGAATCACGGGTCGACCAGTTGAAAAGATCGCGAGTGAAGGAAAAGTGAAGGAACGTAGGGCAGGGTGCCTCGCCACCAGCCCACGAATAAAGGGCAAGAGAAATGGGCCGATCCGTACTTACGTGATAGGAGGTGCATGAGCGCGCGCGCGCTCGCACTCGCTCGCGTGTGTATGTGCGTGCGTGTGTCATCGCTGTGCGAGTGTGTAACGCGAGAAAGGGATGAAAAAGGGTGAAAATAATTTGGCTAAATTTCAAAAGTGAAAAGAGTTGATCACGGTGTCGTGGTCGCGATTGTGATCGCGTCCGTTTCTCGGCTAGAAGTTAATCGAAAAGCCGCGCGCAACCACCGTCACGCAAGATGACAGCGAAGTATGTTTTTATGACGCTGATCAACGCAGCTTTTCTTTGTCTTGCATCAACGATACTCTCGGAATCGGCTGGGTCCTCTTGCAAGTGGTTGTCCGAGGGTGGTAACGACACGCGTTCCGCGGATTGCACTCTTCGAGTATTGGATCCTGGTGCGATTACTGGTCTAGTCGCGTCACTCGACGGCGCTCTCAAATTACGGATACGGTGCAGCGACGTCCATCATTTCGAAAGCAGTTTCAACGCACAAAGTTGGCAACGTTTGACTAGTTTGCACGAGCTGCACGTGCACGGTTGTAAGGTATTGCGAATACCCGAAGGTGCTTTCCAACCGCTTCTAGAACTCAAGAAACTGACCGTACAAACTTTTAACTCTGTATGGGGTGCAAGCCGTTTTCTTGAACTCGCCCCGGACTCTTTCCTCGGTCTGCGGGAACTTCATACGTTAGAAATTGTGGAGAGTAATGTGCAAGCGTTACCAGTGAACTCGCTTTGCTCCCTGGATAATCTACAAACGTTAAATTTGACGGAGAATCGTTTACGCGACATAAACGACATTGGATTGAATCGACGTGACTCGGTTGACGGATCCGACGGAAACGGCGAATCATCGTGCCGCGCGGACATTCGAATCCTGGATCTGTCGCGCAATGAGATTACGCGTTTACAAGAGAACAGTCCGTTGCTCGATCTTCGCCAACTTCAAGAGCTACACCTGCAACGGAACGCGATCGTTGAAATAGCCGGTGACGCGCTCACCGGGCTTACCGTGTTGCGTACCTTCAACGCCAGTTATAATTCTCTGGACTCGTTGCCCGAAGGATTGTTCGCCAGTACGAGGGATCTGCGCGAGATACACCTGGCTTACAACGGGCTCCGCGACCTGCCCAAGGGTATATTCACTCGTCTGGAGCAGCTGCTGGTACTCAATCTCGCTGGTAATCGGCTCGGCAGCGATCGAGTGGACGAGACCACGTTTCTCGGGCTAATACGATTGATCGTTCTCAACCTGTCTTACAACATGCTAACGCACATCGACGCTCGTATGTTCAAAGATCTTTTCTTCCTTCAAATTCTCGATCTTAGGAACAACTCGATCGATCGGATCGAGAGCAACGCCTTTTTGCCTCTCTACAACCTACACACCCTCGAGCTGTCCGATAATAAGCTTCACACCGTGGGAGCGCAACTATTCAACGGTCTGTTCGTTCTGAATCGGCTCACGTTGTCCGGCAACGCGATCGCGAGCATCGACCCGCTCGCGTTTCGCAACTGTTCCGACCTGAAGGAACTGGATCTGAGCGGTAACGAGCTTACGTCCGTGCCCGACGCGCTACGCGATCTCGCTCTTCTGAAAACCCTCGACCTAGGCGAGAACCGGATCAGCAATTTTTATAATGGCTCGTTCCGCAATCTCGATCAGCTTACAGGATTGCGGTTGATCGGCAACGACATTGGGAATCTGTCGCGCGGTATGCTGTGGGATCTACCGAATCTGCAGATTTTAAATTTGGCTAGGAACAAGGTTCAACACGTTGAGAGGTACGCGTTCGAACGGAACATGAGATTGGAGGCGATCAGGCTCGACGGCAACTTCCTCTCGGATATTAACGGCGTTTTCACCAGCATTGCCAGTTTATTACTATTGAATCTATCGGAGAATCACATCGAGTGGTTCGACTACGCGTTCATACCGGGAAATTTGAAGTGGCTGGATATACACGGGAATTTCATCGAGAGTTTAGGAAATTATTACAAGATTCGCGATTCGAAGGTGAAGACATTGGACGCCAGCCACAATCGTATCACGGAATTGTCCCCCCTGTCCGTGCCGGACAGCGTCGAGTTGCTGTTCATAAACAACAATTACATCAATCTGGTACGACCTAACACGTTCACGGACAAGGTGAACCTGACCAGGGTCGACATGTACGCGAACATGATCGAAACGATGGAACTGACGTCGTTGCTGCTGACCAAGGTAGCAGAGGACCGACCTCTGCCAGAATTCTACATCGGTGGTAATCCGTTCAATTGTAATTGTTCGATGGATTGGCTGCCAGGAATCAACAATCAGACCTCGACCAGGGAATATCCACGGATCATGGATCTGGACAATGTGATGTGTCGCACATCCGGGCCACGTGGCGTGGCAATCGTGTCCGCTTCGACGGCGAGATCCGAGCAATTCCTCTGCCGCTACGAGGCCCATTGTTTCGCTCTCTGCCATTGTTGCGATTTCGACGCTTGCGACTGCGAGATGACCTGTCCAGCGGGTTGCAAGTGCTACAACGATCGCACGTGGAACACGAACGCAGTGGACTGTTCCGGATTGGAGGTCGAGGAGATACCACGTCGGATCCCGATGGACGCGACCGAGGTTTACCTGGACGGTAACGTGTTACGCGAGTTGCAGAACCACGTCTTCATCGGGCGGAAGAATATGCGGGTGCTGTACGTGAACGGGAGCGACATAGAATCGATCCAGAATCGTACGTTCAACGGGTTGAACAATCTGCAGATCCTACACCTCGAGGACAATCGGATACGAGAGTTGAAGGGCTTCGAGTTCGAACGGCTGTCCCACCTGCGCGAACTCTACCTCCAGAACAATCTGATCGGATTCATCGGTAACCTGACCTTCCTCCCGTTACGTTCCCTCGAAATATTAAGGCTGAGCGGGAATCGATTGGTGACTTTTCCGGTCTGGCAGGTCACCCTGAACGCTCGTCTGGTCGAGCTGTCTCTCGGTAGTAATCCGTGGTCCTGCCGTTGCAAGTTCTTGCAAGAATTGTCCTCGTGGGTGTCGGACAACGCGCACAAAGTGGTGGACGCGAGCGACGTTTGGTGCTACTACGGGGGTGACGCGAGACCGGCTTACAGGCGGCGATTGAACGTGAACGAGACGGTCTGTTCCGACTACTTCTCTCAGGGTGGCGTGATAGAAAGCATCATGGTATCCGATTACCTGCCACTGGTGGCCGCCACGTTGTCGGGGGTGCTCGTCCTCCTCGTGATCATCGTTCTCGCGTTCATATTCCGCGAGTCGGTCGGCGCCTGGGCGTATTCCAAGTACGGGCTACGATTTTTGCGCGCGAAGCCGGGCAAGTCGAGCGGAACCGCGGCCATGGCCTCCGCTGCCCCGATGCCCGCTTGTTGCGATTCCGACCGCGAGCGTCTCTACGATTGTTACGTTTGTTACAGCCCCAACGACGAGGACTTCGTGTTGCATTCGCTGGCCGTGGAACTCGAACACGGGACGGCCGGCCTCAGGCTGTGCCTGCATCATCGCGACCTACCCTGCGTACTCCGTGCTTCCACCCCGGCGCCGGTCGTCCTCGAGGCGGTGCACGCGTCGCGCCGCGTGCTAATCGTCCTCACTCGAAATTTCCTGCTCACCGAGTGGTCCCGATTCGAGTTCCGCGCCGCGCTTCACGAAGCCCTCCGCGGCCGGACCTCGCAATTGATCATCGTCCAAGCGGAGAACGCGTATCCGGAGGTGGAGCTGGATCGCGAGCTGCGCCCGTATCTTCGAACCGCGGCCGCGATCCTCACGTGGAACGAGAAGAGGTTCTGGGAGCGTCTTCGATACGCGATACCATCGACGACGAGCACGATGATGGGCGACATATCGATCGAGAGCAAATCGTCCCCGCTCGTCTACAAGCGTAACATCAATACGTACACGTTGGACGGTGTCGGTAGCGAGAAGACGAGCGTGTCGACGTTGCGCGGCCAAGAACGACAGCGTTCCCTGTTCAAAGACTCGTCCCCGACCACCGCATTAATGTTGCAACACGCGCCGCCCGCCTATTCCTGCGGCACGGTTTCCGTGCCGCAACAACAACTGCCACCTTCGTCCCCGCAACCCAGGCTGACCGTCAATCACGCCTACCGAGATGCGGTTACCGTGCCAGGTAACAATCTCATCGCCACGAACACGACGGTCAGCAGCGGCAGCAGCGAGGATCACAGAAGACCGCTGTCCGAGCACATATACTCGTCCATCGACTCGGATTATTCGACGCTGGAGAGAACCGCCTGGAGACAACAGCAACCCCCGCCTCCGCCCCCACCGCCATCCTCCGGCCAGGCCTATCTCGTCTAGCTTCGCGCCGATTCTCTTCTCGCTTGTGATACTTACTTCTTTCTTTTCTTTTCTTTCTTTCTTTCCTTCCTTCTTTCTTTCTTTTCTTTCATTCTCCCGATGGAGAATGAGAAGAAGCTTCTCTGGCTTGTTGCGTTTCGAACCGCCGTGTTTCGATGCCGCAAAGGGGACGGTTTTCGTATATACAATGGTCCTTGCATACCTTGGATAATTGATAAATGAAAGATATTATTTTCTCACTTTGATCTCGTGTATCAAGTATCCAAGGTCAACACGAATCGGTGTGTGCGTCGAACGATCATAGTATCGTCCAAGATACTACCTCGAGAGATCGAGTCGTCGAGTTATTTCGCCTTTTCTCGGGCTGTGCTCAACACAGGGAGACGTTATATTATTAGCGTAGCTTATTAGCGATAAAGGAATACGCGATTAGCCGAGAGTATTTATTCCACGACTTCTCCACTACTTTAGAAATATTTGTCCGCGACGATCCTTTTTCTTTTCACGTTGAATACGTGTTCGCTCCTGCTTTGTTTCATCGGTAAAAGGCGTGATTGTTCACTTTTCCACTTCTGCATTTCCCCCTCCCTCCTTTCTTTTTTCCGTCCCTTCCGTCTTTTTTCCCCTCGGTCTATCCCTATTCTATGCCTCTCCCCTCTCCTCTCACTTTCTCTCTCTCTTTTCCGTTGTCTCCGGTCCCTCGATATCAGAGCCTCCTCTCTCTTCTATTCGCGAACAGATTGCGCGCGCGCAAACTGTATGATGCGAAATTTCTGAATGGCGTCTCGTGAGAATCTAGTTCGACAGGGACTCTTCTCTTCTCTACTCCCTCTCCCACTTTACTTGACGACTTTTCACCGAGCGATAAAGTATAAACATGCCATCTCCTTTGCGCCTGGATCACCGGGAAAAATCGTATTTTAATGGCGATTTAGAGATCCACACACACACACACACACCGCGCGCGCGCGTTGTACATATCTATTATTATATATATATATATATACACGGAAGAAAGGAAACGCAATATGTAAATAGAGCTGCAAGCTGTTGCAAGCTTGTATCGGCGTACGTGTACCTATGTACATTGTATGTATATATATATATATTACTTATACATATTATCGAGGAACGAACGGTCGAGAGGCGTATTACGGTTTTATCGGTCCGGTAGAAAGAGAGAGAGAGTTTTAGCTTCGATTTTGAATTCTCGACTAGATAGATGACGATGACTTTTTGTAATTTTATATGTCCGATCCGAATGACGAGAAAACACTTGTACGATATGTAAATATGTATCTATAATTGAAACGTCTTGCCTCATGTAAAATAATTATTACGTCGCGTAAGAATGAAGAAAGAAAAGAGGGATGATGGAAACAAAAAGAATGCAAACAAATACAAACAAACAAAAAAAATATATATATATATATAAATATATAAAACGGTGAAAACAAAATGGTAATTATGAGTGAGAAACAGAAAAAATTAAATAAATAAATAAAATAACGAGAAAGCATGCGCTTTGCGATCTACTGTGAAACACGACACGAAAATTGCGCAGGTGTCGTAAACTTAACTGTATACTTGATTTATTTAAATCATGTGAATAAATTTATAAAATACGTTATTACACGCTTGCGAGCATATATCCCGCAACTGTTTCCCGATCCGCACGATAATTCATACACACGTTGATACATACATATATATATAGTGCACGAACGTGTTTCCGTTTACTCCTTAGTTTCGATCGAGTTTTCCTCTACGAAATTAGCGTTTACCGCGACGAAATTAATCGTCGATGCGTAAATATTTCGCAATATCGTTTACTTATCGAAAAAAGGGGGGAGGGGGAAAGAAAAACATTTTTATTTATTCCTGTTTTCCTTCCTTTTTTTTTTTTTTTTACGAGTATACATACATATATATATATATATTTTTTTTTTGTTTTCGTCATCCACACCATACTTTTCACCACTATATTTTAACATGGGTATTGTTCAAACAAATCCGACGAAATACAAGCCAGAATTGATCATGTGTTTACGCCACGTATGCTTGTTTTCAAATACATATTCCATCCCACGCGTTTGATCAGAATATTTGCAAATATATTCTGTGGAAATGGCTTGTGTAACAGTGTGTTGTTTCTCACATAGCCAGCGTGTTGTCGTTACATACACACTGTACTATATACTATATAGATCGCGAACGGAACATTGATCCTAGTCAGCGCCACCGCGCACTCACTGCACACCATCTGCACACTTACATTATTAATGCGACTACACCACCGCCGCAGGCTGTACGTACCACAGAGACCAATGTTTCTATTTGGAAAATCTTTTTTTTTTCTTTTTTTTTTTTCATTTATTTACTCATTTATTTATTTATTTCGACGGACGGACAAATTCGATCGTGGACATTCATTTGTGGGAATTCTCGGAACCTCGACGATGACGGGGCGGATATAGTGAACCGGCGGAGAGTTGACGGTGCCGACAGTGACGTAGACATCGTTTCGCGTTCGATCGCGTTTCGTAAGCAAACTTCCCTTCCCCCCTTCCCCTCCCCAGTTCCAGAAACTTTAAACGTGTCGTTTATAGGACGATGACAGCGAAAAGAAAAAAGAAAAAAAGGTCGTGCACGATAGTTGCATATCTCCGACTGAGAGCAACGTATACAACAACACTTTTATTCCACGGGGAAGAGTTTAGCAGGGGGGGAATAAAAGGAGGTGGAGAGAGAGGAAAAGAAAGTTTGCCCGTAAAGTTTTAAGCGCATAGTTGCTCTAAGTGCTGATAGAAATCTCTCTCTTTCTCTTTGTCCCTCCATGTTGGGTGTCCGTCCATTTGTCCGTGTATATACCCCTACCCATTTTACTTACTTAGAAGCAGCCAGGTGTCGTTGAAACTCTACTATATAACATAAATATTTCGTAAAATATAACTTCCGCGGTGCTCCGGTAATCGAGTACGAGTGGGCAGTCCGCCTCGAAACCAGTTTGCTCGGTTCCCCGCGGAATGTAAGTACAGCTGTAATTACTTCCACACCGTACTTACTCGGCCACGTGATCGAATCTAGCCATAGGGAATCGAGTCTATGGGGGCATTCTCCTTGATGCGAGCGATCTTTGCGGTATCCGCGCCAATTTCCGTTCCCGTGCAAGAGGCGGGTCGATTCCAGCGAGGTTTGCTCTCGCTGCCGCACCACCACGCGATTCAGGAGAAAGGGAATTCACGGATAAAACGGTCGAGCGTCCTCGAGATTCGCGAGAGCACCTTTCACCGGAGATGAAAAGAAGAGGAGGAGGGTGGGCGCCACGCGTCGCGTCAAGTTCGTTATATGGGTCGTTCTTACGAAACACCATCGAGGACCAAAGCTGAGCAATTGTCGGCCTTGGATAGCGCTCGATCCCAGTGGCGCAATCCCCCGGCAGGACATTGGCCTGCATCCAACGCGATGCGTGCTCTCCTCTGTGATTTACATACCTGCCCTACGCCCGTATAAGCTTCGTAGCTTCCTATATCCCTCGGCTCCTTCTTCCTCCCCTCCCTCGTCGACGACGACAACAAAATACTAGTAATCTTCCCGTTGGATATATTGCTCTTTCGATCGGTAACTCCCTTATCGATAATGAAATCAATTTTGCGCCGCGTTTCGTAGCCTTCCACCACGGCTACGCCTCTGCTCTCCTTTACTCGCCTCCGCCTTGCTAACGTTACCAAGGCTCGGGGGAGATCCTTTTTTGTCGGCGAATCTCCTCCCGCCCGTGTCGAGTGAAATCGGTTTTACGATCCACCGCCACGTCGCCGGATTCTTGGCAAAAAAACTTTACATATCCCCCACGGTTTGAGTTATCGCGATACCATATGCCGATACCGCTCTCTAAAAAGCTCGCCCCCTTGGTCCTTTCTCTCTCTCTCTCGAGCCAATCTCGGACATCCTTGCTCTGTCGAGGTTTTACATATATATATATATATCGGTCAGGAAACAACGACGACGACGACAACAATCGTCGGCCATCGCGTGTAATGGTCTCGGATACCCGTTTTCCTAGTATTTGTTGGCGGGTTCGAAAGCCGCGATATCGTTGGCGGGTTTTGTGACTTGCGTGACGACTGCCATGTTTGCGGAGCGAAGTTGGCGCGGCTCGCCCCATCGCGCCACCTGCGCACCGTTACCTGTACTTCTTATCCGTGTGCATATACGTGTACATACCTATCCCTCTCTTCATCCCCCAACACCATCCCTCACCCTTTGCATCCCGTGCTGGCACCCGTTAAGCGTACGCCGGTGAACCCAGTAATTTCGCGAAAACTGCCACCACCGTCGTCACTGTCGCTGTCGTTGCACTCTTTTCCCTCTCCTCTCCCCTTTCCTTTTTTCTACTCCTGGCTCCTACACGCCACCCGTCCGCCCGACCAACGACGACAACGACAAGAACGAGAACAACAATGAGAATACGTACCACGTGTCTGCACGCGATCCTATCCTGACATTTGGCCATCCCATTTCCAAGTGTTTCCCCCGTGGCAGGAGAGGGAGGTTGTACCTTTAATTCTTAATTGTAACGTTAGATTTACGAGCAGCGGCAGCGTCTCCTTCTATAATTCCGTTAACCTGTTTTTCTTCTCGAAGAACAGAGAGGGAGCTCGATTCGTACGCCGCCTCTCGTCTTTCGCCTTACCCACGAAGACTTTTCTCAATTGCGATCCAAAATGCGGGGGAAATTGCAAGATTCGAAGGGAACGAGTTCTCGTCTACGATCTCGAAACATGCGTGTACGTACACACCATCAATGAGGCGGGGGTAAATGGGGGACCGCGATCTAAACTGGAAGGCTCCGCTGCGTGACCTGTCACCGTGAACGCCGCTAGATTTATACGCGGATGCTAACTTGTCGCATATTTACTTGGTTCCCTTCTCGCGTATCTACTCCCGCCTTCCTCCAGCTTTTTGAGGTACCTTTGCCTCGCCTTCCCTTTACTTAGCCCACCTACCAGGCTTACCCACACACACACGCGCGCGCGCGTTCTCTCTCTTTCTAGCATCCACTCCTTGTCCCCCTTTTGCTCGCACCCCCTCGCGATGACAAGCCGCAACAATGCGAGGGTAGACTGCCCGACGCCACGAGCAGATACCAACTGCCACACAGCGACGACCACTTTTTTCCTTGCCTCCCTTGCGTCGTTTCTTTCTTGCCTATGGGGTAGGTAGGTAGGTATACCTGGCCGCAAATGCCGCGTCCAGGTAGCCAGCCGACTGGTCTGCGTGTATCGACCACCCATATATTCAGGAACTCGTTGCGGGGACCTCGAGTGCAGTGATCCGCATAGAATCGTAACTGAAAAGATCGGACAACAACGGCCGCCGGCCCGCTCTCTCTCAGATTTATTTGTAACGCTATTATCTGTTGCACGGGCTTCGCCGTAGAGAAACTCTCTCCTTCTCTCATTCTCTCTCGATAGTTGTTGCCCCGACCGGTGCCCAACCGGGTGTGTTTGCTCGTTTGATCGCAAAGGCGAAATAAATGGGATCGCGGGAGGAGGAGGAAGGTTATTTTTCAATCTCGCATTATCGTATTAACGGTGTGACGTTCGAAATGGTTTTCATGTAATTAACCGGTCAACCTCGCGAAGCGTACGAATTATTCTCCTCCACTTTTCGAAAACGTTTGTTTCTGCTTTATTTTCTCCTTGCCTCGTTTGTGATTTTTTTTTCCCTACACATGTTTTTCTCCCTTCCCCCTCTTCCCTTTCTTTCTTCTTACTTTCAACGCGTTGGCTTCGTTGGAAACGAGAGAGTAGAAAAATAGAGACACACCGTTTCCCACGTGTTGTTCCCCCCTCGAGGATATTCATGCATTCGGGAGAAAAATTGAATTTATCTTCGATCAGTTTTCTCGCTAATTGTCAATGGTGGAAGTCGCTCGCTGAGGTCACAGATGGAAATCACCAGAGAATCCAGCCTTTCCATCCGGTGTGCTTCGTTTTGTTCCTTGCCAAGCCAGTCATATCGTACGGGCTCTATATATATATATATATATATATATATATATATATACGTATCGAAAGCAACGAATCGCGTGGATCGCGATGGAACAATAACGATACCGACGAAACATTTTCAATCGTGAAGAACACACGTGTATCGATGCGATGTGCCATTGATAAAAACGAGCAACTAAAAAGCAACGTTAAAACAATAGGGAGAATGAGAGAGAGGGAGAAGAAGAAAATCGCGAACAATTTTTTCTTCTGCCAATTATTGAACGCTCGCCAGTGTTAAACGAACCAAGTATCGCGTATATTCTCTCGTACCTTATTTATATATTCCCGCTTGCTCTCCTTGCCCGACGAATAAAACACGTTACCCGGCCACGTTTTGACGTGGTTCAACCCCAGGATCGCGGCAGGCCAAATTTTTGGAAGTTTTTAGCGAAGAATTTGTTCCATTGCACGCAATCTTGACTTATGCATTCGGCCATCGTGGCGGATGCATCCTTGGCATACCTCCACATGCCTACGTGCCCTCCCCTCCCCTCCCCACCCCGTATACGTTTGTATAAACTCGTACCTCGCGTGTGCATGTGTGCAGAATTTACATGTGCACACGTGTACACGTGTAGTAGGAGAGGATAGCAGGAAGGAGGAAGGAGCCTGCTGCTAGGTCTGTGTTCCAAATTCGGGGCAAATCGGTGATTCAATTACGACGAAATGTGAGCGAAAAGCCCGAAAGAGATCTACCGTGATACTTTGCGAAATGCAGTCTCAGCTGTCTAAAATACCGACAGGGCGGAAATGATAGGAATCTTTTACGTAATCGGGAAAATCTCGTAATCGATGCAGCTCGCGATTTTTTTCACGGTGCATTAGCTCGTGAAAAGAGCGGTGCACCTTGAGAAAAGGGACATGTCTCGATTCGTTTAATTTTTCTCTTAATGTCGCGTCACCTTTTTCTTTTCTTTCTTTTTCTTTTTTTTTTTTTTTTTTTTAACAAGAAAGCGCAACGAATCCTTGGCCGCGGGGGGAAAATTTTAAAAATTAAAGCCAAATATTTATACAAGATTTATTTAAGGTGAAAGCGTCTTTATAGGTTCGTACTGTACCTACTCGGTGAGAGAAGCAAAAAAATGCTTAACCAACATAGAACATAAAATCAATACTTTCGGTATAAAATATAATTTTGCATGGATTTCTCGTGTGCAATATATACGTAAATAATATGGTTGAATTGCGGCAAATAATGGAAATTACATAGATATCTGGGGGTTAACTGATGTTTGATCGACAATCTTTTGGACAATATATTTTTTCGATGTTAAAATGTTTTGACGAAATATCATTAAATGAGTGTCATATATAACACTTACCTTAACTAGGATCCATCACATTTATTATTTCATTATTTGTCTGAAGAAATTTTCACTAATCTGTTGGTCATTTTATAACTATATCTATCACGACGAGTTTCAAGTATCCGTTTTTCTTTATACGTTATTTAAAATTTTTCCAAATCACTTTTAAAACATTTCTGGATCCTTTAATTTCGTTTAACGCGTTGCTAAAGGATAAAGAAAGAAAGAAAGAAGGAAAAGAAATAATAATCTAAGCCACTCGCTCAACCGCAGAATTATATTTCACTTCTAAAGAATCGATTTTAGGTTTCATGTTGGTTAACTATTTTTTATCCTTGTTAGAGAGTTATATAAGCTCGCAAAGTCTTTTAACATTGTGTATACCTACACAGTTTGCATTTAAAATTGCAAAACAATGCGTGTGTCACGCTGCAGAAAAACAGATCTCCGCAATCGGCGATCCATTAACGATGCAAATCGATTTGCCTGCATGGTTAATTAGATATAGGTGGGTATACATTTTGCACGTGGCGCGTATTAACGACGGAGAGAATTAATTAAAAACGACGGTTATATAGTTATACACGCACAGAATGAACTCTCTTTGCAATATAAACTATGCGCGGTGCTTTATCATCCCGCACACAGGGCAACAGGCAACCGCACCGCAATCGTGTGCCTTACGCGTGAAAAAAAGCGAAACTTTCGCGTTGTAAGGGAGTAAAATACGCGGTAGATCGTAACAGCTATGATTCAATATTTTTATCCAAGTACACCGAGAAATTTCTCGCCAATGAAACTTCGTCCACTAATACCCCCACTGAGCCTTTCCCTTCAACCTTCGTGAGAAGAATTCCCCAGATTCGCCGAACGAATCAACGCAACAATCTGTCTGCTACGATCTTTGGTCATCGAATCAATTCGGAACTTTTTGCATTTTTCTTTTAACAAAAATTAACAATCGTGTTTCATTTCATAACAATTAAGATTTTTGCAATTAAATGTAAATGGAAACAGGAGAATGATCGGCAAGGGAATATTAAGTAAATAATTTGCAATATTTCTTCTTTAAAACATTATACAATTAAAATTATACGATAATTCTAAATTTTCTATTTCTTTTTTTTTTTTAAATAAAAGTAAAATTAAAAGATTATAATTGCTTTGGTAATTGAAATGTGTTGTATACACATTTTAACATTATTAATAATTTTTATTTCTTTCTTTGTATTGATTAGAACACATATTCTCTTCAAAATAAAGATCGTGATGCTCGTAATAAAATATTTAAACATCAGTGGAAATAAAACTTATTTTAATTTCGTGTAATATACGTCTAATATTTTAAATTATCTTCACTTTAATCCACTTGAGAATTATAATGAAATTGATTGAAGTACGTAATTGAAAGATCGACATATTTGTAACACCCGGAAGTTATCTTCAAGTTAATTAATGACTAGTAAAGGTTAAATGATACATTGAATGGCCATGTGCATGTATAATTTGACCAGTTAAGGATAATTTAATATAATTTAATATTTATAACTTATTTCTCGCGTTGTATTTAAGGAAATGAAATTAGAGATCATTCGCGCATTAATACGAATAAGTTGATAAATTATGAATCGTTACAAATGTTTTTTTTCTTCTTGATTTTACAATTATAAAATTACGTAAAATCATTTTTATTACCAAACTTGTTACGTAAAAGAATTTATCGTAACTTGTGACTTATGACTTGCAAAATTTTATTAATAAAATCAGCACAATTGTACAAGAAACCCCAGGTGCTGTGTGTAACAACATTTCTAGTTGTAATTTCAAAATTACAAACTATAATGAAACGACATATTATGATTCATTTATCATATATCAAAATATAATTCTTTTTCCTTATTTCTAATTGATATTTCTTAAATATGTTATTAACTACATATTTATATTAAGAATTATCATATTGATGAAATTGGTAAATGAATTATCGTTTTTTCTCAAAGATTTACCTTCAATTTTTTTTTTTAATTGTTTTATATTAAATTTATTAACAATAGTTCGACATTTTAAATCATTATATCAATCCTTCTTAACAAATCTTTACAATTCGTTGGAATAATTTTTACACGATTTTAAAAGTAGAGCGAGTAAATTTTCTTCTGAATAAATTTTTTTCAATTCAAGATCCCAAATCCTTGTTTAGAAAAACACTGCTCTTTTTCTGGTTCGTTGAGAAGAAATCTGTTCCATGGTGTTGACGATTAATGGTAGTTCACGCCCAAAAATAAGTCTCATAAAGAAAAAAACATTGTCCAAATTTTCACACTGTCGTTACTTCCAAGATTCTTTTTTTCCATTAACGTACCATTCTATAGATCATTTTCGCCACAATTGTATCTCTTCCATTGTTAAATAGTTTCCATGGTTCCAGGTATGAAATATAAGAAGAATTCAACTTGTCGGTAAATTTTTTTTTCAAAAGTGAAAATCTTTTTGTTTGTCGTCGAAACGAAAGCGAGATTCGAGATGAAAAGAGACTATATAAGGGGTTAAAGATGTCGTTCCTTTATACGAAGGTCAAGACATTTGTTAGAACCCTATCTATAGTACACGCTAAAAGAGGAAATGGATGGGGGTCAGGCTACCTGACTTTTCCAGAAATTTCATTGTACCGACTATCTAGATATAATAATTTTACTGCACACGTTTATTAGAGAGAGAAAGAGAGTGCCGTAATTTTGTTTAGTTATTGCCGGAAACCTTTTTTCCCTGCACAAAAAGAAACAAGTTCGATTCGACCTCGAGTTGAAAAAAAAGCGAAAACTCGAAGACTTATCCCTTCGAGTCACGATAAGATTTACAACATCGACAAGGAGTAACCAGTTATGGAAGTAGAGCTTATTAGTTGCATTCTCGTTAAAACGAGCAATCTATGAATCGTAAGCGAGTCCTGTATCATTTAGGATCGATCCGCGTGGTTCGCCTCTCTCTAAACGTCCATTCATCCGTTCAATAAAGCCAATTAAATCTTCTTGTCGATAGAATAGCTTTGATTGATACGCGTGGAAAGTTCGTTTCCTAGTAGAGGCCGAAGGAAATGGCAGAGAGAGAGAGAGTATATATATATATATATATGTATATACGGCGAAGGAGCAAAGATTCGCCTTGCGTTTCTTCTTCATGGTCGATCTTTTCTAACCGGGGGGATCGTCCGTGGAAGTGCAGTAAACGGAGCAATCGGATGGACGAAGGAACGGAGAGCGGCGCGAGCGCGTTCGAGGCCGACGAAAACAAGGATCCCGAGGCGACCGGTGTACCCCTCGCTGTTTTTGCTTCGTTGGGTTGACGTTGCGACAAAAAGAAGGAAAAGAAAAGAAAAGAAAAAGAAGGGGATGGGCGACAAGAAGGGAGAGGCGTTGGGACTTGCCTGCTCCGGTTCCCCGGCTACCGTCGTTCGATCCGATGATACGTATCTCTCGACGAGTTGTGCGTGTATACACGAATACACGTCTCTTCCGTTCCGTGTACGTATAATACGTACGTGCGTGTCGACGAGGGATTACACAAACGCAGGCCGCG
This sequence comes from Apis florea, assembly GCF_048593485.1. NCBI lineage: Eukaryota > Metazoa > Arthropoda > Insecta > Hymenoptera > Apidae > Apis > Apis florea. Next base: position 532,005 of record NW_028256430.1, on the reverse strand, counting down.
TATGTATGTATATATATATATTGTTTATATACATATATATTAAACGTACGTATAAACGAGCGAAGAAACGCGGTCTCGTAGCAAGGCGCAAGATATACATTAGTGCGTATGAGAGACGTAGTAAGTGGCTGCGTACAGGATACATAAGACTCATCGGTAGATACAGTATATACTATTCGAGTTCACTTTGCTCGGAAACAGTCTACTCGTTCGGTTGGTTGGCACGCTATGCCGACAGGCGTAGCCTTCTCGGAGGTTAGATGCGCGTGATAATGCGATCCACGGCACATCGTATCCTCGAAGAAGCTTGGCGAAGAGAGGAGGAGGAGGAGGAGGAGGAGGAGGAGGAGGAGAAGGATGTAGGAAAAGGAAAAGGAAAAGCAGAAGGTAGAGGCGGGAACGGAACGGAACGAAACGGAGCGGAGTTGTGCTCCCGAAGAGGGAGCAAAAGAGTGAGAGAGAGTTGGTAAGGTATATACCCTTGTTCGCGATGGAGTAGTAGGTAGGTATGTACGGTCGGCAAAGTCCGCTCAGTCGGCACGGATAGAATGGCGGGTGTGGTACGTGACTATGCGCGATAGAAGGAGAAGGTCGAAAGAAAGGACAGAGGGGCGGCAGAGCGAAGGGTGGGTGAGTCAGAGAGAAGAGAGAGTAGTAGTAGTAGTAGTAGTAGTAGTAGTGGTGGTGGTAGTGGTAGTAGGAGGGTAGCTAGTGGAAGGAAGAAGCGGCGGAGGGAAGGTGGTGGTTGGGAGAGCAAGAAGAGCTACCGGAGAGCCACGAGAGGATGCGTTGGTTCCGTTATCGACCTGCAGCAGGGCGTGTCTCTCTTCTTCTTTCTCGCTCGCGCGTCCACCCCGGTAACTTTATCCTTCTTCCTCGCCCGCTCCTTTACCATTGGCCCGACGCGACTAGTTCGTTCTTTGTCTGTCATATAGTAGCGCTCGCGGCGCTCCGGCTCTTCCGTCTTCGTCATCGGCCGGCACGGCAGCTCGGGTAGAACCGAGCGTGACGCGAGTCCGACCGATTATGAGCCTTCAAGCACGAGCCTCTAACCCTTCGACCCAATCCCGGCTTCTATCGTCGTCTCTCTTGACTTCTCGATTGCGCCACGCTCGGGCCCTTAGTTATTGGTATTATTATTATTTGCACCTTTCCGCGCGCGTACATCGCACGCTGTGAGAACACCCTCGCATGCTCTCTCCTCTCTCCCGTATTATATACAATGATCGACCAGCCGGCCTCGTTGCACATGGACAGAACGGGACCTCGCGAGGTGGGCGGAGGGGCGGGGAGGGGGAGGGTGGGAAGGGAGGGAGCTCTCTCGAAGCTGCTGGCTTGTAACGAGTTAACGAGTTTAAAGAAATGACTCACTACTCGCCCGTCTACTCGCACAAAGGATAATAAGATGGAACGTGTGACGAATAATCGCTCGTTAGAAGCGGAACGATATGGTCGCGCGCATTCTTCAGTCCGGCATCGTAGATCGATGATGAACGCTGGTATACGCACGCGGTCGTCGGAGAAACGAGCAGAGAGCCGTCGATTCGATAGACGTGAATGCGTGTTCATGCTCTCTGCATGTTTTGTCTAACGTTCCGTTGCACTCTCGTCTCGTTTTTTTTTTGTCCCTCTTTTTTTTTCTTCTTTTTTTTTTTTTCTTTTTTTACCCCACCCACCCTTTATCTCCCTTTCGTCTTTTTTTTTTCTCTCTGTTCGCCGTTTATTCTTATTGCTCATTTTTCTGTTTTAATAATGGACGTCTCGTTGTGCTTTTAATGCGAGACATTGAAGTCCGACGTATTAACACGCGGCCGCAGTGTCATCCAACAAGTTCGTCATTTTTAATTTCAGCCTTTCAGTTCCCGATCTCGAAAACCACACCCGTTTCTCTCGAGTCTCGTAAACTTTTATCAAAATTATTACAATTATTATCGGTGGGGGCTTGTGCGCGTTGTTCGTTCACAATGGGCTTGCAGAGTGGTTTTTGCAAATGGTGTAATAATGAAGATAACAAGCGAAAACAGAAATGGCGGGTAGTTCTGTGAAATTACGAATAATTAAATTACAACGTCGTTATAATTTCGATTGTTGCTTTGCTCCTTTCATCGAGACTGACGACTATAATTACAATTAGTTTCAAATGTTCAATTACTTTCATGGCGAAATCATCTATATATTTTCTGAACTTTTTCTGAACTCCAAGGTTGCGCAAAGGTGATGCTATTATAAGTCATTCGATTGATCTTGACCGCGATTATTACGCCCCGATGATAAAAATACGTAGTCCCATTTAGGAATTTAAAATCGACAATCTTTTGCCTACTGCAAATTATTCCTTCCTACTCCTGCAAACGAATAATGCTTGTTAAAATTGTTAAATAATAATGTTCTAATTTTTTCTTCGAAATTTTTCTATTAACATTTTTTCATATCATCAGAAATAAGCGAGAAATATCTATTCTATTTAGGTTGGGATGGGATACCTCGCATATTATAACCCTCATCCACCGTTCATTTTCCTAACTTAATTTGTCCCTTAGTATCAAATTGACGTAATGGTAAAAGAATCAATATGGGTAAATAGCTAAATCGTTTTTATTTGAAATACAAAAATGAAATTTTATATCACATATCAAGCGTATTGTCTATAAATAATAAAAAATTACAAAGTTATTCGATAATAGTCACAAAACAAGATTGATTTCTCTTTTAATATATTAACAAACAATTATTATATCGTTCAACATCAAACTAATTTAATTAATTTGAATTTGAGAACAAGTTTTTCGCTTTAATCTATCCAAATTTGACAGCGGTGGGAGAGGTCAAGATGTAATATATGTCCAAACTTTATCGCATTGTTCGATAATAATTTCGCGTATGCAACAAGAGGAAAAGTTGTAACCATTTCGATCGCTAATTTACGAATGTTGCTATTTTTAAAAAAATAGAGCAATTATGATATTAATATATATATATTTATAAATATATAAATTAAATTATTAAAATTTACTTCGTATATTAATTTATCCGTACAATAATATTCAAAAACTATCATATCATCTTTAAAAAAATAGGTTAACGAAGTTAATTTACAGAGAGATTTTTATTCTCTCTTTTATATCAATAAGTGGACGTAAGTGGAATATCGAGATGTTCTGTCAGTTCTATACGATAATTTTCACTATTTTCTATTTTTTTAAAAAGAGCAATTATTCGATGCAATTAATTGAGGAGGTTAGTGGAAAATCGGAGTACATTTCTCTCCAAAAATGAGATAATCCACATTTCACCTATATTATACTATTACGAATTTTCAAAATTTCATGAATATTGCGCGATAATTTGTTTTAATATTCATAACGTAAAAATTTTCCTATTATTTCCTTCAACCTTAATCACAATTCTCTATATCTTTTAATTAAAAAATCGCTTCTATTCTATCGCTTGTACAATTTTTATCATTTTATCATTTGCCTCTTGGTTTTCAAAAATTATCGAGAAATTGGTAATGTAATCGCCAATTTTCAAGATGTTATTATTACAGTAAAAAGAAAATAGGGCAATTATCTGATTAATTATCAAAAAAATTTGAAAAATTCCCCTTCAAAAATATCGGGGTCAATTAGCTATTATATATTTTATATAACTCGGACGGTGACGGGCGAGGAAATCTATCGGTATTTTATTCATTTAATTCTTCGAAAGGGGCTCTTTCATAATGTTTTTTAACTCGAACGTGTAACCTCGAACAGAGTTCCTCGAGCGGAGGAATGAAAGAAAGACAGGCGAAATGGTGTGCGTATTTCTCACGTTCACAATGTAACGTTACCGCCTTCTAACTTTCTACGCGAGTTATGTGGGTAAACTATTACCGAAACAGATAAAACGGGACTAATAAATCCGAGGGCGGGGACCGCGTTAAGCCCGCGTATCGCGAAACGATTTTGCACGTTTGCCCGAAATCGTAAATCGACTTGTGTGTCGTCACCGAATTAAACTCATTTTTAGAGAGAGAGAGAAAGAAAAGAAAAACTTTCAATAGGTTACAGGTAATTCCTTTACAGGTCAAGTTCTGTCTTTAAGTATCGGAGCTAAAGTTTTATGCGTACAGTATCGGAGTAAAGTTTCGTTCCGCGTTTATTAATAATAAATAGCGATTATTGGTTTTTTTAAATCTGTTTAACCTGATGACAGTTTAGTTACTTCTCACTCTAATAAAATTAAATATACATATTTATATAACCACGTCCACGTGAAGGGCTCCTCGAATAATTCACGAGGAAAGAATATTGAAACGAAATTCATTTATTTTTTTTTTATTTCTCGATGATATAATTCATTCAATCATCGTTTCAAATTAAGTCTTCATAGATCATGAAGTGAATAATAATAAAAAGTGAGCTCTAAAATTACTCGAATCTCGTGTTCATTTCATTTCATGATTTTCAACAACGTTTCCATCTCAAAAAATAATAAATCCAACGTATATCGACCACACTGTGAGATATTTCCTTTCTAAATATTTCCTTTCGCATTGTACCATTACCGATACAATCGAAGAAAAATCGCGATTAAATTAGAGAAATTCATCGATATCGAGCGGGAAAAGACGCGGCCGCTTTAATACACACGATGTCCACATGCGAGGCGAACGAGACGATGATAAATACCGCCGTATCGCACGAGAGAAAAATTGCCACGAAATTGGCGGGCCCGTTTCCACCCTTCGAAAAATCGTTGCGCGTCCTCCTTGCGGATCCTCCTCCACGTTGGTTCGTTCGTTGGTTCGTTTGTTGGGATGCGCCCTACACAGAGTCCTCCTCGTTTCCTCGTAATTACCGTGCCTCGCATACCAGCGTGCGGCGTTTCTAGGGCGCGCACCAATGCGACACCGGAGACAAGAGCGGAACAATCGTGGAAAGAGGCGGCGGGGGCTAATCGATAAGTACGGTCCTAAACCGAAACTGACAATGAGAGAAGAATGCCGATGTCATTTGTTCGGTTTATAGATGGGTGAATTAAACGATTATGACGGGGGGGGGGGAGAGGGGATAAATTATTATGGGAGGGGATTGGACATGGACGTGTTGTACAGCGTTTTCCTAGAATTGGTTTTATATTCGGTAATATTCCCTCCTCTTCGGGGATTCGGATTAATTTTGTATTAAAATTTAAATAAATATTAAACGTCGATCTCGGGGATGATAAGGTTGGAATAATAATTTTCGATCGACGTTTTTCTTCCACGATGACGTGGTTACTTTTTCTTTTCTTTTTTTTTTTTTTTCATTCGTTAAACAAAATGAAAAGAGTTATTACTGTAAAATGAAAAGAATGCTAATAGGAAAGACCCCTAATTGGATAGATATTTGCTCTAAGTGATAATAAATTGATGATAATAATTTTCCACGGTTGCTTTTAGAAATTCTTTTTTTTTTTTTTTTTTAATTAAATTAAGTTTCTTTTCCTTCAAATAATAATTATTGACGAGGAGGAATGTCGATAAATTCCTTTTTTGAATCTATATAATTTGATTAGAAGGAAAGAGTTTTGGATTCGCTTCTTCTTCTTCTTCTTCTTCTTCTTATTCATTCGAATTCTAAAAAGAATGTTTATCTATAATCGATAAATTGATGATAAAGAGAGTCGCAAGAATTTCATTATAGATATATAAAAAAAAAAAAAATCATTATTTATATTATAAAATAGTAGAGTAGAATTTCTTGTATTCATTTTTCTCTTTTCCTCCTTCCCCCCTCCTCCCTCCTCCCCCGTCTTTTATTTAATCCGTGTAATTTTCAATTTAAACCCGAAAGGAATGCTGAATCTGACCTAAATCGAAGCTAATGATGAGAAATATACCAATATACCCAGTTCCATAACATCGAGGGCACTGTAGCCAGTGATTTAACGTATTTTCATCAGATTACAGAGAAGGTGATAATTAAATATTCATTAAATGCCCCGATACAGAATCGCTTTTAGCGGTAATCTTGTTTTTTCAATTTGCGGCTGCTTAGATTTAATAAACGAGAATTACGAACATATCAAGTGATAAACTAAATTCATATATATTTTTTTTTTTCTTTTTTATATTAAAATACAAAGATATTAATCATCAACTCGTACGATTAAACTGTTTATACAAAGATTATTAATCGACGTGTTATTCGATTAGCAATATTTACGCGGAACGTATTTCTTCTTTCTGGAATAGAATTATATTTATTTTCTTTTCCAGGTGTATAACAGAAGTATGAATAACATAATAAAATTGGAAATATAAAACGTATTGATGATCGTAACTAACAAATTCGCGATAAGTTTCAGTATCGATATTTCATACACTTTTAATACCGCAATAAATTGGTGAATTGAATTGGCACACAAAGAAACGAATATCCGCCCGTTTAATGTACAAAAGCTGCGTTGTACATGATCATGCATCTTTTTTCTTTTCTCTTTTTTCTTTTTTTTTTTTTTTCATTCCTATTCCTATATTGTATACAATTTTCGATGGAAACAGGGAAGAATACTTTCAACGTATGAAAAAGTTATAGGATACGGAAACAATGTGACATCGGTTTTATTCGTACTGCGAGTGCAATGATGGACTGATCAATTTGATTTGTCACAACAGCAATCGTTACATGCAGTATCTCGTCCAGTGTGTCACAAAGGCTGACAGGAACGAGCAGTTTGGTAGAATTTCATCGATATCTCGCCTCCTCGCGTTGTCATTTACTTAATTAAACACCATATCAATGTGTAAACATTTTAAATAAATGTAAGTACCACTCCCTCCTTTCATCCAAACAGCGTATAACGCATCGCGTTACATGCGTTGATCGGGAAATGGAATAAAATTCTTCGCCAATATCGCACAATTTCAATTAGGGGGTATCTAAAAATTTTTACCAAACAAATTTTATCGGGTAGATTTTATTTCTATAAACGCGTTACCATTATTTTTACGAAACATTCAGTTAAACAGAAAGTATACGCGTATATGTAAAGTAAATAAAACGTTACAATTGGTATCGAATAAAATGTCTGTTTTTTCTTTTTTTCTGAAATCAGTACAGATACTGATTTCAATTTTTCTTTTCTTTCTTTTTTATATAAATTAAATGGAACAGAAGAGCTAATAATAAATTCAATTTTATAAAATGATTTTAAAATATCTTATCTTCGATGATGGGTAACAAAGAGAATTTTCTTACTTTCTTTTTTTTTTTTGTATATATTTTTCCCTCCTCTTTCACATTGTTCTGCGTTAAAAATTATTTTAGTAAATATTCATGAATCCTTTAAATACTTATCGAGTTTTTCACAAATTTGCTTCGAGCAGTTGATAACATTAATAGAGAAATCGATACACGTGCAGTGCTTGTTCTTATTTTCATATCTTCCTCTGTTATAAGAATCGAACTCATCGTTTTAACCCATAAACTTTAATGGCTATATCACTCCAAGGACGATCGTATCGAACATTTAATAAAATAATTTTCCGGAATTTGATGTAAGGATTTCTCTTGAGAATAATATTCTCCATCGTAACGTTTTAACTGTGCAATAATAAAATGAAAGCAAAAAAAGTGTTTCGAGTAAATTTTGTTAAATATGATTGAGTAAAATAAAGGAAGAAAGAGACGAAGATCCCTCCATCCCTTCTTCCCCTTGTCGATTCAACGAAGTTTGTCGCCCGTTAAATTGTTTAATTTCTTCTTTCCGTTTAATTACAAAAAAAAAAAAAAAAAAAAGAAAGGAAGAAATATTACGAAAAGTATAATAGCAACGATGCATGCATTGATTTTCAACTCATCCATTACATTACGGAAGATAAATAAAATGTGGCGCATTGAAAAAGTTTACAGATTCTCGTAAACGATTTTTTTCAAATATACCTTTTTTCACTCGCCAATACCTGTAAATACGATACGACTGTACGTTTAACTCGAATAATTGCACCCGTTCCAGAGTTTCTCTCGGGTTTATTATAAATGCAACGTATTTACCTTGGCAAATTAAATGTATCTGGATGACGACGCGACTTACGGAACAAGTTTGAAACGAATCGTTTCGTATCGTCGAGAACCGTCGAGGCTCCAGATCGTTCATAATTCCTTACCGATCTTCGTGTATTTACCTCACGCAGTTGTCCAACCTTCCCTTCTCGTCGTTTTAAATTTCCATAACGTTCTCATAGGGTTTCGATAATAAAACGGGCGAGAAACGAGAAAATATATATATATATATATATATATATATAATACGCGTGTATGTAACGCGGCTCGATGTTCGCTGATTCGGTTTCTCGAAACATTTCATCGAATGAAAGCCACCTCCGCCAATTTTTCATTCCCCTCGATTCAATTGTAATTTTTTCTTTTTTTTTTTTTTTTTTTTCCACGTAGACTCCTCGCCACCCGTCGCTGGAATTTATTCGTTGGTTCAAATTTATCGCGGTAATTGTATTGACCGCGATAACGTTTGTAATTTTCATTCGGCCTGAATACCGAAAAATAAAATATGTCGAAAGGGGTGGAGGCAGAATAGGGGAGAGACGCTTGTGGGTACACGCATCGATTTCGATACGATTCTACGTTCTATGCTCTCTGATATTTTAAGCCTGAAAATTCGAAATGGTTATTTATTCTAGATTAATCTGTCGTTATTATAATATTTTTCCATACGTTCGTTACGTTCGATTTTTGGATCATCCGGAATAATCGAACGTATAAAATCATTCGGGTTTTTAATCACTGCTGTATATTTTGGTAAATAATAAAACAATTGCAATTTATTATATTATTTTGTAGCGAACAATTTGAATTTTTTTTTTTTTTTTTTCGTATGCCATGTATATTTCCAATTAAGACGTTTCTTAACTATTCGTCAAACCTTTTTATTTTCTATCATTATAGTCTCTTTCTTAAAATAATTAGACCGCTTCCAGATCTACTAGAAAATTCAATATATAGGGAGCTGTTATTTATTTTCTTCAACTTTTGAACACTTCAAACGGAACGTATCGTTGGAAAAATAGTAGCAGATGTAGTAAACAAGAAATTTTAATTAAGAACGGAATTGTTATCGATAAAAAGGAAATCTTTTAGAAATCTGAAAAGAATTAAGGAGCCGGCATATCGTACATTTCCAACGAAATTAATATATCCCCCCGGCGAAAAACGTGGTGCGACACGGGTAATGGAGACCGCGTGGGCGTTTGCATTGGTTCACTTCTCGAGCGTAGATATAGATCCTATCTATTGAGTCCTGTGAATAGCACGGTTACATTGTCGTAAAGCGTGAACCGGTCTCTGTCTCTTAACGCGCACCTATATATCCCCGGCTATTGATACCTATATCTACCTGCCTATCCTCTCTTCTTCCTTCTCTCACCATCGTTTTCATATATATATATATACATACTCCATCCTCGTATCCACGGTGTTTCTCGAAAAGAGCGGGCGTTATCCGTGTCTGGTCAGTGATTTCGACGAAGAATATGAGTATACCGGCGAGGATAATAAAACAAGATCTCTCTTCTCCTTCGAAACGGTGGACACGATCGGGATAATGGAGGGGGCCACGTGGGTGTCTAAACTGGATCGGGTTTACACATACAGTATTCCCCCATTGGAAAACGTTCGAAACGTTGGCCGTAAAGAACGGACCGATACTTACCTAACCGCGTGCACTTGCGGATACTAAGTGCTTGAACGTACGTGTACCTAAGCATACCTACAGCTATTAATACGTGCAAGCATCTCTGCTTTTCCTCCTTTTTTTTTTTTTTCCTCTACTACTCCCTTTTCCCGCGCTCGTTCGTTTCTTACTTTTCTACTCTCTTTTTTCCCTTCTTCTTCTTCTTCTTTCTTTTCTTTTTGTATTTATTTCCCCGGTTTCTTCGTTCTACCCCTCCATACATTCCCTTTTCTATTTATTCGAGCGGAGCGGAGGCAAAGCAACGATTCATCGAGCGAGCCGCGCGGTGGGAGAATCGTGAAAAATAATCGAGAACACTCGCCGCTTATGAAATCCCCGATAGTAACCCGATAATTCTCGCTGTACTATGAATAAAATCGCATCTATTCGACGGCAACGAACGATTTTCTAAACCTCCTCCTCCTCCCACCCATCCACCCCCTGTCCTCACCCACCGTTTTCACCCACCCCCATTGTCAGATTCTCCTGGTACGAGCATTTTTTTTTTCCCTTTTTTTTTTTTTTTTTTTTTCAAACCGCGGCCACGCAGAGGAGCGGTTTTGTTTTTATCCGGCAACTACCTGTTTAATAGGGGCGGGGAAGTGCAGCCGCGCTTTTATTCCTTTTTTTTTTCTTTTTCTCTTCTTCTTCTTCTTTTTTCCATCCACGAACGTAGTTTAGTATATATATATATATATATACTAGTTCGAGTATGCGAGCATACGAGGGAGGAGAAGGTGGAGAGAGAGAGAGAAGTAGAATGGTGTAAGTATTTCTCACGTTCTCCCGTGCGATGAACCGTCTTCTAGCTTTCTACGCTCGTTGCATGCGTAAATTGCGCGGGATCCGATGCAAAAATACAGGTGAAAAGCGTGGCGAGACTTATTCTCGTCGCGGTGCACAACAACCGCTTCAATATCGATAGAGATGCGCCTCCACGTCCCCGTGTTATTCATGATTTTTCCGCGCGTGCCCCGCGCGCTATTTCGCGAATAATCACGACTCGTCCACGTTTTGAAATAAAAAAAAAAAAAAAGGAGAAAAAAATAACAATTGGAGCGGCAGCTTCTCGTCGTAATGACATTCGGCTAGGTAATATTTTAGCGAGACACGAAGGAAAGGGAGGAAGGAGAGAGTGGACAGATCGACGCGATACTCGTGGATTACTCGATTTGAGCGACGTTGTTAATCCCGCCTTGAACGCGATTTTAACGAATCGGATAAAGCGAAAAACACGTCTTTTATATCGCGTTGCCACGTTCTAAATCTCATGATCCTTCCTGCCCTGAATAATTTTTTTAAAAAAATAAAATTCGGATTCGTTTTTTCGTATTATCATATGAATAATAATTTTACTTGGGCGTAAAATTTTTGAAAAATTTCGACGATTGATTCTTTTGATCACGCCCAGTCTCCCCGATAAAAAAGGTAAGAAAATATCGGCACGATCGATGTTTAAATTAATGCACTTATTTACGATCCCGTTACTTTTCAGATAAGCCGGGTACATCACGGAATTGCAACTGAAAGTGGTTCTGGTATAACTAGCATCAGGCCTGTAAGCATGTTCGTGTTTTAATGGCGGAGGTCCTTGAAAGTACCTTGAGGACAGAAAGAGTTAATAAGCGTGAAAGGTATTTGCTTTGCCAGCTAGGTGAAATGCGATTATTTTTCTCGACAGAAGGAGAAGTATTTTGCGTATTTCTCACGTCCGGAGGAGGACAATGAACCAACTTCCAACTTTCTAAGCCTTGTACGCGTGCCGGTACAGAAGGAAGAAAATGAATTCACCGATACATAATGTAACAAGTATTTTATAATTAATTCCAACGATAGGAAACGATCCGCCACAACGCTCTTCTCCTACTAATGCTTTCTGATAAAATTGCGAGATATCATGCATCATGCATGATCCATAATCGCACCATTTTCCATACATTTTTGCAACCCATCAGAATTATATTAATAACCGACGATTCATCGACAAATAAATTTTCTATTCTTTTTATTACAGAGCTGTAAATTTCAGTAATATATATATATATACATTCAGTAGATGTAATATAATATAGGCTTCATTTCAAAATAAAATTGTTTGAACACTTTACGGTGTACGGTTGTGGTTATTAATGTAACGTTAAAACTTTAGAAAGCTTTGCAAATATGTATTTAATTAAAGTATGTGTTTATACGAGTGTGTATACGTTTGATTAAAATTTTATAATTAATTCCAACATCCTCGGTTGTTAAAAATCTTCATGGTCAACTTTATGGTCAACGTTAACTTTTTAGTACCTATTTAAATAAGCTATTTGTTATTTTCATAACACACAAAATGCGAAAGATGGAAATCAAATTTATTTCATATGTGTTTAAACACAATAAGTGAAAAATATTAAATTCCATGATTATAATTAAGTGAAATGTTTTTTTTTTTTTTTTTTTTTTTTTTTCCTGAAAATACAGCAGCACAGTGCAGAATCAAATATATATTTAAAAGATAAGTATAAATCAGATAACTGGATTAAATTCCAGAAAATTTCAACGTGCCATCTTCTCTCAAATTATATTCTTCAAATGCACAAATCTAAAATTTGATTGAAAATTGATGAAAAAATATTCGAAAAAAATTCCACATCTATGTCTCTCCAATTATATTTCTCTATTGTAAAATTATAAATTTGAATAAAAATTTTGCTAAAATCAAAAATTTCAACTTTGAAGCGGAAGAATATAAATTGGACAGGAAGTGGCAGGTAAAATTTTTCCAAAAATTCCGAGACAGACGAAATTTTTCACTTTGTATTAGGTAATTCAAATTTTTTACTTTGTATTAGAAAAATATACTTGGTCAAAAAATGCTAAATACAAATTTTTTTTAAATAATTTTTTTGATTCCAAATATTTCTTATAATTCCAAGTTTAATTAATTTAAAATTTCTGGCATTAATTTAAACAATTCTATATATTCTATAATTGCTCTTTTTTTTTTTTTTTTTCAGAAAGTTCTTTACATTTAAAGACATTTATCTAATCGAAACTACGCATGTATTACAAATCTTACGAGATGGAGTAACTGTAATAATTACTGATAAAAAAAAAAAAAAAAAAGGAAATAACGAAGAATATATATTAAATCTAAATTCATAACTCGTCGTTTCACGCTTTGTACTTTCACGACCCTCCCTCTTTTCTTCCGTAACCAATGGAACGACGGCCAAACGAAAACATCTGCACGAAGAAGCGTCGCCTGTACACCACGTGAAATATACGTGTATAACGTATACTCGCATGTATATTCACGACGGCCATCCGTCGCGAAAATATCGAAATCGTTGCACAGGGAGAAGGGGAACAAAATATGTATCGCGAAATAAAGAAGGGAGAGTAAGATGGAAAAGATGCATCTTGGAAAGGGAGGGAAATGTCGAGAGCTCTCCCGGTATATGAGTAATATACGTGTAGCTATTAATATGTATAAGCGTCCATCGGTCTTTCTCATGGGTTCGCAAATGGTCCAGCAAGTCGTGGCGCATATACGCGTTATCCTTCTAGGATCGCACACTTGTCCAACCGAGGTGAAGCCCGTGTGCACCAACACGGCGACGTATGGTAGACAGACAGAGGGGGAGAGAAAAAGAGGGAGAGAGAGAGAGAGAAAGAGAGTAAGTACGCGATGCAAAGCAACGAAACGGAACAGCAGATCTTATAGCTCCGTTACAACCGGCTAGCTGACCGATCCCAACGAATACGGCCGGTACCACACCCGCTCGGGCATTTCGAGCGGAATGATCGAGAGATAAACTCGTTCGCCCGCCGCTTAATCGTATACCGGCGTAACGAGTCTCAGGTTTCCGCGGTATACAGGTAAACTATCGCGTTAGATCGTCTCCAATTTGAATTTGATTCAACGCGACGCGATTTTGCATATTATAGCACCTTCTTCTTCCCTTCGACTTCGAGCACCTTTTATTTCGCCTTGATTTTTTTTTTTTCTTTCAGTTTTTTTGAAAATACAGTTTGCAAACCGATCGTTGTTGCTGGTCTCTGGTATACCTTTTTTTTTTTTTTTTTTTTTTAGGAGGAGGAGAAAGGGGATGAGTTCTTTTTTAAAGCGCTTGTTTTGCGTGGTTTGAGTCCCGGTTCAGAGGGAAAACATTTGACGAGGGTTGCAAGTATATTTGGTACACGTTTGTTTATGTAACTGGTTGTTTGATAAGTAGCGTTTTCCTCTTTTACGTTAAGTATTTTTTGTTAAATAAAATGAATTTAGATCCAATTAATAGTCGTTTGTAGGCACTTTATTATTCTTCATTTTTTATAATTTGGATAGAAATAAGAAAATAGATTTTTCTTGTATCTGTTAATTTTTTATTTATTTTTATTTTAATATTATGAATTACAATATGATAATTATGATATAAGACAATTCGATGAGTTTATATAATTTATCAAGATTAAATAAAACTATTCAAATAATTACTACGAATAAACATATTTATTTAAAATTTTTGAAATTATATTTAACTTCAATGATAATTCGACTATATTCGCCCATTTTTCCTTTAAACGGTATTATAATTAAAAATGAATAAAAACGTACGTATATATATATATATTTTTTTTTTCTTAATTAAGAGTTATGAAAAACTGACTGAATATAAAATAATTTTTCAACGTCCCTTTTAGCTTTGGCCATAAACATAAATTGAAATAATCAAGAACAGCGGCTGCATCCGAATATTTCTCTGTGACGCGGCGTAATTTAGTTTCTGACCTGGTTGGAACGGCACAAAAGAGGGAAACGTAATACGGTATTGATATCCCTTATTAAAAATATAGAGTTTATTAGTACATGTATACGCGTATGCGTACATAAATATTTCTGATACGGAAAAATCGATAGAATGAAATGATATTGGTGGCCGACATTTGAATTCTATATAACACGTCTCAATTTGTGTTGCTATAAAAGTAGAGATGGTTATCGATTTTGTCATATCTTTTCCATTTCAATCTTAATCAGAGAAAATATTGTCTTCCCTTCTTCCGGATTCAAAGAAAAAAGTGTGTGGGAATAACGCCAATTGCATCGATAATCGAATATCTTTTGATTTGATCGTCGGAGAAATAGAAAGAAAACTTTTATTTTGCTTTTATTTAATGGCACAAGTAAAGAAATTGTTGACGTTAATTATTTGTGTACATATGTAGAAAAATCGAAATAAAATGTAGGGAACGTTTTATAAACAAAGTGCAGAACGAGCTTTATACACAACGAGGATACAAAGGAAAAATACAATATGGATCTAAAAGTGGTACTTGACGGTTGTATCGATGGAGGCCCTTTTATATGGAACACAGGTCAGCGCACATGAAATACCGGATTTGTAATTCATGTATACCTCATTTATCGACCCTAGTCTTTACGTAATATGAATGAACTGATTTGATTAAATCCCTAATATTATATTATTAATAGGTAGCAGAATCTCGATCCGAAAAAAGATTTTAATTTTGATAAAATAATGTGAAAAAAAATAACAATGAATGATGAGATAAAATTAATTTTTTCACTTTCCTCAATTATTTTTAACACTTCGATTAATTTTTTATTTAAAAATATTGTATTTAAAAGTCTTTTTATTTAAATTTGTTTAATTTAATAAATGTTGTATAATTCCTATTAATAGATATAAAGTGAATAATAATATAATAAAAATGAATAATAATAATAATAATATAATAAAGCGAATTTGATGAAATAAAGAGAATTTTACATTTTGTATAATGACTCAACAGTTTAAAGTAAAAAAAATGATCACTAATTAATATTGATTGGTTATGTATCAAATATAACGATCCAAAGATAAAATTAATTAGTAATAAATTTGTTTCATATTTTTATTTTAAATCATCTTTATATTGCTCTATTCCTCTTAATATAGTATAAATTTTACTTTTAATTTTAAATAAATTAATTTTTTTAATTAATTAATTATAGAAAAGAATTTGTACAATCAATTCAAGTAGCGTATCATAATTTTTTTAAATATTAGTAATGTTTTCGATAATTTTTAATATTAATAACTCGTTTTTAAATATTATTTTATAAAATTATTATCTGAAGTAATGTAAAATAAAATAAAACAATATAATTTTATTGCTTGAAAGATATTCATATAATCAAAGATAACATATTAAACAAATACATTTATAATTTTTAATTGATCTTATTTAATATATTATAAATTTTAATTTATAAAAATATTTCCTAATTTTATTATTTTTCAATAAAAATATATTACTATAAATAATAACTTTTCAAATATATCTTTTTCTTTCTAAAATTAAAAATTATTGAATAATAGTAATTCGAATAAAATTATTTAATTTTTATTTATAGTAATATTTAAAAATTCAATTTTTTTATATAGAATTGAAAATAAATTAAATTTAAGATTAAAAAATTATAAAAAAATAAATAAAATATAATATTTTTAAAATAATTAAATGTTTATAAAATGGAAATTATATTAATTAGTATTACAAAATGGAAATTAATATTCCCTAGTATATAAAATGTATTATGGTGGACAAAACTGGACAGTATTTAATATGCAATACAAAACCAATCATATCATCGCTATCATCGTTAATTGAATATAAGATTAAAATCTTTTGTTTGTAGATAAAAAAATTTATGCATTAGATTTTTTATCATTTTATGAATAATTATCAATTATTTATTAATTATTAATTATTTATAGATATTAATAATTTATAAATAAAAAAAATATTAATTATAATTTACACAAGTATTTAATCTTATGTAATATGTGAATTTTATATAGAATTATAATTATACAAATTAAAATAAGAGTTAATGCGGTTGAGCGCGCGTAACTTGGATTTGCTCAAGTAAAAATCACTAGATGAATACGCGCATTTGTATTTGAAAACACATGTACCCATCTTATATATACACTACTAGTGATTCTGTGTTTGACAGTACGCGCGTATTTCGCGGCTATCATCGAATTTAGCCGACGTTAACCGATGTTTAACGAAGCTTGTGAGTTCCGTGTGTGTTAAGTGTTCGTTGGTGTTCAGTTGGTGCGCCTCGACTGGGCAAAATCGCGTAAAATGGAAACAGAATTTCGTTGTGAGGTTGAGGTTGGCCGTTGAAAAAAGTGAACATGGGAAGGTCCAAGTTTCCCGGGAAGCCGCCGAAGACGGTTACCAGGAAACGGATCAAAGTTCTCGGTCAGCCCGAGACAGCCCAAAGTGATTCGGTAACCGTCGCCGAGAACATCTACTACGGACTTTCCCTGTTCAACGAAACATTTGGTGACAACGAGAAGGTAATTCGTAGTTTATCTTTCATTAGAACTACTTGTAGTAAGGCGCGTAATTAGTTAAAGTATATAATTCTTTCCCGACTTACAAACAATTGTATTTATTTTATAAGCGTCATAGGGACGCATACGGCGCCGATTCGGTGGCCTGAAAAAGTCCAAGATTTGGCTGTATAATGAAAGTTAACCTATTAGAAGGGAATCACAGACTCAGAATGGCAGATGTATATAATACATACTAATATACCGCTATAGTGGAAAATGTCAATGATTTTATAAAAAATTTATATTTCGATCTTGTTTTTATTCTAAAAACATATTTTAACTATATTATTAATTTCTTTTTCTTATTTCATATAAAATGTAAACTTTAACTTAACTTTTTAATGCCTTCAAATTATTAAATATCTTTCGTCATATTGAAATTATCTAATAAAATATATTTATATAGTAAAAATAAACATAAATATAAGATGTAAACATTCAATATTTAATTTAATAATTTAAATAAAATATAAGATATTGTATATTAATAAACAAAAAGAAAATAATATTAATATAATTTAGTTTTAATATATTTTAATAATTATAATAAATATTATAATAATAATTTAGTTTAATATATTTTTTCATAGGAACATCCACCATTCCATGGTTTTAGCACTAAAGAGGCTAATCTTTCCGTGTCTTATATAAAAACACAACAACATGACACAGAAAATACAACTGTTAAGTTATCATCTGATGCTGTTAATAATTCTATGCCACAACAGAATGAACAAAATATTACAGATGTCAAAAATTCTCCATCGAACACTGAAAATGATACAGAAAAATTATGTGATAAAAATATCAAATCAGCAGAAGATGATAAAAAAGATATGACACCATTAAATTCCAAACGTACTGCTAAATTTCATAGACCTAAAAGTCGCAGAAATTGTAAAAATATAAAATTCTCCAATTTTATGAAAACACCAGTATTAAAATCAGTGAATAATATTTTAGACCAGCATCAACGAACAAGACAACTACGTAATAGTACTGCAAAAAGATTATTGCAAAGGGCTAAATCTAACAGTAATAATGTACGTAATATAACAGCACAATGTGGAGATAAACCAAATGCTGTAAGAAAATTTATTTTGCCAGTTCGAAGTGCCCATTCTTCGAGAGTTATTAAACCAAATAAAAGATTTATTGAAGAATTAGAAGAAATTTCTGGAGCAGAGCATAGTGAAAATGAAATTGGTACACATGTAAAGAAAGCTAAATTTACATTAAACAAACTTTGTAATCAGGAACCAAAATTAAAAGAAGGAAATATTACTAAACTCTGTACAAAATTAAAGGACAAAGAAGTGAAAAATAAAGCCAAAAAAGTAATTCAACGTGTAAATTCCAATATCCAGACTGTTATACCAGCAAAAAATCTTGAAAAATTAGCTCCTTCTATACAAAACGCACAAGTATCAAAAACTATTAATACAAGTGTTAAAAAAATAAATGTATCGTCTAAAAATAAAATAGTAAAATCTTCATCTGATGAATGCAGTAATAATCAAAGTGGAACAGCAAATACAACTAGAAAAGCTCAAAATGCAAAATTATCTATCTCTAAAGCCCAAAAACCAATTTCTGTTCCTACAAAAGTTCTTCCTGATTCTGATGTTCCAAGTTCAGAGTCTTCCAGGATCCAAACAAGATCAGGAACTCAAAATGATACAGTTGACTTAGAAGTTCAGACAAATTTTGAAGTAAAAATAAAAGAAAATAACAATGTAAAAAATCAAACTAATATTGATAATGGGAATAAAAATACAGAGGGAAATTCTGATAATTTTGACACAGAAAGTACATTATCTGAAAGTGGAAGTGAACATAGTAATCATACA
The DNA here is from genome assembly GCF_048593485.1 of Apis florea. Taxonomy (NCBI): domain Eukaryota; kingdom Metazoa; phylum Arthropoda; class Insecta; order Hymenoptera; family Apidae; genus Apis; species Apis florea. The sequence goes on along the minus strand of NW_028256430.1, from coordinate 513,038 downwards.
GAAGACGAACAGTCTGAATGGACTGGAATGAAATTAAATGGTGGAAAAGTTATTTTAAGAAAAGCAAGATTAAAATTAGATAATAAATGTGTTAGTGGAACTGAAGGTCCCTTTTCAAAAACAAATAGTAATAGCATTACAACTGGAAACACTAACTTAGGTATGTGTAATAATCTTTATAATAAATTGTAATAATTTTTTTATTTAAATATTTAAATATATAATATATAAAATTTTTATTATTTAAATATTAAATATTTAATATAAAAAAATTAAAATAATATTTTTTTCTATGCAAATTTAAAAGTTTATTTTATGATATAAATAAAATTATATAATCATTATATGAAATAAAAAAAATAAATTTATTTTATTTATATAATTTCTTAGGTTTAACAGGCACCATTAAATGTGGCGTTTGTGGTGCTGTACGATTTTATCGATTCGTGAAACAGGCTCGAAAATTTGGTATTCACAGTTGTGAATCATGTAGAAAGTTTATCAGCAAAATGATTAAACGGCAAGCTTGTGCAAAATCTACAAATAGTGCCCTTCCAATCCTTCAATGTCATAAAGGCGATGGTTTATGCTTAGTACCACCTGTTGTAAGAAGTCAGCAATGGAATCTCATGAGATGTGTTTATAAAGCTAGATGCCCAGCTTGTTGGTTAAAAATGTGTTTAAAATGTTATAATATTCCTTCTTCATTAAGAACAGGTTTAAATACATTATTACCACCAATAATGAGAGATCCTTTGAGTATTCCATTAACACTAAATCAAGAAGATAATGATAATCAAGGACAAAAATTAATATCTTCTAAGTTAGGTTGGCCTGCAGAAGATAGTTCAGAAAAGAACTTATTCAAATCAGCTATGAGTTGGAGAAATATAGAAATAGGTCAAAAAACCAGTTTTCAAGGCACAGGTGGTTTTCTATATACAAAACTAGACAAATGTAAGATAATGATTCTCATAATATATTTTATACATATTATAATTTTTTAATATTTATAAATTTGTTTTAAAATTTATAGTTGACTCATCACTGAATATATCACCTAATAAAAAAAGAAGAAAAAATAATAGGATAAAAGTGAGAAAGAAATTGAAAAATCCAATTTTCTCTGTACCATCTTTAAATCAATGTCCACAACCTCTGAGGCAGAGACTTGAATTGAAAGGACCAAGAGTGAAACATGTTTGTCGAAGTGCAAGTGTTGCTCTTGGTCAACCAATTGCCACTTTTCCTTTAATAGATGGAAAAGAAGGTACTGAAAGCAATAAGCACATTCCGAAAACTTTAAAGGAAAATGATAGGATAGAAAAAAAGGATGAAACAAAAGAGAAAGAATCACAAAAACATAATGATGAAAATACTGTAAATCATAATACTGCTAGTATAACACAACAACCTCACCCTAAGAGAGGAAAATCACAACAAAATATATCAACATCAAATTTTCAAGTAAGCAAATATAATAATTAAAATTTTATTATATTAATATTTGTAGTTTTCAAAAAAAATTAATCATTACAGGTATCTAAATCAAATAATGATACGTTACACACAGTATCTATAGACTTTTGGGAACAGTATGATCCTACAGAAGTTGGAGCAAAAGGTTTTGCCCTTATTGGTTCAGAACTCTTTCATATTCCTGCTATTTGTTACCTTTGTGGAAGTGCTGGAAAAGAACCGGTAAGTAATGCATATATGAATAGAATTATATATAATTGTACATTGTAAAAATCTTTCCAGCTCATCCACTGTCAATGCTGTTGTGAGCCATATCATGCCTTTTGCTTGGAACCCAGTGAATGGAATGCTTGTGCTCAACCAAACTGGTGCTGTCCTCGATGTACAATATGCCAATCCTGCCATCTAAGATCTGGTCCAAAATTGTCTTGCATTCGTTGTCGTCAATCATTTCACCATTCGTGTTTGTCAAAATCTGGTGTTAGTGCGAGACTTTATAGTCCTGAAAGACCTTATGTGTGTCAAAGCTGTGTTAAGTGTAAGAGCTGTGGTAGTGAAGGAGTTAATGTTCATGTGGGCAATTTACCATTATGCTCCATGTGTTTTAAATTACGTCAACAAGGAAATTACTGTCCTCTATGTCAAAGATGTTACAATGAAAACGATTTTGATACAAAGGTAAGTATATATTTTATTCTACAAATTAATAAATATATGTTTACATGTGTTACTGTAAAAATTCATATCTGAGTACAGATAAATACAAATTTATAAAAATATATTATATAATTTTTTTCAGAAAAATAACTATAATAATAACTAAATTCTTCTTAATTCTATATTTTATTTTTTAGATGATGGAATGTAGTGAATGTTCTTATTGGGTACATGCTCAATGTGAAGGGCTTTCTGATGAACGTTATCAAATTCTTAGTTATTTACCTGATACTATTGAATTTACATGCAGTCAATGTTCCTCTAATCCTAATTCCATTTGGAGAAATGCCATAGAAGCTGAACTTAAAGCTGGTTTCATAGGAGTTATAAAATCGTTAAGTAAGAATAAAAAAGTTTGCGCTGCATTAAAATGGAGTCCAAGGAAGGAATGTTTATGTAGACCTGTTTCTAATGGAAAAAAATTGGATTTTTCAAATGAAAAAACAGATTCAAATATCAAAGAAAGTCCCAATATAGAAGAAATTGAAGAAGGTAATAGTGAAAAGAATAAAAATACAGAATTTGGACATAATAATAATTCAAAATCTGATTCAACAAATAAATTGGATGAAGATCAACAAAATGATTGCACTAATAGAAGAGGTTTGAGACGTCTTCGACAAAAATTTCATTTAAAAGAATGTTCTGTTCGAGTAAAAAATTGTGCTATAAAAGATAATGATAAAAAAGATTTGATAACTCAAGAAATTTCAAGTAATAATTCAAATGATACAGAATGCAATTGTTTGGATCAACAAATTATTGTTAGACCTTCACCTACATTGATGTCCGTAAAACGAAAAGTTAATAACAATGAATATAAAACATTGTCTCAATTTCATTGTGATATAGAACATGTAATTAATTATACTGAAACCAAGGAACTTACTGAAGCTTATCATGAAATTTTACGAGAAGTCTTTCCATGGTTTAGTCCAAAAAATATTAAAAATAATGGAAAAAATGATGCATTAACAGCTGCCAAGGATGTTAATAAAGATGATAGTCCAATTACAAAACTTGATGATTCTATACTAGAAATATGGAAAGAAGAAGTAATGAAAGCACCAAAAGCAATTGCAGCCAAAACAGCAAATTTATATAACGTTCACGTTGAAGATAGTAGATCATGTTGTTTGTGCAAAGGTTTAGGTGATGGTCCAGAAACAAAAGAAGGACGATTATTATATTGCGGCCAAAATGAATGGCTACATTCAAATTGTGCACTTTGGTCTAATGAAGTATTTGAAGAAATTGATGGTTCTTTACAGAATGTTCATAGTGCTACTTCAAGAGGTCGGTTAATTCGTTGTTCAGAATGCGGAAAGAAAGGAGCCAGTGTTGGTTGCTGCGCGAAAAATTGTAACAGTACTTTTCATTATCCTTGTGCAAGGAATGTTGGACTTGCTTTTAATGACGATAAAACAGTATTTTGTTCTTTGCATTTAAATAACTGCACAGATAAAACATTACAAAATGAGAATGAATTTAGTTTACGAAGACCAGTATACGTGGAACTAGATCGGAAGAAAAAAAAATATGCAGAACCAAATAAAGTAAAAGTTATGATAGGTTCATTGATGATTGATTGTTTAGGTACTGTTATACCTGAATATTCCGATACAGTTGAAAAAATTATACCTTGCGATTATAAATGTTCTCGATTATATTGGTCTACAGTAAATCCTTTTAAAATTGTAAGGTATTATATTAGAACATATATACAAGTATATGTACCAGAAGTTTCTTCTGATATAGAAAATAATATAACTATTGATCATTCTAAAGAACAAGAGAAAGAAGATACAAATATACAAAAAACTGAATATTTAGTTATTAAACAAACTTTAGATGCTTTAATTGATGCAGTATGTAATAAAGAAGTTGATGAAAATCTAGCAGAACAAAATAATACAGATCTTTTACCACCAGAATTAAAGGAAGCCATATTTGAAGATTTGCCGCATGATTTATTAGATGGTATTTCTATGCAAGATATATTTCCAAAGATGACATATGAAGATTTTTTGGCAATGGACTTAAAAAATGATGGTACCTTTGCAGCTGATTTATTCAAAGATGATATGTTGGCATCTGAAGTAGATGAAATTATAAAACCACCTGAAAGTAAAGTTTCTAAAATAGATCCTCCTTTAGTAGAATTAGGACCGCACAATGATTTATGGGTTCATTTAGAAACTAAAACTTCTGTTCAAGATTTAATGGATGATTTATTTAGTTCTAAAAATCAAAAACGGGGAGGCAGAGAATTAAAACGATCTAAATCGGAAGTAATGTCAAATAGTCCGTTAATTGTTGGAGGACAAAGACATCATCAACGATCTTGTAGTTTAACTTGGAGTTGTAAATTGGATGGTACTTATGGTCCCAGCATAAAAAGAAGAAAATTATCTAGAAATTCAAGTATCACAAAATCGAACGAAACAAGCGTAATGGTATTAGATTCACAGAATGAACGGCCACCTACATTACATGAATTAAGAATTCCAGAAAGTATCATGGTTACTGTAGGCAGAGCAAATACACCTAACATTTTATCTGATTCTATGCGGGAATTGAAATACTGTATTGAAGATGCTAATGGTATTAATCGTAGAGTACTATCTACTAGTCGTGAGGAAGGTAAAGAACATAAACGACTTTTTTGGCACGCGAGGCAACAGCCACGGATATTACAAGTTGATGGGCCTGCTGATCCAAGCAGTGCTAGTGAATGCAGTTCACCAGAATATAATATTGAAGAAAAAACTACAGCATTACGTATGACAGAACATTTATCAATCCCGCAATTAGATGGTATCAACGATGAATCGTCATGTGACAGTAGCGAATTTACTTCATTTTCTGAAAAAGAGTTTAATCCTTGTACGAAATCTTCAAATAATATTTTACGATCAAAACGAATATATGGATTTATTAGGTCACATATTACAAAATCTAATGATAAATCACAAAAGACTAAAGAAAATGATGACGTTTCTAATTATCAAAAATATACAATACAACAAACTAATTTTAAAGAAAATAATTTAAAATTGAATTTAGAAATTCCACAATTAGATGGAGCTGATGATATTTCCAGCGATGACGAGTGCATATCACCACAACATGTTGAAAGTGAAAGAACTACTATTACTTCTCAATGTGATGCACCATTTGATCACATAGATCGTCCTGTAACTTGTAAACGATGTCGTTGTACATATAGAACACAAGATAGTTATAACAGACATTTGACAAATTGTGATATCATGATAACAAGCGATAGTGATTCTGAAACTATGGATAATAAATTAGCATCACCTGATTCTAGATTTTCTCCGAGTATTAGCTCTGTGTCTCCACAATTTATAACATTATCACCATCTGAAGGACATACTCTTTCGTCTGATTATCCAGATATACAAGCTACTTCACCTTTAGAAGCTTCCGTACCATCACCTCATCCAGCTATTCAAATCGAACCAATAGCACAAGCAATTATTACACCACAAATTCATACGCATGCTACTGTGGAAACTGTTCATCAAACAGTATTAACATCTAATGATATGATTGTACAAACACAGTATACGAGAACAACAACTACATTACCAAATCCTTCAGTATTACCTCAAGAAAGTACTGTTCAAATAACAGAAATTACAGATCCACCATCTGTTGCAAGTGATTCTAGTATATCACAAAATATTATTAATACACCCATGAATTCTCCAGATGGTGCAAGTTCTCAAACAGTTCCAAGTCCACAAATATCACCTACGTTTTCTTCTACAGGCGTTCAAACTGCAACTAATGAATCACAAGCAAATATTCAGATAACAAAATTAGCTAAATCAAAATCTCCAAGAGCGCCAAAGTCTCGAACGAAAGGAATAAAAACACAGATTGTGAAAAATACTATACAGCCACACAATGGACATGCTAGGTTTCAACCAATGCAAAATAATACTCCAGTTATACAACTGCAACAAACTCAAAGACCAAGTGGGCCAACTGTTATTTTACAACAAGCATCTCCTGGTATCATGTCTGCATATGTTGAGACATTGCAACAACAATCTGGACAAAATCTTCAATATGTAACAACAATTGGAGGTCAACATGAAACTGCATTTAAACCTCAGTTTATAACAACTAATCATTTAGTTCCTGGTGCATACATACAAGCATCTTCTGATAACTTGTTGGCATTACAAAATGGAGGTATATCAATATTGCCTGGTGTACAAATTGCTCAAACACAACCAACAGTTCTTGGAACAATTATACAGCAACAACCTAGTGCAATTCAATGTGGAGTTATATCATCTGAACAATTATTATTGAGTTCAACACCAACACTAGAAATGTTTACAGATTCTACAGGCAGTATGTTTCTTTCAAATCAACCAATGTATTATGGTTTGGAAACTATTGTAAGCAACACAGTAATGTCTTCCAGTCAGTTTATGACTGGCACAGTACCACAAGTGTTAGCAAGCAGTTATCAAACAACAACGCAAGTTTTTCAAGCTTCTAAACTTATGGAACCTATTGTAGATGTTCAGGCTGTTCCAGGTGTTCCCACTGTAACAGCAGTGCAATCTGTACAAAATGTATCTGGAGTACCTGGAGTACCTGGAGTGCCAAGTGTACCAAACGTTGCTAATGTATCCAATGTATCCAATGTAACTAACATAGCCAGCATACCTAATGTACCTAGTGTAACCAATGTACCTAATGTTCCAGCTGTACCCGCTATTCCGAATATATCTGCTGTACCCTCTGCATCCAATGTATCTAACGTATCCAATATATCAAGTATAACAAATATATCAAATATATCTAATGTGCCCACAATACCCAGTGTATCTAGTGTGCCTAGCGTACCTAGTATACCCAATGCATCTAATAATACACCTAGTATACCTGGTGTACCACATGTACCTAATGCATCTGGTGTATCTAACATACCCAGCGCACCTAGTATATCTAATGCATCTGGTGTATCCAATGTATCTAGTGTATCAAATGTACCCAATGCATCTGGTATATCTAACGTACCTACCGCATCTAGCGTACCTGGTGTATCTAATATACCTAGTGCATCTAATGTATCTAATATATCTAATGCACCTACATTGCCTAGTACTTCTAATGTAACTAATATATCGGCGATACCTACTGTTCAAAATGTATCTAATATTTCTACCTTACCACCTAATGTAGGAAATATTTCCGATATACCTACAGTACCCGGTGGTTACGTCGTTGTAAATCAGTCAACATCTATACCAGAACCTATTGTAACGCCACAAATTAATATTTCCGCAACATCTGAACAAACCTTTGCCTCGACTACATGTAATGCCATATTGCCTGTATCATGTCAAAATGTTGTAGAACCAGTGACATCAATACAGCTACCAGATACATGTTTATCTGAACCTCACGCTGTAGTAAGAGTAACATCGCCTCCTAAGTTGTTGCAAAACTCAATACCAACAATACCAAGGGTAGCTGTACGCCCAAGTCCAGTTTCCAACTCTATTATACCTAATAACGGACCATGGAAAATTACAGAACCATTATTTGGTTCGGAACAGATGAATACTAACGTCCGACCATATTTTGACTCAAAACATGTATCAGAAAATACCAGTATGATAAAATCTAGCATATCATCTAAAATACCCCCCTTACCTAATCATTGTATAACTCAAAGGGATATAGTTGTAAATAAGTTAAATCATGATGTAAATAATGTGCATAATAATTATAGTAGTACTATACCGAATTCAAACAATATTAATATAAGTACAAGTAACAATCCAGTGATTGCCAGCTCGGCTGTACAAAATAAAATTACAATGTCTACAAGCAATGTACCGACAAGTCGACCTATGAATAGAGTATTACCTATGCAAGCCGTAACTCCGAAACAGGATACGACAAAGGCCATGCAAAAAACAGAAATGATTATAGAAGAGCCAACGAAACCAGTAATTAAACCAGCAGAACCAGAACAAAAGATTACAGAACCTAAGAAACAAATTGTTGAAGCAGTAGCCCCTACAATGAAGAAACCGGAAACGACTATAAATAATATAAATGAAACTTTGAAATTAAATACGGAAGCGATCGAAAAAGTAAAAGAAAATCTCAAGTTGGAACTGGACAAAGAGAAATTACAGAACGCTTCGTTAAAAATAGTGTTACAAAAGCAATTGCAAGATGGTTCTTATAAAATTACACACAACATGAAAGCGATGACACAAAATAAGAAATCTCCACAAGTAACATCTGTAGAAATATTACCATCAAAACAAGTACCACAAATAGCTTCTTTGCAATTGTTACCGATAAAAACATTCACGTTGAAAACGAATAAGATTGAGGAAAAAATGAAACCGATTGATAATAAATTTAACATGTTAAAAACCAAGACTCCACCAGTTGCTGTTAAAAAACCAAGAGTGATTAGTAAATCTATTAAATCTGTAAAGCCAACTTTACCAAATCTACAAACACCGAGAAACACTTCAAAGGGACCGACATTGATGTACGAAATAAAATCACAGGATGGATTCACTCATACCGCTTCCTCAATGGCTGAAGTATGGGAAACTGTATTTCGAGCCGTGCAAAATGCTCGAAAGGCTCATAATTTACCTCCGTTGCCTCATAATCCTCTCATTGAAAATTTAGGCTTGGATAATAATGCTACGGTGTATCTGATTGAACAGTTACCGAATGTAAATAGATGCACTAAATATAAACCCCGATTTCATAATTTAGCACCGCCTAAGCCAGGAGAAATAGAAAATGATTTACCAAAGGCGTGCGATAATGGTGCTGCCCGGGCTGAACCGTTTAAAGGAAGAAAAGTTCATGATATGTTTAGTTGGCTCGCATCAAGGCACAGGCAGCAACCAAAAATGATTGCTATCTCTGAAGCTGAGTCCAGGTAAAAACAAATATATAAATTTTATAATCATTTTAGATGAATATATTGAGAAAAATTTATATATTAAGCACTTATTATATAGATTAATTCATAAATTTTAATAAGTTTATGTTAATAATATTTCATAAGTTGTTGTATTTTTTTTTTTTGTATTTTTATAGCTAAAAAAATAAGTGAATTTATGATCTAATTTGATACAATAAATGTTTAAGATACTTTCTAAATTTAAATTAAGTTATAAATAACATATAACATTATTTAAAAATTATATACAATATTTTCATCTTTTGTTTTAATTTCATTATATTTTTTTTTAATTTTTTTAATTTTTAATTATAGGCGAGTGGCAAGCACAAATTTACCAATGGCAATGCGCTTTAGAATACTTAAAGAAACATCGAAAGAATCAGTTGGAGTGTATCATTCTCATATACATGGTAGGGGTTTATTTTGCTTGAGAGATATTGAAGCTGGAGAGATGGTTATTGAGTATGCCGGTGAGGTGTGTAGAAACGTGTTGTTATTTATATAATCTCTTTTATTAGTTATTAATATATTGTGTGTAATTTTCTTGAACAATATTTTATAAATCTTTATAGGTAATTCGAGCTTCGTTAACTGATAAACGAGAAAAATATTATGATAGTAAAAATATAGGATGTTACATGTTTAAAATCGATGACCACTTAGTAGTTGATGCTACAATGAAAGGAAATGCAGCTAGATTCATTAATCATTCATGCGAGGTATCTATCTGTTTAATGAATTATATATATTTTTTAAAAAAGCAAAGTATTTTTTATATTTATTTATAATAATCTGTAATTAAAATTTTATTGAATTAACTTATAATTTACAAATCATATTTCAGCCAAACTGTTACTCGCGTGTAGTGGACATCTTAGGTAAGAAACACATTTTAATTTTCGCTCTCCGTCGCATTAATCAAGGAGAAGAGTTAACGTATGACTACAAATTTCCTTTCGAGGATATCAAGATTCCATGTACCTGCGGTTCCCGCAGATGTCGTAAATACCTCAATTGAGACTGCATATACAGCTATCGTAAGCAGCCAACCGGCACAGCAAAAAATAATGTGCTATAATTATGTGCGCTTTGGAATAGGATTCATTTTATTGAACGTTATTCATTTAATCATCAAACTATTTTCAGAGATTGCAGCTTTTTATTACTATAAAGGAAATAGATATACATTTAAAATATTAGAAGGCCAGATATAGTACATGAAACATCGCGTTATGACAATGTTACTTTAAACAGCTACACTTCGTAGTTGATTTAAGGGATATACTTATAGCAATAAACGATTGAACATGTCCTGCTTTCGTACCCAACGAGTCTCGCGTGCTTCATCACGTTAAGGCTCATGAAAGTGTTACTTTATCCACGCCTGTGCTTTTATGCACGTCTTCTAGACTCTACTTATTATCTACTATTGAGGCTTAAGTGTACGAGTTATCGTCACTTTACACTAAATCAAAAATGTTTTTAGTTTATATTCATATACCATTCATAAGCTAAAAGCATTTATAATGTTCTCTTTTACATAAATTATTTTGAGTTATATATTTAAGAATTTTATGCATAATTGGACCAAGTATGAAATTGAATAAAATATAAATAGCACAAAAATAATGTACTTATAAAAAAAAATTAATGACTTTTCATGACTGTCATTTACATTTTTTGTCATATATGTTCATATATATTGATTGAATATAGAAACACGTGATAAATACCAAATATTCACGTTCAAAGAGAAATTTGTAAGATAAAAAGCACACAATTTTATTGTAAATTTCGATTTTATATGTAATGACATACAATTAAATATTTTTTAATATTTTATGTAAATTTAGAATTTAGTGTACGGTGTACGATTAACTTTGTGACATTTCATGTCTAATGTAGGGCCAGATTTCAAATGTTCTTGTAAAATATGTAATTGTTAGATTAGATACTGTCTTGATGTAAGTACAGCTACCAGTTTAACTTAAGTTAATAACATAGATATTAAGAAGCAAAGAAAGAACGCGCGCGCGCGAAAAAATGAGAGAGGGGGGTGGGGGGGAGAGAATGGCAAGAAGGAACAGTTTCCTAGCGTGGGATACTGTCTGAAGGTGTACCTACTTTGGCAGACATTGATGATATTTTAAGTCTTATAGTAGTGATAAAAAGAAAAAGATAAAAAAAGATAAAAATGAAACAAATGGGGAACAAAGATTTGTTCCCCGCAGAAATTGAAGCCTGTTCGTTTGTTTTAAATGAAGGATTATGTACGCGCAATATTATTTTGATATGTTTTTATAGATTTTTAAACGATGCACCTATACGTTTGTGCTTCCGCCTTGCCAATATTACAATATTAATCTTATTACTTTATTTTTGTATTTAAATAATATGAATCGCTAGAAAAAAAGAAACCTTTTATTTTACAAAAATTTAATAGCATACCGCTCATGTATAAGAGATTAATCATAATTTTTATGTGATTTCTGTCTGAAATTTTTCTACGATTCGTAAGAGGCATATGTAATCACGTGATCAATTACGTTAACAGAGTGTAAAAAGATAATTAGATCATTGTTTCGAGTAAACTTTTCTAGAATATTAATATTTCTAGAAAATGTTTGTGATATTTTCCTACACTGGGAAAAGTTATAAATGTTCTTTATAGGAATATATTTCAGATTTTTACGGATATATCACTGTATACCGTAAAAAGCACCTTTCTGTGAAATGCAGTTTTGCCTTACCTTTAATGTACCTACGCTTTAAACCCGGTGATAGATTTAGATATACCCCGATGACTTATATTCAAACTGAAAAAAAAAAAAAAACTAATTGTGTCTATGCATCCATTAAGCTATGATAAAGTATTTTAGTGCGGTTAATCAATTTCTGCCGAGGTGGTTGTCCCTTAAATTTGGTGCTCCATGGACACCGTTAAGTGCACTTTACACGAAAAAATGGCCTAGAGTAAGAAATAGTAGGTGGCAGCGAAAGAGTTTGATAATAATAAGAAATGCGTTATACGATGAATATTGATCGCGAATTTATTTAACGAAATAATATAAAGAAGTAAATGATGGCAGGAACATTATTTGAGCACGTAAATATTTGTCGTTCGTGCAACATTTTAATCGGCCTGGTTTGGTACAAAATGCGTATGCTGATTTGTAAAAAGTTATAAAACAAGGGAAAGAAATAGAAACTTGTTCTGGTCACGAGAAATTGCCATTTTTTTAGGTATTTTGAATCTTTTTTTTTTTTTTCTCTCTTTTTTTTAATATTATGATTACCAATAATTAGTGACTATTATTGGAAGACGAATATTGTTAATATAATAATTAATTAATTTTAATCTGTAAAAAAAAAGTAATATGACATAAGAAAAGTAATTTACTTGAAAATATAATAGCAATGTTAGATATTTTATTGATATTTATTACTTATGGATGACGGTTTTAGGGTTAACGAGATGTACTAATTACATTAAACATGATTTAGAGAACATGGTGCACATGATGGTCTAATATTGTTGAAAAGATACGAATGACAACTTTTTTTATGGAGGGAGGGAAGAGAACATCCTTTTCTCTTTAAAAAAAAAAATGCATTCTTGTAATTGTTACATAATATCATCACGAACTATTTGGGATTATGAAATATATGCGGTGTATTTTACTATACTTCATATTCCCATTCACAAATTATAATAACTGTGGTGATTGTAACAATAATTTATAATGGGTATATATTTACACGTGTCAGTAGATAAATTAAGAACACTGTTTTTTAATTATTTTTTTATTTATAAAATCTCCATATATAAAATATTTTATGCTCTAAAAGAAAGAAAAACAAAAAATATAGATTTTAGCGTCCGTGTGATACGGAAAATTATGTTCTATGTATACTTCTCTGATAAAAAAAAAATATTCAGAGTTTGTCGAGCGCTTTTCTGAAACATACTCTGTATCTTTTTAAATGATTCCCTAATTCACGAAATGTGTACAAGATCCTTAGTATTACGCATCCAGCCTTCATTATTATGGTTATTATTAGTATTATCAATTAATTATAATCTACATGAAAAGATAGCATAATACACCACTCATATTGTGCACTGTTTGTTTAAACTACACCTGTCAGCACCTTTGAAAAGTGATTCGTGTGAAAAAGAGCAAAAATTTTTGACGTTAGAGAAAAAGAAACAAATATATATATATATATACATAAATATATATGTATAATCTTCGAACTTGAATATGTATATGTATACTTTACCTCGAGATAAATTTGCTTTAGGTAATGAAAGTGTTGGATATTTACTAGTTTGGTGTGATAATGAAACGAGTGGTTAAGTTATTCATGGAACTGTACGGTGCCCGTTAATACTTTTTACGACAATTTCAAAAACATCGCAGCGTTGCATCCTCTTGTAAACGAGAGTCATCTCTTCGAGTCTTTGGGTTCTTCGTTTTATTCGTAAAATTAAGTAATTAAAAGAAAAAAAGATTGAAATGTAAAACGCTTCTTAAATCATGTATAAATAAAAAAAAAAAATAGTATTATTCTAACGTTTAAACGAATTGTAGAATTTTGAATATTGTACTTGTTTAAAAGAAAAAGAAGAATACGAAGATGATGAAGAAGAGGCAGCAAAAGAAAGATAAAAAAAAAATACTATTGAGAAATTTAAAAATTAAAAAAAAAAAAGGAAAGAAAGAAAGAAAAAGGAATGAAAGGAAAATTGAAAAAATTGTCTGTGATTATCAGTCATAATAATCTTTAGGTCAACATATTTTTTAGAGAATATTTTTTAGCAAATTACAAAATTTATGATATATCCCTATTATTGATATGATATTGGATCAGACACGCTACGCATAATATTAAAAAAAAAAAAAAAAAATTGAAACTGTAAAAGTTGCAAACTGTTTAATAGAATTATGAATAGTTGAGATCGATGGCTGTTGTAAAATATTCAGTGTTTGGACAAATAATTATTAAAAACTATTTATAATATTGATTAATATTGAGATACGATTATATATTATTGTATCGCATACTATAGTAGCGTTTCTATCTCTTTTGCGTTTGCATATTCATCGGAATAGATTATAGAAAAGAATTGGTCGTAGGCCCATACAAGACGAAGTCGTGATGAATGTAAAATTAAACGAAGAGACGCTGCGGGCAAATGGGACGTATTTACTGCACGCGTTCGGCGTGTAAATTGTCGTTATAAAATCCATCTACTTGTAGAGAACTTATGAAATAATCGTAATATTTACATTAACCAGATGATATGCATACCACATAGAGATGCATAATTAATGCTTTCATCACACGATACATATATACACTTACTTACATATGACACATACATAATACATACAAAAAGAAAATACAACACACACTCGTACCATGTTTTGTAATTAAATGTTTTGTTAGTATTATATGAGAAATTAACAGAATAAAAACACAAATGGAAATATAATAAACATGTTCCGTGCTATGTAAAAGTACCCTATAACTACTGTGTTATATCTAGAATGAAAATTGAAGCGAGAGAGAATTCTGGTTTTGCTTTAGAATTCTCATTAATCGCGAAGATAGATTTTTTTGGAAATCTGCTGGTCTCTAAAACAGTCAGTATTCGATTGAAATGCTGCGAGAAAAAGAAAAGCAAAACGCGATTCTCGCTTATATCGGTAATTTTAAATATTGTCAGCGCGCAATTAGTTTAAGCATAAAGCGGCAATCTTATCTCCTCTTTGTCTGTTCTCACAAACGGGTAGACTGAGCAAGTACCATATTGTAATCTACGATACCACTTGTTCATTGTAACAGCGACGTGCGTTATAGGTCATGCTTTTTCCACGTGTGAGAATCCTCTGTTTTTTTTTTCTTTCTTTTTTTTTAACGTGCGTATTCGGTTGAGCGCGCGTCGCTGACTCATGCACGTTGCTCGAATGTTGTTGTGCGTACCTCGTATAAAACGAAAAGAAAAAAAAAAATATTTCTTCGAAAGTAGAATTAATATGTGTGTGAAATTGCGCTTACTCGATGAAACGTCCGGAGATTCGTGCGTCGCTTGTTATTTGGAAGACAAAAAAAAAAAAAGGAAATAGTAAAATCGTATAATATAATCTAAAAAAAATTTATTCAAAATATTTGATTGTCATTCGATAACCCAGTAATACTGGAAATTAACTCAAATGTTTTTCGAGGAACAATTACATGAATAAAATTTATGAATATTTAAACAAACGAAAAAAAAAAAAAGACAAAAGAATGAAATTGAATTCTGTGATTTTTCGGAGAAAAGTCAGTATTAAGAATCTCCAGAGAAACATAAATTCCTAGGAGCAATAAATAGTCGATTTCGAACACTACGACTCTTGTAATAATAATCAATCGGCATTACAGTAATGTATCGCATTTATCTCATTTGAGTAAAATACAATTGCGGGATAAGATACGGCGGAAATCGTAGAAGCAAAGTATGTTGTAACGATAGGCATACATTATTATCGCTATTTTCGCGTGTATTATTACTGCACAGTCCTTCCACAAACTATCTTAATCACATTATTAAACGAATATAACGTAATAAAATGTTAGATGATGTAGATACAATGTAAATATGGTAATGTATCGCTTGACAAATGAAATTTTATTAATACATTCGCTTGTTTCGTATTTAAACAAAAAAAAAAATATATATATATAACAATGCTATAATTATTATTTAGGGGTGCGCATTACAAGTTTAACTAATAATTCTCAGAAAAAGGGAAAGGTATTTTTAATAAAAATCAATTATTAAATAATTCAATGTTATTTAAGCGTAAATCATAATCATTAAAAGTATATAAAATAAATAATTTAAAAAACTGTAGTATTTATTGCCTTATCGATAATTTACATTAGTATCATAAACATTACGAATGAATTCATATAACTATCAGAGATTATAAAAGGCACATTACTGTGGCAACATCATCATGCTCGAACATTTCCGTAGAACAGTGAATAACCTCCTCGTTCTCACGTACAGACACTTAAGAAGCATGGTTCATCCTACTCCCTCTCCTTTTACTTACAGCTTCAAGAAAGACTAAGCGTTACATGCGGCATTCGCCGCTCTTTTCTTTCTGTCTTTGTTCTCCAACTAACATCAAAGCATAGTTCCTCGTCACCGCGTGTTCTCAACAACGAGGGTTTGGTGGTTCCACTCACCTCCTCCTTTTCCTTCTTCACCACCTCCATCATTTCCACTACTATCACCATCTTTTCCACCTCTTCAGCAGCGCTTTCATGCATCCCTCTTCGTTCCCACAAGCAGTGGACGACAAGGTGTTAGTCACCTCAAGGACGTTCGCTGTAATTGGGATAGGTCGGATAGATACGTCAGAAGGGGAAGAATAAGATAGAAAAAGACGGAACTAGGGTAAAGAGAGGGAGGTACGTTGCGAGTAGATAAGTGGGGGAAATGAAAGTAGTAAGAGTGAGACAGACATAGGGTTAGAGAGAACTAGTGGCGGTGCGTGCGTTTCTGTAAATGGCGCCTGACCGAGCATCGCGCGTCACGATTCTCTCTTTCTCTTTCTTGTGGTAGCCGTGACTAGGGTCCGTGCGCGTTGTAGCCGTGGTGCATCAGTCCTGGACCGGAGGTTGTGCCGTAAGATACGTGAAAACCCGATGCGAGTGCACGGTTACCGGTGACATCTTTTTTTTGTGCTTGGCTATGGCGTGTTGTGTTGCATTTGTCGTAAGTGAACGTCAATGCTAGTGGTACTTGGCGTTGAATTTGCATGCATGCAACATGGAAGAAGGTGCGTTGGTGCTACGATAGTGGTTTCCAAGCGAGGAGAGTTCCGCGATAGCAACGCCGCCTGTACACGGAACGAAGAGTATATCGGCTGTTATCGCCTCCTACTTCTCCTCTTCTTCCTCCCCTTCTTCCTTACCCTTACTATCAACACGCAGCCGCCTCTTCGCCTTTGTTCGGACTCGCGTGAGCTCGTTGCCACGGACACTACGGAGGCCGCAGGTAAAGACCGATTCAGGGCCGACACTGTCACAAAATATGAGAGTGAAAAAGAAAGATAGATTAAAAAAAGAATGCTTATCATGACGCTCTGTCTGAGTTTCATCATTCTCGGTGAGAAGAATAAACAAAAAGAATAAAGAGTGAGGTTAGGAATTAAATCTGTTCGTAGTCAACAGCATGGATGAAAATGCAATTAAGTTTCGTTCCACTCGGCTGACGTGAAACTGTGCGCCAACGTAAGCCTGTAGGTATATCTACGCGTAATATATGCGAATGAAATACAAAATAGTAGTATACGCACGATGTGACCTGAAAATAGATGCTCAAGATAGACTGAGATGAAAAAAGGTAGATGACCGTGGAGTTTTTTAGACATTGTATAATCTAATTTTTGGTTAGTGTCAATTCTATTTCGTAGTACTATGCAATATGTTGCCAATTATTAAATTATATTCAAAATTAAGCAGAAAATGTTATTTTATAAAAATATAATAATAGAATATATATAATTTTTTGAAAAACAATAATTTATTTGAATTCTTTGCAAAAGTTTTATGTAAATACATAGATATTTTATGTTAAAATGAATTAATTATATAACAAACATGTTAGTATCCAGAATTTAAAAGAGAATATAATCAATAACAAAAAAATTTTTTGTTTTAATATCGTGAATCCATAAATTTATCTACGGTGCAAATCCTATCGTACGAACCCGTAGAAACCTGTTCTCCGTCGCGAGTTATTTCGATCGCAGCGATCCACAGTTTAATTTCTGCTTTGAGTGCGAGCATGCGCATGCGTTGCAACACGGCTGCTCTGCTATTCTCACCGAATAATTTACGGCACGTGAGCTCCACGGGATCGAACGCATTCGTGACACAAACAATATTGTATATGAATCAAAGATACGTGTGGTTATCTCAACGTAATGTTTAGGCGTGATCTGACGCGTATATAAGTGCAGCGTAAAATAGTGAACAAAACGAACTCGCGCTCGTGAAAGTTGCAATCGATCGGATAACAAATTCATTCGATGTATCATCATTCGACGTATCATCTTTACATGTTACAACATGTTTATCGATTATGTATAATTGTCTATTTTACTATTTTATTTTACTAGATTACTATTTTAATATATATAATATTTTTTAGCATTTATGACATCGATATTATTTTGATCGTATTAATTTTTTTTATATTAATTAAATGTTAACATTATATTAAATAATTCTTTTTATATTATGCAATATTTGGAATTATATGATAGAAATTCATGCGAAATCAAAACTGAAATTCAAAAATATGTAAAATTTCATCTTTCCCCAGTTAAGTATGATCCAGATTTTTGCAGTATTGTACTGGCTGTAACTATGTATTATAACTGGCTTAGTCTCGTAATGGCTTCACCATGCTTTTATTGTCTTTAGTATCATTCAATTTACTTTGCATATTTTATTCTGTTGCCAGCAATAATTCATTGTACATTTTTCAAAAGAAAGATTTTTTTGAATCTGCGTTAATTAAAGAGGTTAGGTTCTAATTGATCATTTGATGGTACATATTACTCATCTTATATTATACACGTTTGTCTTTTATATTTTCGAAATATGATTTCGAAATATGAAAAGAACTCGTGTAATTATATGAAATGGTGATTTTCAAGTAAACAAAAGAACTTTCGCTGCTCAGGTCACTGATGCAGCGCAAACTAAGCTATGTAACTTCTATGCACGGAAGGCTAATAAGATTGCGCGGCAAAAAATATCTTTAATATTTCTATAAATTCATCTATTAATCTTTTTGATAAAATTTCCGCTAAAAGCGTTGCATCATGCATAATCATTCTCACATAATCTAAAATATTGCTTCTCTCCATGCTATGTTTTTTTTATTAAATCGATGAAGTAAGAATATTTTTTTTCTTTTTTTTTTCTCACTTTCTTCTTTTTTTTTAACGAAAGATATACATTTATGATTTATCGATTTAATTGTTATCATTCATCGTCCATATGTTAATCTTTTTTATAGATTTTGTTTTAAAAATTATTGAATATATTAAAAAAATCAAAAGGATAAAAAAATTATCTTTTATTATTCATGAAATACATTATTTGATATAAAAATTTCTCGTATATTCGACATGAATGGTTGTTGCTATGTGCGGTTTCTTGCTCTTTCCTACACAAGATCGCATGTTAATTCTTTTTAAATTTTCTTTATATTTTAGATAATCGCATCTCGGTTATCTTTTTTTTTTTTTTATTTTCGTGACAATTAAATTCACGCAGCGAAGGGGAATCAAATCTCAATAGCCGGTTTCGCATTAAAGTACGCGTTCTTGCCACGCGATTATTGAATTTTTCTATAAATAATGTACTACAAACGAAACAAAGGTTATTAATATTAGTTCGTATAGTTGGGTGTAAGAGAAAAGGCAAAAACGGAGGAAGGGTAGCAGAATGGTGGCGCATGCCAAAAAGGCCCAGAAATTCAAATATTGTTTCCACGTATTCTTTATCATCGTTGCCAATCAATGAGACATTGGGCAAGTCGCCATTAGTTATGAAATAATTCTGAAATTCGACTCGTAATGGTCTCACGCCGTTGTAACCGATGAAAATGTTAACCACTTCTTACGTGGCAGACTTCACTTCCGGCCGCGTTGTATTTTATTATGACGGAGACGGAATCATGTTGCGCGAAGCGCCACGCAAATTCCAACCGTTTTAACGAACAGCGGATAAGGTGGCTTTTTAATTCGTCGGTAAATCCGATCTTGATCAAATCTGTTGCTAACCGCGTCTACCGTTGAACCGACGCTTTATGAGGGTCACTGAGAAGCGCGTCGAGACGCCCGCGCATGCAACTCGTCGACGTCGTTGTCGTCGTCGGGCCACGCTCGTGACAGTGCTATCGTACACGTATTACTATATATGCTGGTTACAGGTATGTATATGTAATCGCGAGACTGCAACCTACTACTCTTTTAATAGACGACGAATAGGTCTATAGACACACGCTAGACGTCGTCCACGGTCAATGCTTGGCACATGGCGACACCAGGACTGAACGTTGAATGAAATATTTTCGAGAGCGTATCCGGTTGCGTTCACACGCACTCGACGATCGGTTAGATTCGATGACGGTTTTATCATTACCAAACTAGACAGGAGATTGAACTTTCGCTTGACAAAGTTATCTTCCATTCTTTTTCGGATATTGTTTAATTCCAACGCGAACATTTAGTTTGATATTGTAATCTGATTTTAAATTTATTTTAACTCTCAATTTATTATCGCGCATACATGTTGTTTTTTTTTATGAAACTTATCAAATTTTTGAGTTCTGTGGTGAAATATTTATTTTAAATATTATGTAAAATATATATATATATAATTAATCGTAGAAATCAATTGAAAATGGAAAATTAGAAAGTGAATATTTTTTTGTTATATAAATTATATTTTTTATTTTTAGATTTGTTTATTTTAATGTATATGGTATTCATATATTAGATTATAATTTAAATATCAATATTATTTTTTAGGATAATAATATAGTATAATTTTGATTATATATATATTTATTAAATATTTACATATAATAATAAATATTATATTTCTAAATTTAATTGTGTATAATAACAAAAGTAATATTATTATAAAATTTTTCAGTAAATAATTTTTTTACAAAAATTTTTTAAAAAAAAAGGAAATTTTCAAAGAACATTTTTATTTTTACGGATATTTATCAAAATTAACTTTTCTTTATAACCATTTATATAATTTGAAAAAATAGAATGATTTACATAAACGAAATTAATATTTGAAACAAATTGTTATCCGATATTTTTCGGAAATTCATCGTGAATACATTTTTTTCCAATCGTTATGCAAGATAAGATCAAAATAGCTTATTCCACTATTCTTGAAAAAAATTTATAAATAGTAAAGTTTATCATTTTATAATTTTTCTTCCCTTTTTTTTTTTTTTTTTGGTATTTTTTAATTACATTTCGAATTTTTAGTAGTATCTTTAAGTATCTTTTTTTAAATATCATTCTGAATAGATTGTCATAGAAGAAAAAAAAATAAAACAGAAAAAAAAAGAAAAAAAGAAAATAGTAGAAACGTATCGAACAAGGACTCTTCTTTTTTAGAACGACTAGCGTCAGTCTGGGCGTTCTTCGATCATGAGTTTCAATTGAGGTGCGTCGCCTGTATACTCTAGTGGGTGATCAAACAAATTACATTATGTGGAATTGCAAGCTCAAAAGCCCGTCTATTAACCACCGTCTGTAAGTTGCATTGGTATACGTGTATGCATACGAACGAGATACGCGTGACGCAAATATATAGAGACTTTCGATTGATTCTGCGTGTAATAATAGCACAACAGGGTGGTGCTGCCGGGCAGTCTGGTAGCGCGCAAGTGATTATGAGGTGCATAAGGCAATATCACTTAGATGATTCTGCCAATTACCATCATTGGTCATTGTGTACGCGATTCGGTAAAAATTTCACGATATAAATTTTATTTGTTGAGTTTTATTCGCGCGATAGCAATTCACGATCAAAAATTGCAATAAAAGAGAAGGGAGGTAACAATAAGAAAAGTCATCAAGTTACTTCGATTTATTTATGATTATTACACTTTCTATCTCTTTATTCGTTCCTCATTCTACCATTAATGGTCAATTAAATGTTTTTCAATATATATATATATGTATCTGGAATTTATTGTTCGATGTAAGATCATCTTTTTTTGCTTGAAATGAATTGCATCAAAGTAAATTGCACATTTATTTTTGCGTCATCAGAAATACTGATACAAAAGAAGTATCTGTTCGAATACACATGCAATAAGATTTATTTATATAATTATTGTTTATTGTCTCGATTGTTTATTGGATTATAATAATGAAATAATGTTAATGAATTGCGAATAATAGAGAAATTGATTCGTAATTATAAAAAGATGATTATTAATAGATTTAAATTTTCAAAAGATTAAAAGAATTATTTATCTTGAACGTGTAGATATTTATACATCCAAAAAATGATTCTTCTCTCTTAAATGTGAAAGGTCAACTGATTCTAAGACCGAATCAATCGTAGCAAATTTATTATTAGAGCGAGATCGATAAGGAATAATCTACATATCGGACTCCTGCGGTTTTTCTTCGATAATTTTGCGATACGATAAAGTGCGAAAGCACCTCTTAAATTGATACGGTAAATATCGTGACAATGTACTTGATGCCAATTTATCTGAAAGTTCAATTTTTTCTGCGTTATGTCATTGAGCTATGAAACACGATTATGCTTTTGCAATTATAATTAAAAATGATTGGCATTTATAATTTTGAGAATAATCGTAGAATAATTTCAAGTTTTCAAGGACGATTAGAAAACAAATAAAGATTATATTTTTTTTCTTTAATTCTAAGAAGTTTTAATGTAACATAATTGAAAAAAAAAATATTTTTAAACATATCTTTTAAAAATAAAAAATAATAAATTTATAAACTTTAATAAAAATCAAACATAACAATTGATATCTTTTAATAATTTATTAAAAAATTATTTAAGAAAATTATATTAACAATTCCAAAATTAAATCGTTATTGTTTAATTTTCTAGCAATTATAATCTTTGGAAAAGGATTAAATTATTTTTAAAATAAAATAACTTTCTTAAAATTGTAGCAAGCAATTTAAGTTTTTTTTTTGAAAAGTTAAAAAGATCAATTTACAAGATGACGTGTAAACAAAGTTTTGCAATTTGGAATCACGAAAAAAGTAATAAAGGTCGCTTTTTACAAATTTTTTTTATCTTCCTCCATAGATTTCTTATCTATTTTGTAGATTTATGACAGTTGAAAATTTCATCGATATCAGTTGATGTAGAAACAAGTGACAAGCTATTGAAAGATATAAAGAATGATCGAATATTTTCTGCCAGGGGTACAACTCGCGCAATAGTATTTATCGATTCTGTTATTAGCTCATCATTAAATGTTCCATTACGTTATCATGCGTTTATAATTTTACGATACAGATAAAAAAAAATATTTTACGTTTCTTCCGTCAACCACAATGCGCGTAATAGTATGTTGATTCTGTTACCAATACGCGATTATGCATCGACTCGATATCATTGTCGTCGTTCACGCATTTATTTGTAGATTTTCATTCAACGAGTACTGTTAAACACTAACTGTAACTTATTGACGTCCTTCCACGACGCCACTACTCGTTTTTCCTTGCTCATAAACGACAACCAGTTATCGATTAGCTATTGCCACCAATGAAGAAGGAAAAAAGACATTATGCCGTGTATCGTTACCATGAGACACACTGTCTTGCTCTTCAACCAATAGATTTATTATGTAATTCTTACCTCGGTCTTGGAATATGTTACATATGATTCTATAATTGTGATCGGTTATCGAAGGCGATCGAACCGTAATTGTGTTATCGAACAGGACTGGTTATTTTATTTTTACAAATAATCGAATTTTTCTTATTATTCCGCGATTTTTTCGAAACTCTATTTTTAAAAATCGATTTTGCCAAGAAAAAAGCGATCTTTCGAAATTGTGCCAACAACAATAGTTGCTTAATCTTTTAATTTCATCGTGACTTGTTGAATCGATGTATTGTGTAAATTTTCAATACTGATAACTGTATGATGCATGTTTCTATCGATTTTTAAGCATACAATAGAAAAGTATCAGTTGATGTATCTACACAAATGATGTTTAATTTAAGATGAAAAAGCGATACAAATGCATCTTTTTTCCAGAAACAAGGTATTGGAAATGTTAAACGTGATGTCATATTTTAATTGCATATTATTGATTTTGTTAAAAATGCATGTTTAAATAATTCTTATATCAAAAAAATTGTGAATTATTTTATCAGATTGATAATTATAATTAATAATTTAGAATATAATAATGGAAATTATTAATATTTGATTTTATGGTTAATTTTCTAAAATTTATAATATTCTGTACGTTCCTTGTATAATGATTTATTAATTTTTTATAATTTTGATCTATAATTTTTCAAATAATACGAATGCACAAATTCTCTCCACTACTTATAATTTCACGTTCATATTATAAAAATTAACCTTCAGATAAATAATTTCAATTGTTAGAAGTTTGATTAATCTACTATCTTAAATTTTCTTTAATTAATGAAATTTAGATAAATCAAATCATATCATATACATATATAGAAGTTTTTGCTTCCAAGTATCGTCGATGTCAGTTCTATGACCGTAAGTTCTTTGCCGTGATTTGTTGCTTCTTCACTTGTCGAGTAAATGAATGTACGTCATATGTATGGTCAGTATTCAATGAACGTAGGTCGTCGATGACGATTACTCATTCGCAAGTATTATCATTACTACTCAGACTGTACCGACAAAATCTTTGAGTTTTGACAATATAACAATGTTCACGAATTATATTGATTGATTTTTATATCGCTAAGGTAATTGATCAATGTTATCATTACATTGATAATTGTATTTTTTTAAATTAATTTATCTAATTTATCTTTGAAAATTCATTGAAGAATTTCGTATCTAGGTATGTTTGCTATTATTCGATACAAATCAATAATATTTTAATTATATAAATGATAATCTCGAAATAAATAATTAAGATAGAAATTATTTTATAATTAGCATAGAAATTGTTAAAAATATATTTCTGTGTAAATAGATATTTAATTATATTGTTTTAAACATATTGTTAATTTCAGATTTATTTTCAATTTAAATCTGTTATTTGCTTTCACTTCTATACATCGTTTGATATCGTATTAAAAAATTACAATACAAATTCAGATTTTTTATAAGTGAATGTTATATGTTATAATTATTTAGGTTATTAAATATAATTGACAACGTAAAATAATATTTGTAATAAGATATTACAGTCAAAAAGTTGGAATATTTTTTTAAAAAAATATTTTCTAAAATTTTCTATATTTTTTTCTAATACATATCATATATAAATTGAAATAACAAATTAATTAAAGCAAAAAAAAAAAAAAAATGATGAAGTAAATCAAAAATCTTCCTTTTTAAAATATTTAATTTAAATAAATTTTAATAAAATCTAATTTCCCCTAAATTGTTTAATATAAAAATTTTTTAATCATGAATTATTTATATATGATTTATTTATTTCAATATTATATACATAACATATATATGAGAATTATTTTCATGCAACATTAACATAAAATATTTTTAACATTTAAGATATGATTTTTTTACTGCAATAATTAAAATTCATTAAATCTGCTTTTCTTCTATTGGAGAATATTATTCTAAATAATACAAGTTTTTATTAAAAAGAGAGAGATTAATTTTTACATTATATAATAAAATATAAAATTTACATAAAATATTTAATTCCAAATTTATAATACACAATATTAAACATTTATTTAACATTTGATCATAAATTTATAACATAATATTTATAACATAATGTTCATAGTCAAATGTTATGTAGTATTTTTTTTTTTTATATATATTCGAACATATCTTTAGCTTGCCCGGGAAAATTGAAAACACCGTTCATAATATCAAATGGCAATGGTATATTTCCGATGTATCATTATACTGATATACAAGAATTCTTTCGAGTAATGGTTTGTTTAACTATTCTTCGCTGAATTTCTCTTTTTCGAGCAAGATGCATTCTCGATACACTGTTGCTGCATTTTTCCGAAAAGGATAAAATAGTCCTTTGGTATCGGCCCTATCAAACTATCCATGCACGTACAACATACGCGGATCAGTTGCCAGTAGAATGAATGCTAGCAGTGTACACGTGACCCGAGACCAGCCAATAGGCCGGAGGCCCATTCAACGTTGCTTTGGCTGCAGTATCGTATCTACTCGGCACACATTGTATTTCAAACTTAAAGATAAATCTTATAACTGATTATACGTCTTTTTATTAAATTTTATTTTTTCTTGTAAAATTCATAAAACGTTCCTCGATTGTCGCCGTCTTCTTTCGTCGCATCTTTATTGATTCATCATTAACATTTCACCACGGAAAAATCTTTTGTTCACATTTCATCATAGGTATGAGATATTGGATATTGTTATTTATTGAGAAAATTATTTCAATTTTTTGATTAGATACAATAAAATTGAGGAATTTGTAACGAAAGGGATTGAGACAAATCTATTTTTAACAGTTTTTAAATTAATATTATGAATAATATATGTATGAAAAAATTGTATATTGTGTATAGGTTAGGTTAAATAGTAAGTATAAAACAAGCAATTTCGTGTAATAGAAATGCAGATCCGGTTCTGCTTCTCTTTTGCATTTAATAAAAGACGACATTTTTTATCAATAAAACAATAATAAGTTCATAAGTCGTATATTTTATTGCATATTATTAATGAAAATTAATCATTTCAATGCAGATTGAGAGCAATTCTAAATTCGCCAAAAATTAAAATGAAAATTTTATTCAATAAATTAAAATTAATATTAAATAAATTAATAATTAATGCTGAGTCTAAATTATTTTTTATCAATTTTTTATTTAATTAAATAAATTGCTATTTAATTATACAGTACAGTATAATTAATAATTTTCGATTTTTAATTTAAATCTTATTCTCATTATTTTTTCATATTAGAAAGTAGTTAGAAGTAGTTTCTTTTATAAAAAATACAATGCAGTTTGAAAGTCTTCTTCTTCTTTTATGTTCAATAAAATATTTTCTGCGATTCAACTTAAATCTCTTCTACAATGTTGAAACGAAGCCATAAGATATAAACTATTGTGAATTTTTTCTATAGCTAAAAATTAAATTGAAGCTTAAGAAGTTCCAATTCATTTGAGAAGAGACTCAAATCGTATTATAAAAAAATTTTTCATGCAATTGAAAATAAAAATTTTTCAAAATATATTTGAAACGCAATAAAGGTAAATCTATATTGATGCAAAAAAATTACATTAGATTATGATAAAGCAGCTTCTTTTTTTTTATTATATATATGTGTGAGAATGAGATTTGATTCATTCTAGTGGAAATATACTATTTCATGGATAAATTAATTGTATATTATCGTTTTTATCCGAGAAGATACACGTGTAATAGATAATAAATATCTTGCTAAGTTTTATCATACTTTACCAGAGTTGTTCAATTTTTTCGCATCTTTCATCTTTGAAAATAAAAGATGTTCACGTAGAATGTGATTCGCGAGATTTCAGATGAAAAATGCAATTTCAATTGATTTCTATTTTAAATGATTTTAACATTTGAATAGTTTATTTTTATTCTGTTAATTATTAGCTAAAATTGTATGCTCAATAAGTTGCGAGAAAATATATTAATCTTTTTTATAATAATACTGTATTATTTATAATCATTTTATAAAAATCAATATAGATATATATTGAGTAACTGGATATGGAAATTTCTTGTTTCATTTAAGGAATATTCTTTATAACATTGATATTAATTACGTTTCAGATAATTCCAGCGAAAATAGAAATATAAATTTAAAAACTATACAGTGAAAAAAATGTTTCTATATTTCATATCTTTTCTTTTGCAAAATTATTATATATTCAACTTCATTAATTTCATGGTATAAATTTAATGAACCATAATAACTTCTATAATGCTTGAGTAAGCATGCACTGGTTATGATATAAATTGATTAAACATTCAATTAATAATTATAATTTGTAATATTATAAACAGTACAGATATATTATAAATAATAATTTTCTTTTTCTCTTTTAGAGGAAATGTTCCTACGGCATAATTGAATTGTGTTTATTAAATACTTTCATAATTAATATAAAAAAATATAATTTAAAAATCAAATTTAATTCAATAATAAAATGAAAAATTCTATTTTTTTTTCAATTATACTTCATAGAATCATACCGTATACTAAATAATATAGCTTCTGACCTAAAGTAACAATAGTAACATTGAAATGTATTCACCATATCTTTTGCATTGTATTTTTCTTCGAACATCTTATTCTTTACAATAGTATACATAAAAGTTATTTTTGCTATGTTATTTTATCTAATTTTGTTTGATTTGAATTTTTTTCGTTAATCATACATCGCGAGTTTTATTTTATAAAATATATTAAAATTATACTATAATTATATATAATTAAATATGATTTTTACAATTAAATATAAAGATGAAAAAGAATAACAATTTTCTAAATATAATATACAAATAAGAAATACTTTTCGTGAGATGTTATATAATCTCTGACTATCAAATTAGAAAAATTTAAAAATTAAAATTTTTTTTTTTTTAATAAATTTGAACGAATAGTATAAATTTTATTAATAATATACATATATATTTTATTAATAATATACATACATATATTAATAATTCATATTTTTCTCTTACATTGATCATATTTTTATAACAAAAATTCTATTGTTCTATACATTATAAGTAAATATTATATTGATGAAAATGAGAATTTATATTATTGTAATCAAATTATGTAAGTAATTAAATTTATATAAATTATTATTTTCATAAATATTAATTCACTTGAAAATTATAATAAAACTAATTGAAATAATTAAAATATTGATATCATGTAGAAGTTATTGGTAATTAATGAACAATAATGGTTAAATGTTTCAAAAGCAAATAGTAATCGAATTAGTTATTTAAAATAGATACATATAAAAAATACATATAATACGATTTTTATTTTTTAGAAAGATTCATTATTTAAAATTGCTGTACAATTTATTTGAAAATGATTTTATTCGACATAGTCATTAATATTATACATAGAAATTACGTTCATCGTTATTTCCTGGCACATGTCAAATTTCTAAGAAACCTTTTTCGTGTCTCGCGTGGAGTTAGTGAGAACACAGAGGCTATCCACGTGAAGTCCCATAACGAGGTTACGCCATTCATCGACAGCGCACGAAAGTCTATGAAGGGAAATGCAGAAGGGGAGTCGAGTCACTACAAGGTACTCCCGCAGTATCTCATTGATGAAGTCTTTACCGGACGTATTCTACTCCTCTGACAGAGAATTCAAGTGGAATTCATATAACCATTTTAAATAACCTTCGAATAATAGACTTTTAGATTTTCCGGATTGATACAATGACAATAAGATGATAGCGTATTCAAATGATCCTAGTCTTAAAAATTTTCTTTGCATATGATACTGCATAGACACTATATAATATTACATATATTATTATCAAGCATTTTATTCTATCTTGTGTTCTATTTCATTTCTTTTTTTCCAATCATTCCAATTATTCGATTTTTATGAAAAAATATTAGATCTAATTAGAATTAGAAAAGAGTTATGCATATATAATTATATATTGCTAATTTGCTTGTGAATTAATATCTATTAAATAAATTTTATATTTTCTTTTATTAATAATTAATCTTTCACATAAAAAAATATATTGTCTTTATTAAGTTAATAAATAAGTTTAAGAGTTAAACAGTTAAAAGAAAATAGTAATTTTTGAGATAGTTTAGGGAAAGTGTTTTCAATTATTAGGAAATGTACGAAGGAAATGTTTCTACGCCAATGATATGCACGCACGATACTAGTGTATAGTTAAATATGTATGTACGCATGCACCGAATCTCTCTTTTTCTCTTTCCGTTTCTTACGCCGTAACGCCGTACTTGCTTATATATGGATTGTGTGCAGGGCTGTACATAATTAGGGATCGTTTGTTTAAAAATTAATAAACATCTTCACGATAATTTATGATGATCATCGATAAAATTAATAAAAATTTGTTTATAAATTTTTCTATGAAATCAATGAATAATTATATAAATATATTATTTATTTAAAATAAAAAATAATCTCTTGATATATAAAATGAAAATGTAAAATTATAAGTTCGAGATCATTTTTTTGGACAAATAAAAATAAAAATCTTTAATTTTAATCTTTGAATTTTATTATGAAGATTATAGATTACTATTTATTTAAAAGTGCATAAATTTACAAATAATAAAAATATATAATTTACATAATAAAAGAATATAATTTGTTAGATTTAATATTTATTAGCTAAAATAAATCTTTTTTTTTTAGATTTAAATTTTGAATGAATTATTAAATAAAATTAATGATAAAATTAAATAAAAATTGATGATAATCAAATATAGTTGTACAATGACATATTTATAATATAAAAATGAGATTATACATTGAAGATAATTTTTTTTATATTAGATAAAATAAAAGTTTTTAATCTATTCGAAATTATATATAGTGGTTATAACTATAATGTTATCATTTCTTGTATAATACTAGTATATATATAATTACTCATATAAATACACAGAACCTTTGAATATATATATATATTCGTTTCTGCATGGTG
This sequence comes from Apis florea, assembly GCF_048593485.1. Classification (NCBI taxonomy): domain Eukaryota; kingdom Metazoa; phylum Arthropoda; class Insecta; order Hymenoptera; family Apidae; genus Apis; species Apis florea. The sequence goes on along the minus strand of NW_028256430.1, from coordinate 482,348 downwards.
GTATTTCTGCATGTAATAAATATATGTACATGCAAATGTGTGTAACGCATGAATCTTCTACAAACGCTTACGCACGGCATACGAAAGACTGTTACGCCAGATGTCTACTACGAGGCGTAGATTTTAATATATGATCATAACACTTGACAAAAAACAAGTGCTTTGCTTACAGATTTTCAAAAAATCGAAATATGCCAAAATTTGACGATAGTTTTTTAAACATTTTATAATGCATAGGACTTGAAAGATGACAAGTTATATATCTTATTTAAAATTTTATTCTATTTACTTATAGTATATTTCATTTATTTAATATTATTTTATTCTTTATAATAATTATTACTATCTAATTTTTTGATCAATGTGAAAGACTTTAATTAATTTTTTAATTAATTATAAATAGAAATAAACAAAATTTTAATTATAAGATTAATGCATCATGAATAATTAATGAATAATTAATTTTTTTTTCATTTAATATTTTTTTTTATATATTTCATATCATTTATAAGTTATCATAAATATACAATTTTTTTCTTTTTTATTTGTGTATAAATTATATAATTTTTTGTTTATATAATTATTATATTTGAATTTGATTTGAGTTATTTAACATTTATAACATCCCTTATGAGTAAGAAAATATAGATGAGCAGATAATAATAGACGTTGATGCAATAAAAGTGATACGAACAATGTATCTCGGTACTGTTCATTCTGATTCGTGTGTTGTATTATTTGAAGGCTTTGAACGATGAATAATGATGTTGACTTAGAAGTTGCTACGTCTAGGCAAGCAGATGATCATCTCTCACAAGCGGTTTGAGTATCTTGAGCAAATATTTGTAGTTTACGAATGGTTTGCAAATGTAGCTGAGAGAATATAATTATCGCGTTTGTGATCGTTTTAATAGGAACAGAATAAATAGATAGCGTTGACATATAAATCCTGTATTAAAAAGTTATTTTGTTATGATTAGAGAAAGATATTTAAATATCTATGTTTTTAAGAAATTCTAATGCGCATTTTTTTCATAGATATTATAAATATTTATATATATTTTAATATTTTTTATCTTAAAATTTTTAATTCTTAATTAGTATCATTAGATCATAAATGATCACAATAATTTAGATTAAATTTTCATTCTTACAATTTTCATCAAACAAACATAAAATAAAATTAAATAACTTAAACTTATGATTATTAATAATTTAACAATATCAATGCGTTAAATATATTAAATATGTGACAAATAATATAAAATATAAATAATATGAATTATATATTACAAAAAATATTCTATATGTAATAATCTAAAATATAAATAATTTTATATTATAATAACTATTTTTTACATACTTTCTGTATTTTGTATTTTTTTATAAAATATTTTTTTGTTTTTTACATATATTAAATATGTATATTTTAAACTCTATCAAATTATCGATCATTACTTAATATCGATGAATTAATATGCGCTGATCGTTAAAGAATAGATCAAAATTACCAAGAGCATCAGAATAGAATTCTTTATGCCTTTATTCAGAGAAGTTTCAAATAGAATATAATTTTCTACAGAAAAAACAGTAATAATTTTTTTTTAATTTATTATATGGATATATATTAATACATTAATAATTAACAATAATTAATAATTTATATTTTTAAATATTTTTAAATATATAATTATTTTGATATATTTGATTTTTTTTTTAAATATTTAATCATTTTTAATTTCATTAGATAAATATTTTTATTAAAATTTTAGATTGAAAATATAAAACAGGAGAAAAATCTCATATTTTATTTGCTATCCAAAGTATTTGCAATACTATGATATATAATTTATGATTTAAATAGTGATTATTATAATAAAACATTAAAATAATAATAGAAAGTAAAACGAAATTTTATCGATTAATATTAAATTCAAAAACATAATATTCTTTAAAGTAAAAGATAGAGGAACAGATGTATGGAGGAATTCCTTGAAACCAAGAAAGCGGTAGGAACGTGAATCCACGGGTCCGCGGGGAGTGTGACGACGGTCCTGAGGCTACAGTCCGTCGGCGGTATAGTGCTCACTAGTGTGCGTAGGTGTGTGCTCCGGGTTAGAGGCTTTTACACGTACGAGCTGACAAGCGTCTGTGAGCGATCGTTTTATACAGAAAACTCGGTAATGTGTGAGTAAGGCAGTGAGAGTCCGTAAAGTAGCGCGTTCCGGGTGTGAGTGAAGTAGCGGCTGTCAGTGAGTGCGCGCGCGTCGTCTCGGCTGGTTCGAACGGTTCAGTGGTGTGTATGCAGCTATGCGCGTGTGTATGTCTATACGCGGTCGACAAGATATGAAGTAAAGGCGGTGGTGGAGGAGGACGAGGAGAAGAAGGTAGTAGTAGCGGTGGCGGTAGAGGTGGCGGTAGTGGTGGTAATAGTAGTAGTATAGTGATTGAATGTGTGCGTGATGCCTGCTCGGTTATATGGCTCGACAAGTCGCAGGCAGTTCAGTTGAGCAACTGAGTCTGAGTCCATACGTGTGCATGTGACGAGAAAGAGCGAGGCGGAAAGAAAGAGAGAGGGATCGCGTGTGTAATTCGAGTGAAAAAGAAAGAAAAAATGTATATTCGACAGAAAAGATGTCAATAATTTGGTGGTATAGTGGTTCGCGTTTTTTCGACTATGGTAAATAAGAATATCATGGAACATGCACCGATGACGACGTCATGACTGTGTCGTGGTATTGTAGTCGCCATCTCTCCCGGTTGGTCGGTCGGTCTACTGTGACGGATTTTCGTGATGTGAGTGCACGCGCATTTGGTCGAAAGAGCCGACGAAAATTACAGCAGTGGCAAGGGCAGTAGAAGCCCGGATTGTTGTGGCGCGGTGCCGATGGTTCCCGGGAATTCGTGTCGACTCTTACGTTCATCGTCAATACTCACGGCATAGGTGACACGGTGGAGTGGCGGTCTACGAGACCACGACGACAACACACCACAGCGACGATGGCATTCACAGCTCTAGTGTACATATGTGTGTTGCTACGCGTGCGCGTGTGAAGTCGCTCCGCGAGAATGTTCTTTTGTGTGCGTACTATTCGTTTGCTCGCTCGCTCGCGCCCGTTCGTGAGCTTTCTTGTGGGAACATAGTTGCGTATGGAACATGTGTGCGTGCCAGTATATGTGTATGCACGTGCGCGAACTTCTTGTATTGTGTGTCAGTGACTCTCCATGTTCACGGTGCAAGTAAGTGAGGTAGTTTCATCGCTGTCACGAGTATCCACTACCTGCCCTAGGAGTCTTACTATACGATGCCTATATCGTCTCTCGTCTATTTATACGACGACCATACACGTACTTACCTCTCCTCCCTCATCTTTCCTCACAGTCACTCTTTTAATCCTCTTTCTCTTTCTCTTTAACTCTCTTTCTCCTTTCTTATTTTTCCCTTTCTCACTTACTCTTTCTTCCTTTCTTTTACTCCTAAAGTTTCTCTATCTCTCTTCTACATTCACTGTGCTGCCCCACCAGTTTCCCCTTTCGTATCGGCTCCCTTTCTCCCGCCTCTCTCCCCACGTCTTTCTCTTCTTCTGCCTCTTCCCTCACCTCGTGACGACATCCGCGAACGAGCAAGCGACTCGGCTCGAATCGCCTCGAGTCGAGCCGAGAGAGCCGCGCGCCGAAGTCCACCGTACACCCTCGTATCCGTACTTACGTACACGCGGAATGTGCTGCCAGGAATTCTCTCTCACAATGGATTTATTGTGTTAGTGAGTAACAGCAGCGTGTGCGCGATAGTATATCGTGAGTGAGAGACGACTAGAAGACGCTGACCAGAACGACAACGACGACGATTACGACTACGACGACGACGATAACGACGACGACGACGACCAGGAGGACGACGAACAGAAAGAACGTGCGCGTCCGGCTTAACTCACGAGTCAAGATGGAGCTAGTAGACGCGGTACGTGAATTTCGCGAATTCGGTGTGATTTTTAGTAAGAATTGTGCGCCTAATGTACGCCATGTAAAACCTAATATCGCGATTTTTCCTCGCATTTGTTGTGTATTAATTGTGCTTCATTCTTTCCTTAGGATTTTCTCTGTTATTTTCGTATCTCTAGTTAACACGACATTTATACTTACATATATAATAACAAATTTTCGTGTCGTTTATTTTTGCCGAGTCTTGATTCGTACTCTAAACTCTGTTCTTCCTAACCTTTTGTGGTCCGTTACGCGTACATGGTTTTCGATGAATTTCAGTCGATTTGTATATATACGTGCATATTAACGTTCTTTCACTTTACCGTGTTCACTGGGATTTTTCTCAAAGTGTTTGTGTTATTGTTGAATGCGTTTCCAGAATTTAGACGCTAATACTTGTACGTAATATATCGGCTTTGCGCGGTACGATTGATCATGCTGCGGCGGAACTGAATGGAAAGTAACTCTTTGGGTGACTTAGGATAATAATTGAGCAAGATGGTTCTGTGCGTACAAAAGTGCTATAAACGCAACCAGCGATCAAGGATTATCAATTCTATGTAATTCTTAATGGTGCTAAGCCTTAGTAAGTGTTGTGTATTTTATCTGCTTCTAATTTATTTATAATTATAACAAGATTTATCGTACGTGCACATGCTACGTATTTTTCGAGTTGAAATGTTATATAAATTCGCCATAGAGGTTCACTGTAATAGGTAGAATTTTGTACAGTGCATCTTTTCTGTGAAAACTATATCAAAGTTTACACTTTGAACAAATCTCTTGTTTATCAACTTTCATATTAATTTTTTCCTTTAATATTCGTTAAAAATAATTTTTATCGATACTCTATTTATAACTGAAGCGAACCATTGCCATGAAATAGTTTATTGAAAAAGTGCATTGATTTAATATTTGTGCATTTTTTTTCTTTTTTCTTCTTTTTTTTAGATCAATTTTATCTTCATATATTTCTCAATACTATATAACTTATCAGTTTAGTTTATTTATTTGTTAATTTTTCAATTAACGAGCGTTTATTATTTATCGTTATTACAATAAATTCCTCAAAGATCGTGTTGATAAACATTTTTAGTGAATATCATGTCGAAGTTGCATTTTCAATTTAATTTAGGTAATTTTGCACAAGAAATAGATAGTTGAAAAAAATCTCTGTTTTATTTTTCAATGCTATAATTGTTCGTGTTCCGTTTAAATATCACCGTTACTCTATTCAAATATGCATTTATATCTTGAATAGAATTGTAGGAATTAGTCGTTAATTAGATACTTCGAATATTGTTAGTGTTAGAGAATATGGTTAATAACAATACTAACCATATTTTTAACCATGTTCACAATTATATCGATATTTGTAAATCCTTTCTATATAAGTATTAATGATAAATTCTTTGAAAATATGATTATTATCCTTTTGAAACAAATTTTGTTTAACAATAAACGTTATAATATGATAGTACAAATTATAACTTAAATATGAAAATAATAATTATATATATTATATTTCAATAATTTATAAATTATAAGTAATTATAACAATTTAATAGTTTTCGTGAAAATTACTTTGAAATGCAATATTCATTCTACTAATAATATTGAAAACTATGATTCTTAACGTTTTTGAATTTATGCTTTACAAGCGTTATGATTTTTAAGCTATTCAAAATTGATTTTTTAATATTGAATTCATAATTAAATAATAAAAAAATTTAATGCAAATGAACAAAAAAAAATAAAATTTTAAAATAAAATAAAAATTTACTTATTTATTAAAAACTACATCAAGTATTTAGATATTTTATATTATTTTCTTATATTATGTGTTTTGAGGTTAAAATATATCTTTATTTTTGCTTTTAATTTTTTATATTTCAAACATACAAATATATATTTATCAATAATTGTAAACATGTTACTATCAACTTTCTAATTAAGAAAATTAAAAGTAGAGTTAAAAAATATAAAATGTAAATTCTTTTAATATAGATATTTTTAATTTTCGTTCATATATGCATTATTTATGAAAATTCACAATGAAATTAACATTTGAAAATCTATAATATCAGATTAGATTTATAATTTTTATTGACTTATGACAATATAAAATTGATTTTGATTAGATTTTAATACAATTATCTTTTTTTATATCTATATACGCATGTATATACACAGATATATGCCATGAATGAAATATATTTATTCGAATATACTAGAAAATAGAAATTAAATTGTTTATTTTATATATTTTTATCATATATTTTTATAAATATTAAAATAAGAATTATTGAAAAATAATTTTTTTGTTCATTAAATAATTGTAAAAGATCTTAATACTATTATAATATATTATAATTAAATACTAGAATATTTTATTCATCTTTCTTATATGCAGAATGAGAAATTTATTTTTAGGATATAAATAAATAGGTGATTATAGATAATTACAAATTATAAATTCTAAAATGTATATTCACATGTCTATAATCATAATATAATCGTATGGTATAATTATTAAAAATTATCTTTAATATAATAATATTGGTAGAGATATACTTTAATCGCGGTTAACATCAAAGTTTAGTGAAATTTTGCTGCTGAATTTTAAAAAAGTAACATATTACCACAAAAAAAAAATTACAAAATAAATGTAATTTAATAATTTTATATAAACGGAAAATAAGATTTCAAATTCGAAAATTTTATGTTTTGCATGTATAATATATTAAATATATATATATATTTAATATATTTATATATATTATATTTAATATATTTATATATATATTTATATATCTCAAAGTATAGAACTTTCTTTTTGGGTATTTATTTATTTATTAAATGATCATTGAAATATTTTAATATGTTTATTTTGATTTCATTATATTTATTATTGATCGATATTAATATATTAATAATATATAAAGACGAATTGGAAACGAGTTTGAAATTTCAAAGCTAATTTGAATCATGAGAAATAAGAAAATTTTCCATAGATTATATTTATTGAATTAAATATACGAAGCGATTCAATAAAAATCAAAATCAATATGTCCATTTACTTCACACTTTCACCTTCACCAATTGTCATTGTGTTTGATTATAATAAATATTAACAAGTAAATATGAGCAAGTATTAAAAAGAATTCGCAATGAAAAGATCTGCTAGAAATCCGTATGATTCTTTGGGGTTAAAATAGATCTACAATATAATATCGATTTTATTTCATAATACATAAGAATCTTTTGTTTTAAGTACGAACAAAACAACCATCGACATCGTTTTATATATATATAATAAAAACAACCCGCTTCTCGATGTTCGTTGATAATGCAAAAAAAAAAAAAAAAAAATCGGTATCTTCGTTGTACGGGTTATAATAAGACTTTGCTGCTATGTTAATGATTTTTGAAGTTGACTGTCAATATATTTCTTATGTTATCTTTTCATTTTTTGTTCTTACAGCATCTAGAACATCTGCTATTCGTGTTTTGACAGATTGTTTACATCGTCTAGCTATCATACTCGTTCAGCTATAGTTAAAATGTAAAATTTTGCGATTTTTATGCAAATTATATCATTCTCAAGGGGAGAACGATACGGTTCATGAAGGTTCACGGTATATGAAGAGAATTCTTATCAGTTTCAAAGTTATCAGCCGCTGATAAATGAACGAAATATCTGTTATTCCTTCCGGACAGTAAATCCTAAATATCTGTAATCAATTATTCAATTAGTCGGAATAATTATCATAGTACTTACGTAACAGGCGAGATTAATAATTAATAAGATCAAAGATCGTTATAACTTGCGTTTTAGCATTGCATTTGCAAACAAGAAATTATTTATAAGTGTCTAGACCGAATGCAAAAATGTTTGGTATTCATAAAATTAATCGAAGAAGTAAAAATTTCATAATATAAAATTTCATAAAGCGTAAATAAAATAAGCATAAAGTGAAATTCTTTCGTTTTGTTGTAATTATTCGTATAATTAACAAATTATTCGAATTTAATTACGGTATAGTTATATTTGTCGAATTTGTGTTTTAAATATATTAATATATTTAAATTAAAGTTACTTTAATAACTTGATATCTGATTTTTCAATATATATTTCATTTCAATAAAAAAGATGCAATTCATATTTCTTTTATATTGGAGCAATTATTATTCTCATAATACTGAAACAATAACAATTTTAATATAAATTTATAATACTAATGCTAATGTATTGTTATTAGATTGTTTATTTTGAAATTCATGAGAATCATTTTTAACCATTGTTTTGAAAAATATTATCTGTTGTTATGCAACATAAAATGAATTATAATAAATTTTAAAAGTTTTAAAAAATATTTTATTAATATTTAACTTAATATTTTATTAATAAACAAATTTTTAACAAATTAAAAAAATAGCTAATAAAAATTCGAAAATCAAATAATAATTATTTTATTGTTAATATAAAATCTGGATATTAAACCACAGAAAGTATTGTAAGTTACAGTTTATACTTACAACCTATTTACAAAGATTGAAATATATACATGATTTTATAAGATAAATACAGATAAAGGTGAATTTTCAATTATAGTTGTAAATTTCATTGTTTTAACTTCCATTTAAAAAAAAATAATATTATGAACTTTTTTCATTCTAATCAATGATCAAAACCAGCAATCAAGTTTTCAATTCAAATAAGCATTCTAAAATACATAGATATATTTTAAAATGAATTGAATAATTTTCTTCCATAGATCTTCCATTTCCGAGGTTACTCATTGATATATTAAAATATCGCGGTAGTACGTGCTACGATACAGCAACAATGAACGCGATGGCATACAAAAAGCTTTTAACATATTGTATTAATAGCGTCGTTATCGCGTGTAATACATACACTTCTAAAGTTGCCCACTTGCTATGCGCGCATTTATTTTCCTCCGCTCTTTATTCAGGTCTATACGTTAGTTAATTCGATGCGGTAGCATATGTGCGCGTGCGCGCGCGCTTTCGCTTGCGATTGCTAGGATTTCTTAGCTGGGTACCCCGTCGATGAAACCGCGTGATACCTTATCGCTGCGTTTCTTGCGCCGAGCGTCGTGTTAATGACTTTTCTTCTCGCGCAGTGTCGTTGCATATTTTCAAGCAATATCGATAAGCAACCCCCAACTTATGTCACATTCCTTTTATCGCGACCTGTCGCGTCGTTTTCCTTTGGTCGCGGCTCAATGCTGACCCTGTTGCCTTTGTAGTTTAACTCCGCGACCTCTGGCGACATCGTAATAAATATTGAACTCCACCATACTTCAGTCGAGAGAACCTGCTTAAACAATTGTACTCGCACGCGTTTTTATTTGAGCATATATATTTATTTAAGTACATATATACATATATGTACCATGTACGCGTCTTATTACTTGTGCCGCATTCGATGCGCCACCATAGTTGCATTTCTGATTCCGCTTTGAGTCTTCGAATATATTCGTGCGCATGAGTTAGGTTATGTTTGAATAGTTGGAAAGAACATACTGGATCTTCTTTGTATCAAGTAGTATAATATGTTTAAATGTTTTGAATGGATCAGATAAGAGAAATTAGTTGAAGTAATTGGTGTAGTTTAATTCTTTGCGGTACTAATTGGATTTAATGTTTTGTATGACTTTGATTCACTAGTGTTTTTTTAAGTGTATATTTATCTTGTAATTTACTTGTATTTAATAGGATGATTCTGTTGATATATTTGTGACAAGAAAAAATGTGATACATAAATATATGTTTTATGTATTTAGAAAAATAATTTTCATCATTAGCTTTTATTGGAAAAGATATTGATATTTAATATCATTAGAAGTGAACAGGTATGACAGTTGAAAGTTTTCACATTTCTTTTACAGAACAAAAGAGATTAATATTTGCTAATGTATTATTTAATACTTTTTCTTTTGTTTGATAAATAAAACAATTATTTGTTATAATCTTCAATATAATATATTTAGTATCGCAAAATATTCATTTCAAACTCATATTCATTTAAAATAATTATATAATCATGAAAATTTCTAATTATAAAAAGGAGAAAGAAAAATGTAAGAAAAATATTGAAATTGATTTAATATATTTTATTATATTTAATTATAATAATTCTATTTAATTGTAATAGTAAATTTTTATATATTTTAATATATGGTAAAGTTCATATTAAATCATATAGAAAAAGATATTTCATATCTTTTTGGAAATTATTGAATATAAAATATTATATTATATTATATTGAACAAATATAAAAAATTGTATATTACAGAAAATATTTTACAAATCTCATTATTTAATAATTAATAATTATTATGTTTAAATAATTTTGTTTTATATATAAAATATAAAATTACATATTTTATCGAAATTTACATTTTTATTTTTTTAATAAAAATTATGATTACTCATTGAAATATCTTATTAGAATTAAAAATAGAAAATTCAAAAATGTTGTTACACGTTACGTGCATCGTTTTCTCGCTCAATTTATTTAATTTTATAATTTAATTTATTTCTATAAATTACTTATAATAAATAATTTTTATTTGCAAACGTAACAATTTTTTTCTTTTGTTTTTTATAACATAAATATAAAGTTATAAAAATAATATATATTCTAAGTTAAAAAATAAACATGTGTATTCTAGTTTCAATTAAATTTATTTTCTGCATTAATTATTAACAATACATGCACTACTGTGTGTATAATGTATAATGTGTATATATTTTCATAAAGAAAAACATAAATTCTATTAATAGCACAAAAATATTAATTTATAATAACTAAAACTTTACAATTTATATTATATCTAGAAACAAATTGAATCGAATCACTTCGATCATTCTTGATTTGAAAATATTTCATATTTTTAAATTTCGATCGAGCAACAAAGTAAGAAAAAGAAAAAATTTGGGATTAAGTAGTTAACTAGCTCATTCTCTAATCGATTCAACTGTACAACGGAACTAAGCAACGTGTTAGCGAAGAGGCGGTATAAAAGCAATTGCAACAATAATATTCGAGATTATTTGAATTTCAATGGCACGTATCTTTCCGATCGATGGTTTCGACTTACGCCACTGGTCTGTCCGGTGTACAAAGCGTTGCTGGTTGTGTGCACACGCGATGCAACTTAATGTTCCATACGTAGCGTTTCATGCGCACTGGTCTCGCAGAAAATGTGACGTCATATCAAAGTGGTACGTATCAGTCTACGTAGCTGTATGTACTACAGTCAATCTGTTTATAGAAGGAAGAGGGTTGCCTTTCTTGCGTATAACTCGATTGTGGTTTGTTGGTGAACCTTTGAGTTGCCATTCTGGCTCTGCTCCGTACAGAATGAAATAGCATCTCCTCCTTTTTCTTCTTGCAAGAGGAAAGACTTTATCTCAGATCGCGGAATACTGGTAGATCTAAACTAAGAGCGTGATTACATTTAAGAATAGTAACATTTAAGTAGTTGCTCTAAAGAGTTGCTCTCGAGAGTTATTTGCAATGGACGCTGCGTCGAGAATGAAAGTTACTCTCGGAATGTATTCATTAGAGAGTGATGTCGAGAGTAACTTTCATTCTCAATGTAATCTATTAGCAAAAAATACTCTTGAGAATTGTCCTCTAAGAAATATTTTTTAGTGAATATTATAATGAGAGTGACTCGAGACAGTAATTTTCACTGTTATGCAGAAAAAAATAATTCTTGAGAATAATTCTCCAAAACGTAATTTTCGTTTTTTTAATTAACGTTATCATCGACTGTTAACTAATTTAAAAACAATTTAGAAAAAAAATTAAAAATCATTCGATGTCTCGAGTTAAGTCTCGATAAGACGCTGTCAATGGAATAGAAATGCGTTTCGATGATATAAAAATTCATTCCTCGCGTGCACGATGCGATATAAACGACAAATGAAATGGTAAATGGATCTGCATAGATATATCCAGAGACACGAATAGCGCGGAACATTCATAATTAGATTAATGCAGGTGACTGAACACTTGGGACACGAAGTAATCGTTATCGGGTTAGTGTATTTTTACTCGACTAAGCCGTTGATATTGATTTTAGTTTAAATAGGGACCACTTGAATTTTTGAAGTAATGATCGAACGAGAAAGATCTAACTACAGATCAATTTACAGGTTAGATTATCGTTCGTTAAATTGCAAGGGATATAAGTCGAGGGATATAAAGGTACACGTTAATTGAGTATAACTTGATCGATTTCATTCAGTTAGAAACATTCGGTTGCGTATTGATTCGTTTTAACTTTTTCGATGATCCTATAATAGCTATATGATTATATAAATATTTAATTATAAAATAAAATTTTTAATAAACATAATAAATGTATATAATAGATATATATATAAATACGACGGACATTCGGGATATAAGAGGATTTCTTATTAATACTAGATTTTTTCATTTTCTCCTTCTCTCAATAAGCTTTAATGCTTTCAATAATTTGTCATATTTATTTTATTTTATTCAAACCTTACGATTCGATAACTGCATCATTTTTAACTCGATCGATAACATTAGCAGACGGCAATAACGTTAATTAAATAACGAAACTTAAATAAATTTGAATCTACCTCATAACTAATACATTTTATAAGTATTCCAAGGATTAAAAATGTCCTGATTCCTTCTATTTTAAGAGAATATAATTTTTTACATAAAACAGCGAATATCCAACTCAATCGAATTCTTCTATGATTAAATGTAAATCAATCTTCATTATATTCTTATTGCATAATTTACAATTGCTATGATGGAATTACATAATCACATATATCTTTGTACATTATTATTGGAAACTTTCAAATTATTCGAGTACCAATCTAAATGAGAAGAAGAAAAAAGGGAGAGAAACGCTATGTCTTGATACTTACAATTAGATTCCGTGTTCTTATGCTGGATCGGATGGAGGAGAAGGTGGTATGACATAATGGCGTGGAATGGTTTATGTTACATATGTGTACGTGGGCTTGTTACCTGATGAAAGTATACACATTTGTTTTCGCGTGCGGGCAACACGTACACCGATGAAACATTAAAGGGTAATGTCATGCTGTTATGAGTCCGGAAATTTATTGATATCTTGTTAAAAAGCTTATAAATGTCACTTAACGCTCGTTATACCTACGTTGTTTCCTTTCTTTTTCGTCACAAAATATTTTTGTGTATAACGTTAATTCGAAATTTTTTAAAACTCAACTACAAAGGAAGCTAATGACGCATTTGAAGTCGAGGTTGAATTTTTTTTTTTTTTTTTTTTTCTGTATTATTTAGTCCTTTCATCAAGCAATTTTTAATTTTTTTGTACAAGTTTAGTATCTTTATATTAGCATTTACGTTTCATTGTTTTTTCTCTGAAAATTTTTTTAATATGTTTTTTTAATTTGTTTAAAATATAAATTATAATGATATATAATTTATTTATTAAATTTGCTAAAGCTTGGGAAAAGTTCCAATTAAACTAGGATCTCTAGAAAATTTTTCTAAAATTTATCATTCTAAATGTATCACAAATTATATTCATTCAAACTATTTAAAATTGCACCAAGACCAGTATGTAACAATTAATATTAAATTTTTTTTCGATATTAAAATAAGTTAAACAATTTAATAAAAAATTTTAAATTTTAAAAACAAAGAAAATTTATTGCAAAATATTCAAATTTAAAATGAATTTTTAAAATGAAAAATCTAACAAACAAGTTATTCCTAAACGTCAATGTAATGTGATATAATTAATAAATATGGTTGTTTAAAATAATTTACATTAATGAGTTTGGTATTGCAATAGTTTTTTTTTTCTCTTTATATAATAATATTTATCGTTAGAGAGAGAGAAAAAAATCTTCAATATTCATTTTGTACGCCATCATGTTTCTTCGAAATTTCTCTACTACTTGTCACTTTTATTGTGTCGTAATTTTATCTTGTACGTGGATTTCTTTCGTCATTAAGTCTTGACGAGAAATCTGTTTAAAGATGTTTTCAGAACCTGTTTTCATCAGACTAAAGCTAACTTATATCTTTTTGGATACAAACTGTAATTGCAATTAACTAATGTAATTAACTAAAAACCTCATCTCTGTTTATGGAAATATTCGATTACCGTGTTTCACACTCGGTAGATAATATTAAAATATAGGAACATAGGATAAATTCTAGTAAATTTTTGATAGTATTAAAATTTTCTTATGTATTATAATTTATAATGAAAAACTAAACTAATCAATTCACTTTCTAAAACATTTCCTAATTTTAACATTTAAGATGATTAACATGTAATCTTTAAGAATTGATTAAATTGCTATTGCATCAATAAATTAAATAAGATTTTCTTCAGAATGCATAAATGTTTGTTTTCAGAAAGAATAATGATAAACTGAAAATGTTTAATTCAAAAATTTCTCAAAAATTTTCGTTTCGATAATGAATAGATTCATGTATTCCATAGTCAAATGTTTAAAATAACAAAATATTAGTTTTGTTATTTATCAGAGTTTTTCTCATTGCAAAAACGCAGATCACTAAAAAATAAGAAATCAATTATTCATATAAGAAATGATAATATAAGCAATATAATAAGAAAAATTATTTTTAAAAGAGTTTTTTATCATTATTTACTTACATTTTTAATGTTTTATTCATCTCTATAAGTATAATCGACAGTACAAAAAAAAAAATTATATGAATAATATTTCTCACAGGATCGAAACGATCTTTGTATTGCATCTAAAATATATAATTAGCGTTAGAAATGAATGGAAAAGTATCATGGATTAAATAAAATTTACTTTACATGTATAATTTTTTATGAATTCTAAGTAATTCTTCAAAAGGAACCGGTTTTCTGGAATTACAGAAGACTTTCTTTCAGAATTCTTACGATCTCGATCTCCAGAAATGGTATGCAAGTTAAACGGAAGGTAAAACGATGTAGTATTCGAATGATTAATTGAAAAGTAAGTTATTTTATCGAGAAGATGAAAAGATTAAGATTTTGATTAAAGAAAAACGAACGTATATTATCGAAAAACATTTTTGCTCGAATAGGATAGATATTTCATATCGATTGTCTTACAATTATAAATAAAAACAAAATTCATCAATAAATAATGGATTGAAAATTTATATATAAGTTATTTATCGAACAATTTATTTATTTATAAAAAAAGAAGCTAATTATTAATTGTTAATTATTAAAAGGGAAAGGAAATGAATCTTTTATAATCCTATTAAATTAGACATTTCGTGTCGTTTCGTTTTTTTTTTAATTTTAACATATATATTTTTTAAATAAATTAATTTGATATAGATATATATCTTATTATTTTACTAATTATAGAAATATTAACAGTTTTTGAAAAGTTTAGAATCGATTAAAATTAATTGTGGAATAATGCTTAAGTTGTTAAACATTAATAATAAAGAATTAATAAATAATTATTGATTGTTCATTTTCATCGCATAGATACAATTTAAAAACTTTAAGTAGGATAATCAGTTGATCGAAAATTTACTTGTAGAACACATACAATACACAATACAATAGAATCGAACAATACTCAAAATTTCTAATTTTTTGATGAAATTTCACACTATTTAATTGTGTAATTTAATTGTGCAAAGAGGGCCTAGTTGTTAATATCAAAATTCTCGCGTACAATCGGCTGGATTGCAAGAATGGTGACTGCATTTTTCAAGCAGCCGTACATTCCTGCGATACTATTATCTTTAGAACGGACCGGAAGTCGCACCATACTCAATGTGTAGGCACGAGTTGTCCACGAGTACGTTTGTTCCTGGCTCGACGATATGCGAATTACCATATAAATAATAAAAGATGATTTGTATACTATTGTAGTCATATCTTTATAATTCGGAAAGCTCTGCTCAAATTATTATTTTCTTCGTTTCTCTTTCGTCTCTTCCTATGAAAATTTCTATAATGTGAAATAAACTTATTTTAATCTTTATTATTTATTATCTGTTTAGGTATATTATTTTATCTTTTCATCTTGTAATTAGAGATAAATCGAAATTCTTAAAATTTAGGATATTTTCTATGAAATTTAATCTTTTCTTTGACTACTTTCAAAATATTAATCTGAGCATAAAGTTTTTCTATATCGAATTTTAATTTGTTTTTCATATTCGAAGATTTTAAAATAATATCTTTATAAGTCGAAAATTTTTAACTCTTTTCGTAAGATTCGATTTATCGACATTAAACTGTAAAAAACATTGGAAAAACAAGTGTAAACGGAAAAAAAATAATTAACTTGATCAATGGTTTAATACTTGCTTTACGTAATACGATTTGATTTGATGATCGATCTGATTTATTATTATAGTCCACTATATAACTGGTACGATTATTTTTGATATCATGAAATTTTGGTATTTCCTTCTTTTTATTTCGATGAAACAATGTTTTACACTTTTATCAAAAGAGAAAGATTTTTTTTGGAACTTAATACTCTAATCACAATGTGTATATCGTAAGAAGCTACGTGATTTAAGTGAATTATTTCTCATAGAATTTTAATTTTGTAAATAATATTTAAAACAATTTTATGTATTCTTTAACGATTAATTTTCGATTTAATATGCTTTAATTTTGTAATAATGGATGGTATTAACAGTCTATAATATTTAGAAAAAATATAGATTGTTAATATTAAAATATTAAAAATTCTTTTCACTTTATAAATATCATAATAAGTATTTTACTATTATTATTACTAGATATTTTATATATATGTATTTATTATGTATATATATATATTTTTTTTTTTGTAAAAATATTTCAAAAATGCATAAAAATATGTAGTTTCAATGCTTTTCAAGATCACTTAATATCAATTAAAAAAGATATCAAGAAAATAAGAAATAATCGCGTATGAATTATATGCATTATTAATCTCACAGACACAAATCGATTAAATGCATAACGTATTATTTTTAAATAAAACAAAATAATATTTACAAACGAATATTACATTTTATGAAATAATGCGCATGTGAAATATTATTCTTTACCTTTGCACGTTAGGCATTTACATTGTACAATCGATGTACAAAATAGCCTACGACTGTCATTTACATTATAATCATATGACAAATCACTGGACGTAAGTAGTTCACTTTTATGTCATAAATGATCAAGGTTTCGTGAAACTTTTATGCTTTGAATATCAACTTTTCAATAAAGGGTTAAATTTAGTAATTGATGTCACTTGTACAACTCGATTCGCTAACTGAAATATCGATTTCAATCAATAACGCATAAATATAATTTTCTTGACAACGTCGTAAAAAAATAAAAATAAAATAAATAATAAGAAAACGAAGGATAATCAAAATTCTTTTTACAACACAATTGAGGAATTCCTTTTGAAGAATGAAGTTTTTGGAAATGAAATTTTAATTAATGTCTAATTAAATGAACTTCTTCCGATTGATTCCACTTATCTGAACTTCTATTATTAAGCCATTTCATAAAGAACATCATTTTAAAAGTTCAGTTTTAATAGAAAAATAATATTTATGGTTATTTGCATAATTTTATTTCTCTTTATCATCAAGATTGTTACATAAAAATTATAAACCTAATAGTTTTTAAATTATCATATTTATTATTTTTGATTCTGAATCTCTCCTATATCACCTAACAAGAAAAATAATAATAGAGATAATATTAATAGTTGATTTTTTCTTAATAAAAAAATTTATTGTATCGTTCCTGATAATTAGCAAATAATATTCTGAAATGTTTTTGTAATCAGTAAAAGGAAAGAATAGATCAAAATCTTATGATTTTTCTGGAATTGCTCTTATATCAAGTGGATTTCTTGGCGGTAATTGAAAAAAAAATTGGAGAAATGAGTTTATGAAATGTCTGATAACACGGTGGTATTCAACGCAGAATTCTCTGTACTTCTTTCTGAAAATATAAAGTAAGCCATATCTTGAAAAAAATTATATTTAATTAGCTTAAAGAATAGGCACTAAACAATTATATTAATTATAACAAGTAATAATTATCATTAGACGAAAAAGCAGTTAGTATTTATTTCAAAATTTATTTTTTATTTTAAAAAAATTGTATTACGCATTTGTTAACTAATACAAAGAAAATTTTTTAAATAATAAACAAGAAAAATTCGATACAATTCATTATCAATATATGATATTACTTTTCTACGGAAACTAGATTTGTAATATTTGACGTTATTTATGATATGATGAACTTATTATTTCTCTCTTCAGATAAAATGGAATTCTACTGTATTTAATTGCGATCTGTTAGCGTATCTGTTAAAAAAGTATGAAGCAACTTATCAGTTGTATAATCTGAAAAAAATTTCTTTTTAATCTAACAAAAGTTTCAATACGTGTCTGATTAATAATTCTTCATTGAGTCGATCACCCTTTTATCGCGTATCTCTTCATCATACCTTCGCTCTCATATTACTACTACGATTAATAAAACAATCGTGGCCGAACCGTGTTTCTACCGTGGTGACGATATCGGCTGGAAAAGCAGGTGTTTCGAAAGACAGAGAGATAGGGATGCGCAACAATAGCGTAGAAAACGAATAGACGGACAATTGTCACGGAGGATCCCCGCCTTTCTACCTGTCACGGCGTTAGTACTATATAACCAGCGTATATCTGATTTATGCCCAAACTAACCAAGGACGCACCCCAACCACTCTTCGGTCTTGCGTTCCATTGTGACGAGGTGCCTCGTGGACCAGCCGACAGGCCACGTATACAATATTCGCGCGACGATTTGCCTCCTTTCATTCAGACCATTCACCATAGAAGAGAAGAAAAGAAAACCGAAAAAAAAAGAAAGAGAGAGAGGGAGAGAAGGACAGGGAGGAAGAGTAACGAAAAAAAAAAGAGAGAGAGAGAGAGAACAGAGGGAACACAGGTATCGGTTACAAGTTGTTAAGGCCCGTTAAAAGGAAAGCTCCTCGGGGGCCTTGCGAGTGAACGGCGGAATCCGCGGGTGGTATACTCCTGACAGTGATGGCCGAGGTATCATCCACTGTTTTCTTTTTCACGCGTAATTCGTGTAGTCGATACGACGCTAGCTTTCAAAGCGGGTAAAACCCTCGTCTCGATTCCACTCCTAAAGTCAGGAAACTAATACCCGGGGGTCTACAATACGGCCTGGGATCTATGGTATACCGTACTTGAACTTGAATGGCACCTGTACGTTTCCGGAACGGACACCGGGAAAAGTATCGGTTGCAACCTCGACATTTTCTGGGGATAATATATTTCAATGCTCTGATGCCATTTCTTTATGAAGTCGTAATACTGATCCCATGACAAAGCTAGGTAAATGTGGACAGAGTTGCTAAGATGCCCTTTAATGGCGAAGAAGCGAGTATCGTATTTCGAACGATAATTTTTATCGATTCAATATCTTTTATCGATTATATATCTTTTCGTTATTTAAATCAAAAATGGTGCCGTTAAATATTTCGTGATGCTAACGTAAAGTATCAAATTTGAGAAAATAGATTAAAAAATTATTAAATTGAATCGTTATTTCATTTAGAATCTTGATTTATATATCTATAACATATTTGTGAATTTCTGTTTTTTCTGTAGAGACACAATTTTAAATAAAACAAAATAGTGATACTTACCAAAGTTTCAAAGTACTTAAATAATTCATTATTTTCTCAAATGATAAAGCGATTTAAATAGATAATTACTTCGATCAAGTTAATAATTATTAGTGTATTAGTTATGAGATAATTATATATGAATAAATGTTATAGTAATGCCAAACTATATAATATTTTGCTGTAAGTAAAGGATTTAACTTGACAAAGACGCGATCGTTCATTCAGCAATAGAGATACAAAAGAGGTTAGATGTGATGAGAGAATCTTAGCAAGGTTAATATATTTAAAGAATGATCATAATCACATCGTGTTCCGGATAATATCAGCATTTATCTCAATGCTAGTGACATGTTGTAATGATTCATTACATGCTCGTGTTACAATCCCCCTTCTCTCGGTGAAAGAGAATTATCTCATAAAATAAACGTTATCTAAAAAACAAATATATCTAATCTTAAGTGTTTGTTACGCTATGAATATATTGTAGTGCGACTAAAGTTCTCTAACGCTAAAAATTAACATTTCTTCCGTTTCCATATGTAATCGTTGAGAAATCCATCGAAGAGATCCGTCGACACGTGAAACCTTCGAGTAGAAAGCTGCTCGCAAACAAACGAGCGCGTGTAGTAGAAATTGATTAATTCTCACTGGATGGTATATAATGGTATGATCGCGATAAATTCAAGTGGAAACGATTTTTTCTTTTTTCACTCGGCCACGATTATTGCACAGTGGGAAAGCGGACCGCTAATAAAGACGTTGCGCAAAGAACTTTTTGCATAATACACGGCGTATCGCGTGGGCATTCGTGTACAACTTGCATTCGGATTTCCACGTGTAGCAGAATACGGCTACGTGTGATGTTGTAACATAGTATGCACACTCTAGTTTTCGAATTTCTATAATCTTACGGAACATCTAACTGACATTTCAGAAATATGTAACGTATATATACCGGTTTTATCCATTGTATCGCAAGATTTCGCATTGCATACATTGTCGATTGTTTCAATCTTCTTTCTTTCTCTTATCTTTTTTTTTTTTTTTTACATTTGTTTTTATTAATGAAAATAAAATCGTTATAACTGCAAACATTACCAATCAAAACGAATGTAAAATAAAGAATTGCTCGTAAAGTTTGTTCAAGCTGTTAGTCGTTAAAGCAAAATTAAAACCTTGCTGTATTATGTAGTTTTTTGCCAATGTTTACATTTTCGACGTTAATTTAATTACTTTCGAAAATGTAATTCCCTGAATACATGTGTTTTCCTTTGCGCATCGCGTGCACCCTACTCTAATTGAATTAGAACAGTATTTTTGGTAGGCTTTTTCGATCACCATTGGGGTAATTTCATCCCTTGGTTGTCTTTGCTGAAGAAGTCTCCTGTTTTGACAATATCGAATGACTAGTAACGCGACACGCCGTTGATATCGACGTAAACAAGCCAAAGAGATGCCAAGAAGTTTCTTAGACTTTATTTTCTAGTCATTTTTTTTTATTTTTTTTTTTTCTCTTTCCTTTCTCGTATTGTATTCATTTTCTTGGAAGAAGCAAGAAATTTAAGTGAAATAGTATTAAAATACGTTCGTCGATAACGATGTTATCTATTCCTCATTCGTGTTAATTTTCTCTATTTATGAATTATTTACTAATTTATTTAATTTCATACAAGCATAAACGAAGAATCCGAATATGCAACTAATTAATATATTTCTTTTCTTTTGTTTTTATATGCGCGTACGCGTGTATTTTATATTAGTATGACTATACAACAATTAGAAACCTAGTTTTATCATATTACTCATGCACGGTGACTCATTTCTACCTTGATGGTAGCAAGTTAATCTTGACGATACATTCGTGTATCAGTGTCACAAATTCACTGATCTAAGTGTGAAGATATTATATATTTATATTGTATATGTGATTAATTCTGAAGAAGTCAGAAATTTCTCTATAATAAATATTTTTCCTAAAATTTCTTAATTTTCTATTTTACATCACAAGTTCGATAGATTCATCTACATATAATCAGATACATTATTCTAGAAAATATTTATCTTGAGAGTAATTTCAAATAATAATGTATATATCTCATCGTTTCAAAGTTTCTCACTTTTTTTTTTAATAAAAAATGCAGTTTATGATTATAATTAAGATTAAATATAATTAAAATAAATATATTAAATAACAATACGTTTGTAATATTCCGTACCAGTTTCATTGAGAAGACGATAAACATTTTGAAATATATTTGCATTCTTAAAATGGTCATGTCTTAAAACGGAACAAACAATGTTCAACATTGAATAGAATTGCTTTTTCGTGGCAGAATCGAAACAATGAGAAATTAATTTTTCCATTTATCTAATCGATTGAAAATTATAATAGGTAAAAAACATACTGAGAATGATTTTTTGAAAAAGAAATCCAATCGAAGGTAGACGATAAGAATTTCAAATCGAAAATGGACAAGTTTGGCTCGGACACCAGTATTATCTTCTGAGCGTCACGTAACAGGTTTTGAATTTCGTCCCGGTACATGTAGACATTCGACCACCCTCACGTACCTGTAAACGCGCGTCCACAATATTATGTTAACGTTGTGAAAGAGAAAGAGAAGAAGATACAGAAAGAGTAGAGTAAAGGAAAGAAGTGATGGAGAAGAGGAAAGAGTGGGAGAAGGAAAGGAGAAAGGGGGAGAGAAAGAGTCGACCGACCGATACGCCACAATGGCGGAGAGTTTCGGAGCAGGCAAGGCAGGCACAACGTGAGTCAGCCTCGTGGTAGGGAGTAGCGAGGTTAGTGCATTCCCCCTTAGTCCTTTACTCACACTACGCCGATCACGAGAGCGCGTTGTTTTCCTCCGAGAACTTGGGCCACGGGGCGAACTCGGTTCAGTATCAGTGTAGCGATCGCGTCGAAGGTAGTAGGACGCGAAGAAGCGTGGTAACATCTCTCTTTCTCTTTCTTCTTTTCTCCATTCTTCACTCTCTTAACTCTTTTTCCTTATTATTTATCTCTTTTTCACTATTTTCCCCTCTGTTTACTGTTTTGCTCGCTCAAACCTAAGATAAGAACGTCACGTATATATGTTTTATCCTTGTTTCGTAATGAGAAGCTAATATCGTATCCTCTTCATCTTTCTTCCCGTTGTTTCCTCTCTGTCGTTTTTCCATATGCAGAGAGTTAAGATATGATTGGGGTAGACGTACTACTGTGATCGATGTGTTACGCGTGATTTCCAATCGATGTGCGAGATCGACTTTGTCTTACCTCACCTCGAAACTTTCCTATCGAGTTCTCGTCTCACGTTCGTTTGTTCGCTTTCGCGAGTGCGTCTCCACCGTGCGTGTGCTTCCTCAGCCATTTGTGTGTGCGCGCACTCTTACTTCTCCGTAATTCGTGGCGGCAGCGACTAAGTGCCTGTTGACTACTCGTTAGTCGCCCCTGGAATCTTCGTCGGGCACTGGTACGGAAGTGAGAGCCGGCTCAAAGCGCAATCGTTTTTCTCCGCTTTGCGAAAGAAACACGGTGATTTCTTGAATAGGTTATGTCGCGCGTGCCAATCTCTGTTTCTCGTTACAGCTCGCACACGTGAATCGCGAGTTGTGTATACATTTGTGTCGTGCTGTGTTTTTTAAGATGATTCCTGTCAGCTTGAAGGTCGAAGTGATATTCGATACCAAAGCTTGGACGTTTTCGTTCTTTGTGATTTTATTCTGACCCCAACTATTGAATTATCTGAGTATATATAAAAAATGCGAATATCATGGTATTTAGTGCAAACTAATGTATTGATTTTATTTACGCAATTATCAGACAGTTTTCTGCTAACATTTGAGGTTCGTTGGGTTTTTGATTTTTTGTATATATATATATATATATATATAATGTCTTCAAACTACTTTTTTATGCATTACCACGTTGATAAATTCTTTGTTTCAAACAAAGATTGATATTAGAAAAGAAGAGATTTTAGTTTAATTTATTATTAATATAACTTGTAAGATTATTTTATATTTGAATTATTTTTATTTCAATTATACAAAATATTAAATTATTGAATATATAATTATCAAATATTCAATTCAAACAAATTTCTTTTTTAATGTCAATTAAAAAATATTCATCATTAGTAATGAGAAACCTTGTATTTTTTTTTTTTAATTAACTCTTTTTTGCAAATTATTTATATATAGCAATCAAATATTTTTAACTTCATTTTTTTTTATTTGTATACAAAAAAGTTTCTTTCGTAACTTTTATAAAAGTATCAAATTTGAATTTGATGTTTTATTCTAATTTTTTTTTTTTTTATATTTTCTCACGACATAGTAACTTTAGTTTAATATAATAAATTTTATTTAATCAAAAATATATCACATTAATATTTATTATTAGATAAAAAATATTTGTGATGCTCTTTTTGATATATTAATTTTCCGTATATATAAACGAAAAAAGTTTTGAAAGAAATGTTTGGAAGAACGCAATCAACAGTTGTTTCATAAGCTTCAGGATCGTTTTGTAACGACATGCGTAAAATCTGATTATACAAATTGAACACTTTTCGTCACAAGTTCTTGTTCGATATATCGAGTTATGGTATCGAACGTTCAATATTGAAATTTTATTTGGTTCCATAGCAAGTGGACCAGCTCGATGCAATTTATCGATTTCAGTATGGTTTTTTCTCGCGATGCAGATAATAAACCGCGGTAACTCGAGAGAAAAAGTGGTTTCCATTGCGAACGATAATCGAGACATACTTGTAATTTGAGAATCAGTTCTAATTTCTTTAGATTAGTGGTTTATTCTATTTGAATATTAATCTCTCCTATTATCTTGCTACGTCATTACAATTCTATTTGTAATAATATTATTAGAATAAGATTAGAATTATTTTTCGATCAAACAACTTAGAAAGATAATATGGAAAGATGAATGGTTTGGAAATTTAAAAAAATTTTTTTAATATCAATAAATAAAATTTAATAATGTTAAAAATGATTGATAAGAAAAAATAAAAGCAGTATAAGGATGAATTATTAAGTTAACTTGATAATTATATTATTTGATACAATTTAATGATTCTACATATATAATAAAAAAACAGATAAAAAACGGATTATTTATTGAGTATAAATATTTCTAATATTATTTTTTTTTAAATTAAGAAGAATTTTAATTTATGTGCATAATTTTAATAAATAAGAACATTCTTGTTCAATGTATTTATATTAGGTCTATGAGTACATTTGAGAATAAAATTTGAGAGAGAGAAACATTTGTTTCTGTCATTTTACTCTCAACTGTATTTATATCCTAAAGACCATACCCTTTATAACAAAAAGATGGAGGAGTTAACAACTCATGTCGTCGATGTATAATACAAGATGAGAGGGAGAGGGAGAGAGAGAAATTACTGGAACATAAAAATCCTGGGGTCTTGGTAGTTTTTGTTGCTTTTAAGAGATCGTCGCGAAACAAACGAGACAAGTATAATCCCAAGCGTTGTGAGAATCGAATACTTGCAGAATTCTATAGTAACCTTTTTGAAACACGTTCTGTTATGCAGGACATTGACTAGAGGTACGAGACAATTAAGAAAGAAGAGAAAAGTGTTCGCCTAAGAAGAGAATTTTCGGAGGAGGATGCTCGGCAGTTGGGGCTGGGAAGAAGAATTGGAGTTGGGAGAGGGAATAGCAACCCTGTCACAAGATAGACAAAGACGAGAGAGCCCAGACTCGACGCATCCTGTCCCCGACAGCCGGGTGCTGAGGTATGCACCCAGTCGGTGTCACCACCCTCCCAGCTTCAACTCGCCACATTTCAGCACACAGCCTCCTCTCGACTGTACAGACTGTAAGTATATGTGTATGTATATATATAATATATGTATATTTATAATTTAAAACTAGACTATATATACAATATTGAATTCATTTTTATTATAAAAAAAAATTATATTTTTCAGATGAAGAATATTAAATTCTAAATCAACTTTTGATACCTGTGTAAAAATGATATTAGAATGAAGTTTTTATTTTCATATTATTTTAAATTCATAAGTGTTTTTAATAATATTACTATTTATGATTGTAAATATCTATTTTTAAAAATATTTTTATTAAAATTATATAATTATAAATAAAATTGAAGTCAAATCAAACAATGATAAATCAAGATAAGTGGATAATAATCAATCAAATAAATAATCATGATGTTCTTCAAGAAAATTTTATATTAAGTGATTGAAATATTAAATCTATTGTTAAAGTCATATAATCTAATTTTTTTGTTTTATTTTAAAACTATAATATTTTATTTTGCAACAATAGAATGATAATTTCATACACAAAAGAAAATTGTAAATATAAAAAATATTACTTTTGATAAAAATTTGATTTGTATTAATAGATTTTATATTAATAAATTAATAATAGGTTAATAAACTAAAAATGATTTTTTCAAAAATCACAATTTTCATTTTTATTTGAAAATAAATCAAATAAATCAATTTAGTTTCGAAAAAATCAGAGGAACATTAGTAATAAAAAGTGATAAAAATACTTCTGTATGTGTATTAACAAAAATGATACTTCTGTTAAAAATTTTAGAAATATTTCGAATATTAGAATTAGAATATTAGAATATTATATTAGAAAAACTAGAAAATTCTCATTCATTTTATTAAAATCTTTTATTATATAAATCATAATTAATCCTTTAATTAAAAGATAGTCATTAATTTTCTATAAATAAAAATAAATACAAGAAGAACTAAAAAAAAAACACGAATTTTACACGATATCAATTATTTTCAGATCTTTATTTTAGTTTTATTAAAAAGTTTTATTTCCATAAATTAGAAATAAAAAAAAGGAAAATGATATACCTAAATATTAAATCTAATATTCTATATTAACTAATGTTTGTATTATTATTTATAATTTATATAAATATAAATAAATATAAAATATATATTGGTATAAAAAAATTTTAAAAAGGAAACTACATATATTAAGTAAAAATAAAATAATAATAATAACAATAAATAATACAATAAATAAATAATACAATTTTTCAAAGCTGAATTTAAAATAATGAATTTTGTCACAATAGATACTCTATGAAAAAAAGAAAACAAAGAAATTAATAAGAAACAAAAGAATGGCATATAATATCAGATATAAAAGAAAGTATTATTGATTATTTAACAATAAAATATTATTGATTATTTACTAATACTTAATCGTTTATTTATATATAATATACATATATATTGAAGAAACTGAATTATTTATAGAATATTTTATATAATTTATTTATTGACCAAAATTAATTATTATTATTTATTTTATTTATTTAATGTAAAAAGATATTTTATGTTAATAATGATCAAAATTATTTCAATTAAGAAATATAATATAAATATTATGTTCAAAGAAGCGATAATTTGTGGTATATTATTAATGCACTATTCTCACATCAATAAATATAAATTTGAATGTCCAACATCAAGAATGACATTTTCAATAACTTACAAATTAATAAAGTAAATTATTATTGAAATCGTAATTTATTATATATATTATAATATTGTATATGTATTTTTAACAAAATAATGATGTAACATAAAATTATTTATGAATTTTTAGATATTATATATTATTTAATAGCTAAACTTACAACACCGATTTTTTCTAAAATTGAATTTTGATAACTTTCTATTATATTGTTTTTCATGAAATAATTTTTTTTATATTATTTACTATAAACACAATATTTATAAAAGTTTTTTTATTGATTTTGTTTTTTTAAAAATAAAATATCAATGTTACACAAATCTATTTATTCGTGTTTGTAGAGAAGAATGTTTTAGGAAAAGAATCGATGACTAGTCGTTCTTTCTCCTCCTCCTTCTTTTTTTTTTTCTTTTGATTATTTCGAAGTGTAATGACTCATGAATTTATTTGAATAAGACTAATGTGTTCGATCATTTGGATTATGTGGTCTTATTTCTTGTATTAGAATTGGGGAAAGTAAATGATGAGCGTTAGGATTGCAAGTACAATAACGCTTTCACTTTTGAAAACAAAGTTCATTTGTATTTCTGAGAATCAGAGTAATAATAGATTAGAATCAATTTGAGAATTTCCTATGAGATTAATTAATTTTTATTTGTTAAAAAGTTTTATTTTTAAAAAATTTATAAAAAATATAAATAATTATTTTTATATTTAATATTATTATATTAAGAAATATTATATATAAAAATTTTACACTATTTTTTTAGTACAATATTTCTAAAAAAATTTTATAATATAAGTATAGTATATACACAGATATAGTATAATTTCACTGAAAATTAATATATATCTGCTTTCATGATAAAATTGACTTTTACATATTTAAATTGATCAGTTTAAATTTTTTAATCATCAATATTAACAGATATAACAAAAATATATTTGTTTACTATAGAAAATGTTTTTTATTAGAAAAAACATAATAATAAATAAAAAAAATAATAATAAATAATAAAAATAGAATAAATCTCCATTTCATGCAATAAATTATCATTTTGCATATTATTATATTATGAAAAATTATAATGTGTATATGAAAAATTATAATGAATATATGAATTGTACATGAATTCAGTTTGTAAAATACAATAGTGAGAAAAAATATTCTTCAATTTTTATTTTTAGAAAGAAACAACTTACAAATGTTTTATATTTAATATAAAAATTATTACTGGTGAAAATTAAAGTAAAGAATTGTTATTGTTTTCTTATTAATATAAATTTATAGAAATTATGAAATGGTGATTTAACGAAGCATCACTGTATATTTAAATATTACGAAATCGAAATTAGAAATATTCGCAGTTCAAACATTCTAAATATTTTAGTATAAATAAATATAATGAATATATGAAATTGAATATACAATTCGAAAAATATCTTTTATCTTAATTTTAAATGTTTGAAATACATATAACATCATTAATATAACTAGATAAAAATGAACTTCTATGTGAAATTATTTATTATTTTTTTTTAAATAATATCATAAGACTATATTGTTTATATTATTAATATTTTATAAAGTTATATGAGATTTTAAACAATGACGGCAATTGAAATGAAATAGTAATTAAATAAAGCATTAATTTGAAATTGATAATTATATTAGCATATATTTACTATTTGTTATATTTTTATGTATATTTTGAAACTTTGAATTTTGAAACTTACAGTTACTAACTTAAAAAAAAAAACATATAATATTGATTAATTAAGAAAACAAAGAAGCTAAAAAAATGCATATATACTTAAATATTTATATATATAATATTATCTTATATTAGTTTTATAAAATTATAGATTAATGAATATAGATTAATGATTATGAATCAAATTTTATATTTATCTATTCATTCTAGTATTCATGCATAATATTTACAAACGCAATGAATATTATTATTTTTATGAATCATCTATGTAAATAATTAGAAATTTATATTATATAAATAATTCAGAGTTCTGAATTTTATATTCAAGTTGAATATACATTGCATTATTATTATAATAAAAATTCAATTGATATTTAATTCTATTAAATAATAAAATCATTTATAAATAAAAAATAAATTGAAATTCTTCATTTTTTACATCTATTTTTTATATCATCTGAAATTTAATCTTTTCATTTCTTTATATTTTTTTTCTTCTTTTTATTCTTAATTTTTAAATTGCCTAACTTTTTTAGATTATAAAAAAGTAATGGTAAGAGAATTCTTTTTAAATATTTAAGAATGAATAGAATTCTAAAAAAAATTTTTTTTATATTTTATTCTTAATTTACAGAGCAGCGTGAGGTGGCCAAAATGCTGACTGCTCACTCTGAGATGCACGAAAAACGGGATCCCCTTGGAGGCGGACAATATGGAGCAGGCGGGGGTGGTGGCGGCAGTTCGATTGAAGAGAAATCTATTCCGGAACAACCACCCCCGCCGCCGGTGCCTCCTCAGCGGGATCCGTCTGATCCAACGATCAGTGCTAAGAAACTTCCAAAGAAACGAAAATATGATTTATCGGAGCTTGAAGAAATGGACAAAAGCAGCAATGTAACAAGAACCGTAAATAATATGGTAAATATACGGGCACCGAATATGCCACTCAGTCAATCAGGTTTAGTTCAGCAATCAACTTCAGCAACTCGGCAATCTCCACAACAGCAAGAATCAGATTGTTATCAAGTGCGTATAGCAAGAATAATTTTATAAGAGAATTAACTATAAGATAATATCTTGGTGAAATATCGAATTAATATTTCAGAAATGTAATAAATAGTAAGGTATATTATAATTTTAAATACTTTTCTAATTATTAAAATAATTAAATTTTTATTTTTGAAATAATTTCACTATTGAAGTAATCACAAAAAATTGTACTATGAAATAGATATGAGAAAATTAAGAATAAAAATAAATATTTAAGAAGTTTTTTCTCTATGATAAATTATTAAATGATTATTTAAATAGAAATACGAGCATCATTCAAAATATAATTTGAAAATACAATAAAAGAAAATATGAGTTTTTGTTTACTAATTAAGTGCGAACACAGTTCATGTAAAATATCTTATTTTTTTAAATTATTAAATTTTATGCAAATTTTTGAAATAATAAAGTTAAATTATGTTATTCATAACATTTTATCTATCTAAAAAAAATTTATATTTTCTTATTTGATAAATAATATTTACATACATGTATATATATAACTTGATAGAATTATATGTATATAAAAAAATATTATATATAATTTATGTACATAATTTATTTTTGATATCTATTAAAGAAAGAAAAAAGTGATTATAAAATTATTAAACTTAAATTTGTTTAAGATTTAAGGATCTTTACACATATATGCTTTAGTATGAAAACTATTATTATTTTGCAAATTTATATAAATATTTAATAAATAATTTCTAGAAGATATATTTTATTTATTTTCTAAAATATATATGAAAGATTCTAATTTCTTTTTTTAAATATAATATGCATATAGTCCACAATAATGTTTGTTTTATTTATATTTTGGATAAAAAATGATAAGTTATAAATAATAAGAATCTTAAAGACATCATCACTAAAAAATCATCAAAAAGATATTTCATCAAACTGAGATAATATTTTAAAATATAATTCTACATGTATTAATGATATTTTAAAGGTATCCTCGGCACATTCAGTGGTAGTTTTACCACCTCAAAGTACAGCAGTGGATTATTCTGTTCGAGAGGAACCTTTACGTCCTCGTCCTCGGCCTGCTACTGTTGCTATTGATCTCAGTGAGTGGCGCGACCACAGAGTGTTAGCTTTAAGGGATTCATATTATTATCCAGGTGTTATTCGTAATGTTGTTCAAGGAGAAATTTATATTGAGTTTGATGGAGAAAGAAAACTAATGCGTTACACTGACGTTTTGGGTGCGGGAAGGTACGATGTGATAGGTGATGCGAGCCCTTCGATTGGGCAAGTGACTTTAGATGCAAAAGTTTGTATCAAGTGTCCATCAAACAATCATATTGATGCGGCTAAAGTGTTTGTAAAAGGGACAGTGTGCAAGATTTTATCAAATCCTAAGCGTTTTGTTGTTAAAATATCAAGGGAAGATGATCGAAATGATAGTTATGTTGTGACACGTGCGGATCTACGATTAGTGCAACCTCCTTGGTGGGACGAATTAGAGGAAGGATTAGAAGACTGTGATTCTGCGAGGGTTGAAGGAATTGGTATGGATTTCTCTATAAAATATAATTAAAAATTTAATGTAATTTTTTAATTAAGAAATTTTATTCTCATTAATATAAATGCTTTATTTTCTCGATTCGTAGAACATGGCTATCGAAATTCTTCAGAAGCTCCAACAGCAGTGCCAATTTTGCAACTTCATCACACTTCTCATCATACATCTCATATATCAACTCATAGCGACACAGGTGGTTATTATAGAACGACTGGTACTAGTCCTCTCATGACTTTAGGCACTTCTGCACATCCTGCCACTACAGCATTAAGTAATGGAAGTCGACCGTATGATGATTTAGAAAGTGAAGATGACTTAGATAGGGAAGATATTACATTCCCTTCAGATGCAGGTTAGATAATGCACAATTCTATTGTGTATTTAAATGTAAAAATGTAGAAATTTTTAATAAAATATTTATTAGAAATGAATCTTTATTTTTTCATGAAATGAAATGAAATAAATTCTCAATAAAATATTATTATAATAAATTATGGAAATATTATAACTTTGTAATATCTCGGAATTTTTATAATATTTATTTTATTTTTTAATAACTTTTATTACGTCTATCCTTTCTAATTTTCTACTTAATTTATATTAATAAAAATAATAATAATATAAATATATTCAACTGACAGATGCAAAATTGTCAGGGAGCAGTAAACGAAGCAGCATGCAAAGTCGAGGAAGTACCAGTAGTTTAGTTGAACAACGCAGTATAACTCCTCGTTCTCAAGCAGCCACGCCCAGGTAATAATGCTAATTAAATAAAATATTTGATTTAATTAATAAATAAAAAATATATAAGAGTTAAGTATAAATTTAATATTAAATTGTTCAATATTAAATAGATCTCAGGCGGCAACGCCACATAGATATAAAAAAGGTGATGTAGTGGCTACACCAAGTGGAGTTAGAAAAAAATTTAATGGTAAACAATGGCGTAGACTTTGTAGTAAAGAAGGATGTTCCAAAGAAAGTCAACGAAGAGGATATTGTTCTCGTCATCTTAGTTTGAAAGGATCTTGTCTTAGAGGTCCGACAAATACTTTTCCTGGGTAAGAAAACTAATAATAATTTATTGATTAAATATAATAATTTAGTAGTTTTATATATTAAATAATTGAAATATTTAGTGGCAAAATGGATGGTGAAGAAACATCTAGAGATTCTGATACTTCTCCAAATTATGGAGATAAAAGAATTGCTGGTCGATTTGATCCAGATGAAACTGAAGCTGCTAATATGCTTGGTAAATTCTTAAATTTTAATATTTTACAAAATTTTTGAATTTAAAAAAATTATAAATAATATTTTTTTATTATAGTTTCCTTAGGAAGTTCTAGATCGGCAACACCAGCTTTCTCTTCACCAACAGGACAATCTTCGATATCTCCTTGTATCAATCAATCTCCAGTACCACCCTTGGGACTGAATCAAAACAATGTGTTTATGCCTATTTCAAGTCCTGCTCATCATGCAACTCCATTAATTTCGCCTGGTGCGAAATGGAAACATTCACCTACTCAATCTACTTTCCTTACTCAATATCAACAGCAAGTAATAAAACCTGAACCGAATCGAGTGGTTAGATCGAATCGTTCAGCTCCAACTGCCCCAGTTCCTGCTAGTATAGGAACAAGCGTGATAAGAATCTCTCCTGTAAGTCGTGGTATACCAGGATCCAATCTAACTTCATCGTGGTCAGAACAAAGCCCTCCGCCGCGGCATCCATCGGTTGTGACGACTATAGCTCAACAACAACAAGGCATCATTCTTCAACATGCACTTACAACGAATAATGGTTTTCCTAATCATTCTGAAATTTCAGAACAAAATTCACAAATATTAAAACCATCTCATTCACCTCATATGCCACTATCTACATCAACACCACAAAATTTGACTCTCCTACATAAGCCTTTGGAACAACCTGTTGATTATGCTCAACCGCAAACGCAAAATCAGCCAATTTATGTGATGCAGCATCAACATGAAAAAAAGTATCTTGTGATAAAAAATAGTATGGATGTATCTGCAGCAGGCCATATAACTAATCAAGATGATAAATATAGACCAGCATTAATGAATCACTTGGGTCAACTTCCAGCAACATTACATCAAACGCAATGTCAGCCTCCACAATCACCTGCTGTTTCATCCGTCCATGTCGACAAATTATCCGTTTTACAAGTAAGCAATCTTAATAATTTTATTAATAATTTCATTTAACTTCACTTTGATTATGAGTACTAATTATATGAAATATATTTAGTAATAAATAGAATAAAATATATCATTATTATTAGGCAAATAAAGTAGCTACACATGTATCTACTCATATGGATATGCAAAGAACACAACCACCCCCTACGAGTGTTGTGATGACAACTACTGAAGCTTCAAATCCGCCTACTCCAACAAGTGTCTTCCAGCATGTAATTGTACAACCTGGGCATTTGGTACAAATTCCTAAAACGCAATCATCTAGGGAAGAAAATTCTAAAAATAATGGAGTTCTGTGTAAGTTTATGGATTTCAGAATCGTTATTTTCACATATGTAAACTATTTTAATATATTATTTCTTAACTATTTTAATATATTTTTAAATGATTAAACTTTATTTTTATTTTTTTTTATTTTTGTTTTAGAATAATTGTAATTTTTTATTTTTTAATTTCAAATTTTGTTCATAATAACGTTATGTTAAAAATTATTTTTTAATTGGCAGATTATTATTAAACATATTTTATTGCATAATTTAGTATTAGATAAAAAATCGTTGTTTTATGTAATTTTCATTTATGATTGTTGATTTATGTTTCTATTATATTCTATTATATCATCTATTATATACATCTTATTATTTTACATTAATTAGCAGATTTGACTAAATAATAAGACTTTCACAGATGGCAGTCATGATGTTCCTCCTGCATATCAGTCTCATCCTCCATCATTATTGAACAATGCAGGTCGCAATTGGAAAAAAGGTTTGAGTTTTAATTATCATATAAAATGTATTATTATTCTAATATTTATTGTAAAATATGTCAAATATGTCATATGGTCAATCTTAAAAAAATAATTTTTATATAATAAATATAAAATATGTTTTTATATTATAAAATTATTGAATTACTTTGTAATTGTTAAAATAATGTTGATATATATTTTTCTATTTTATATTAATAATTGAAATAACTTATTTATATTTATATCAATAATTTCTATATCAATTTATATCAATTTCTAATAGAAAAATTTAATAATAGTAACAATATGGATATAACATAATTTAAATATCCATCTTTTATATGTATTGTTATTCTTTATATATTATATATTATACTATTAGAACCTAATATTGTATAATTATGATATTATTAAAAATGAATTTATATAAATACAGTAAATATTTTAATAATTTTATAATTTTTGCAATTTATTTTATGAATAAGTGTGAATTATACAAAATATATTATATTTTGCGATAATATTAATTATATGTATATGTACTTTATTAATTTATTCATAAAATAATTTTTATTATACATTATTTACATTATATACAATTTTATTGCAGCAGCTTTTCCTTGGCAAACAACAGTTTTGGATCAATCAGAAGTGAGTCCTCCACCATCTGCATTGAGTCCACCATTAAGTGCACCTCCAATTCCAATTAGTATGAGCACACCTGGTGAAGATGGATCTGGACCAGGGCCAGATCCTATAACTCCAGCTGAAGAAGAAGATGATGATGTTTTTGAAACAGAACCGACAACCCCTGCAGAAGTCGAAGCTAATGCTAATAAGAGACGCAGTCAATCCCTTAGTGCATTGCATTCCAAGGAACCACAGAGTCCTCTTAAAGTAAGTTTGATAAGAATAATGTGATAAGAATATTATTAAAATTTTATTATTATTTTATTTTAAAACAATATTAAATTTTACTTAATATAATGTAATATAAATGAAATGAGATCGATTTTAAAAATTTATAATATAATTTCACAGACTAAAGATAGAATACGCCGACCGATGAATGCATTTATGATTTTTTCTAAACGACATCGTGCAGTAGTGCATCAAAGACATCCGAATCAAGATAATCGTACTGTATCTAAAATATTGGGGGAATGGTGGTATGCCTTAGGACCAGAAGAAAAACAAAAATATCATGATCTTGCATCAGAAGTAAAAGAAGCACATTTTAAAGCGCATCCAGATTGGAAATGGTGTAGCAAAGATAGGCGGAAATCTTCAACGACAAGTTTCAAAGGTAGCGAATCTCGAGGGAAATTAAATAGTACTGGGGAAGAAACGGATATGGGACCACCAGCAGATGATGTACCATTAACACCAAGAGCTACAGACGAAATTACTGTTCCCGTTACTACGGTATATAATGAAGCTCCCACGATTGAGGTAAATTCAATCTATATTATTTAAATATTTTAATTTTTCTTTATGCTAAATAATATATTTATATATTTTATTAGGTTATTAATCAGTCACATACACATCGAATAATGGAAATGCCTTTGCCAGTTGAAAATGCAGAATCTGATTTAAAACAGGACGAAGATGGTAATGCGTCAGACGAAGATCAAATGGTAATCTGCGAAGATCCACAACCTGAAATAGATTTAAAATGCAAAGATAAATTGACAGATAGTGATAATGATGTACAAGATGAAGACACTGAAAAGAAATGTTATATACAATCACGGTTTTCACCTGTAACTGGTCAGAAGAGAGAAGCAATAAATGTTAAGCAAGAAATAACTTGTAGGCCTAAACCAATAAAAGGTTTGTTTTAATATTTCATTATATAAAAATCAACAATGATGTTCAACAATATAGTATAGTATGATAAATTATGATAAATTGATAATTTCTTCGTTTGTCTAGCACGAATACCTTCAACAGGTATTGAAACCACGACGAAATATCATCATACTTCTATGGACAAAGGAGGAAGCGTTTCTGTTTTACCCAGCACATATCCTTATCATAGTCCTGTCAATCCAACTGGAGTATCAGGTTTTCAACCTACAGGTGGAGCCTTTATAACTATGCCAATATCTCCAAAAGTCATTAAACCAGAACCAGTAAAAAATGAGCAACAGTACAGTACTCAATATAGTATGAGTAATTTGGTAGCAAGCATTCATGAAAATGGAAGAAATATACCTAAATTTACGGCTGCTCCGGTATTACATTCTGTAAGTATTATAAATATATAAATTATTAAAAATGTATAATAGTAACATACATACCTACAATGGTCCAGACGAATTAAACCTATACAGTGAATTCAATGAATTATGTAATTTTAAAAATTTTAAAATATTTTATTTTCCTAATATCCTTTAAAATAATCCTTTTCATTCGGGCATGTGTGAATACTTAAAAGTTCTATATTTATCGTTTGAGTGAAGGATAAGTAGTAATTTTCATATTTTTTTGAATTAACAAATATAATTATATTGCCTACACTCAAACAATCAATTATTTATTATCTCATAAATGATTATTTTTTACTACTGTCTGAATATAAGGTATGAATAGTTACTATAAAGTTTAAGCGTTCGAGTGCTATTCGCACGTGCCTACACTTACCTTGCTGCAATATTATTTCTTTTCTTTCTTTCTTTTTTTTTTTTTTTTTTTTTTTATTATTTTATTTTCCAATTAAAACCTGAATTGAGGGAGCAGCGAACTCTTAAAGCTTTTCTAAAAGGTGCTATGTAAACACATGCGAATAAACTCAAGATTAAACTATAAAAGTTTAACTGACAGATTGGATCGAAACCTATGATGGCTCTGTTTAAACAACAGCAGCCGTTGCAGTCTTTAGGCACTATTCTTCGCCCCCTTACTTCAGCTGTCCCTTATCAACCATCGTTCACTCTAACATTGCTCGATAACGATTTGGTGGCTGTTTCCAAACCGCAGCAGGGATCACAGTATCTTGGTCCAACACCACCTCATTCCCGGATGTATTGTGGATTTCATATACCTATTTCTGGTAAGTTTTTGCAGAATATAAATATAATTTTGCATAATTATTTCGAGATTTTATTATTTTTTATTATAATTTCTTCTAAAATTATTTTTAATTCAATATTAAAATGATTGCAATTTATTAATTTATATTATATAAAAATATATTTATAAAAATTTGTATAAAATAAATATATTTTATAGATGCTGGCAATCGTAATATATCTTCCCAAGCTTTAGTTTCTGGCAATAAAATGGAAACTCAAAGTGTAATAGTGAGCAAACCATATTCAGTTCCAACAACTTCCACTACATCAACTTATCGAGGAATTGGTCATCCAATAGCTCGTCTTGCAGAACCCGAAAAAAATGAAAATCAAGTAGGAAACAATCATGCCCAATTTTATGGTAAGTCATAATTTTTATGGTAACTTTTAATGATATTGTATATATTTTGAATAAAAATTGAAAATGATTTTTATATTTTTTCAGTAACTAATGTAAAATCTGATCAAGAAAGAAAAGATACTGTGAATATTCTTTTATCTGCTACAAATGATAAACATAAACAGCCATCTACTCCACATACTCCTCATACACCTCTTAGTAATCATGGTAGTACTGAAATTCCCACAAATAAATCATATTCCATGGATGAAACACAACCTAATGATATAGGTCCAAGTAAAGGTCCTTTTATGCTTGCTCCAACTCCAGCACAACTTGGTCGAGCACCGTTACAAAGGAGACAGTCAATGGGTATATTTTTATCAACTTTATGATATATTAATAATATATTAATAATTATTTTAAATAATAAATATAAATGAAAATATATAAAACATATATACATATTTTTTATTTTTTATAGCAATGCCTCCCACATCAAATGCAGGAGACCATGGGCCTTTGACTTCTCAACATTGTGATAATCGTCCACAAACAAACACATCTCAAGCTACAGAACAAATACAACAACAACAAAATTTTTCAGAATCTCATGCTTCACCGTCACCATCTACTAAGAAGGGTTCTTTTTTCAAGAAAAATGTCGAAGATGGAATGGACAGGTATAAAAAGTTAAAAATTATTTGAATTTTATCACTATGTTAAATTTAAATTTAAATTTACAATCAAAAATATAATTTTCTGTATATAGAGTTCTGGAGCAAGTAAATTTCCAAGAAAAATTCTCATCCTTACCAGAATTTAAACCAGAAGATATACAAAGTCCAAGTGCAATCAGTATCAATACAGTGGGTTCATCTGGTCATGGTTCAGTAGTAACATCTGGTTTACATCCATCAAATTTACAATCGTCGATACAAATGCAAAGTTATAGGAAAAAATCCGCGCAAGGACCTCATAGACCCACAAGTAAATATTTTAATAATTTTACAAAAGGACATATATTTTCTAATTTTTACTTAAAAATTTAAGTATTAAAATAAAAATTTTTTTCTAATAGTGAATGAGGATGACATCGAATCAGATACATCAATATCTGCTACTCCAAAATCAACTTCTAGTGTCAAGTTGACAGGAAATACATTCTTTGGTCCAGATTTTAACGTTGATGCATATAGAACTAATACCGATCTAGTGGGAGATGTTGATGCTAGTTCACCCAGAACACCAAAAACACCTGGTGGAGGTGCCGGAAACTCCGTAGGAATTGGCAGAAGTGAAAATGAACGAGGTCACAGGAAAGTACTAGAACAACGTCGACATCTTGTAATGCAATTATTTCAAGAACATGGTTACTTTCCTTCAACACAAGCTACTACAACTTTTCAAGCAAAACATTCAGATATATTTCCTAATAAGACAAGTTTGCAATTAAAGATTAGGGAGGTCAGACAAAAATTAAAAGCTAACTCTACACCTATGAGTGCTAACAGTCTAGTTAGTCCACTACCTGTTTCTGAATCTTCACCTAATATAACTGGTAATTATTTGAGATAATTTTA
Organism: Apis florea; assembly: GCF_048593485.1. Lineage (NCBI taxonomy): Eukaryota > Metazoa > Arthropoda > Insecta > Hymenoptera > Apidae > Apis > Apis florea. Next base: position 442,825 of record NW_028256430.1, on the reverse strand, counting down.
TTTTTTGAGATATTAATTATAAGACAAATAATATATAAAGAATATTTTTATAGGACCATTGACTGCTCCTCCTACATCGATGGGAGCTCCACATTCACTGCCTGTAAGCAGTAGTGGTAGCTAGCGCCCACGTGCCAACTGTGATACTATGCATCCCCTTACTTCACAACATGAGTACATCATTATTCATTAAAAAAAAGGAAAGTTTTTATTGGAAAAATTGTTGATGTACAAGTTTTAGCGAGTTGTAAAGTGCTGCAAGGCTTTAGTGCAATTCAAACTTTGATGTAACCTGGTGCAGGTAACTTAGACAGGCATATCAAGGTGAGTCGATGTACATATATCAGTAAAATCTTTATATTGTATATAAAAGAAATATCGAATATTTCTCAAGATTACTAATGTTGACTTAATGTGTGTTCGAGTATCTGTGTTCTATTGGGATAATGACATATAAAATTATGAAAATTTGCGTGATAAAGAATTTACTGTATTTTAGTAATGATAACGCTCATTAGTAAATTAAAAGCTCAACTTAAAAATTTAATCATATTATCTTGTTTAATAACGAAATGAGAAAAAAATAATATAATGACATAAAGTGTGCGAAATATTTAATTCGAAAAAAAGAGCTTTCTTCTCTCAGAAGGAAAGACAATACTCGTCTGCATTCTAAATCCAAAGATGATTTATGAAATGGTAATATAGAAATGAAAAAATTATTTTACTACGTTATAAAGTTACAACTCATAGTTGTACAATTCCAAATACGACTGATATTTGTACATCGATATACCTTGCAAGGATTATGAAAGGCCTAAGCCATTGTTAAACATTGTTAAAAATACTATGAGATCCAGTAGAAAGAAAAAATGAATATGTGTGATATAGAAAATGAAATTTCGCGTGAGTGCAAAATGTATGGATGTTTTTGAGAGAAAGAGGAAGAGAAATCGTAATCAGAGAGTATTAGAATTAATGAAACATTATAAAATGAAATCAGAGTTTATATACTTTAGTTATTCTTTATATATGATATAGATAAAAAAGAAAAATATAAAAGGAAGAACTGCGATAAACATTGCACAAAATTTATGTAATGCAGTCAACAAATATGTTTATTTTACTTGTAAATACTATGGCATGAATTGGAATGGGAGATATCTGGAGAGTTTAAAATATCTATGATGCTGTGTCTGACAATTTTAAGACGAAAGCATACTTTTGGTGATTCATAGATTATAACAGTGGAGACAAAAATCGTGCCATTGTGCGGCGACAAACAAGGGAATGCATGCGTAATAAATCCCTTAATAGTAAAGAATTAATTGTTAGACACCACTTGATATAGATAATATGTAATATGTTTCCAATATTCTCGAAAGTACTTATCTACTGTTTTTAGACCTCTGCTCAAATTCAACGCATTGAATATGTGTTTTATAAGCATTTTAAAATTGATCTGCTGATGCTGAAGTTGTTTTTTTCTTTATTTTTTTTTTTCTTTTTTTTTCTTTTTTTTTTTTTTTTTTTGGCCAATTTAGATATAAGCGGTTTTATAGAGGCCGTATTTTTTTCTTTTTTTTTTTTTTGGCCATGACAAATTATTTGTTTTTACCTTTAGCATGTCATAATCAAATGCGTGTGAGATCTAATGAAAAATTTGCAAATATATAAAATTTAATATTACCATCGAGCACCGAGATAAGAAAAAAGTGCCGAGAAGATTTATTGAATATGTTGTTGCGATTTGAGAATTTTGTTACTATGCTTTTAATGGAACTCGTGTTGTTCATTACGCAAATTATATATACATTATATGTATATAACGTATTTCGTTTATTTTAGTGCATTTTATCAATCATATGATTGCTTTTACGTTATAGAAAAATTTTCATATCTCTAATAGAAACGCGTTGAATTTTAGCGGAGATTGTTGAATTTGGCTGTAAAATAGATTATGTAATTAGTAATATGTTTATAAAAAAAGCGCACTTTGAAAGATTTAAAAAAGTCTCGCGCCACGGCACGCATATTATAGTTAGGATAGGAACAATGTCTATTCTACATATTTTGTAAATAGAAAACAAATATAATATACCGAATATATATTATATAAAATTTAGGATACATCCGAAACGGTAGAGTAGAGCATTGTAATTTGTAGAATAATAATTATAAATGAGAGCGCGGGCAGGATTAGAAAGAATACGAGAAAAGAAAAGATAAAATTTACAGATTGTGGGCCTTCGTACATTGTGAACTTTTCTTGCGCATGGAACGGTCCCCTTACCTTTCTCCAAAGTTAATCCTTTCCTAAAGTGTTAGGATATTATTTGTATATAGTACATAACATTACTCTCTTACGATTTTTTGATTTATTATTTTTTACGGAGCGTTAACGCACCGGTGGCAAGCGATTACTGAAGAAATGAGACACTTGAAATCTGCACTGATCACTCCTGTGAATTATACTCCGAAGAAGGATTTCTTTTTTCCTTTTAATACAATTTTTTTTCTCTTTAAGAATATATTTATTATGTAAAAAAATATAATTTAATATTAATATATTCTTCGGATAAGTTTATTAGAAATCATTTATACTGTGTTCATATCACTCTTTTTAAACAATATTATTTTCATTCACACAATTTCTCTGCATCTTCATTTCCATAAAATATCGTATTGCATTAATTTTATCGTAAATAGCTTTTTTCGTTTTTTCCTTAAAGAAGAGGAAAAAACTGGCGAATATATTTGTAATTTATATAGTAGTTAAAAGAAAATATGATTTATTCAAAAAAAAATTTTATAATATTGTTTATAAAAGCACAAGTTATCTTAAATTCGATATCATTTAATAATAGTTTTGTAAATACATTATTTTATCATGAAAAATATTTTAAATATATTATGCGTATTTTCATTTTAAAACATCTGGTTTTCGCAATAATTTTATATTAATCGAATAATTTAATTTACAATTTATATGAAAAAAAGCGATATAGAATAATAAGAGTGATTTTTAATAAAACTTTCTCACGTGATGAAAAAAGAAATAACATTTTATATAATATATCCTAATTTATTCCTCGATTATTAAATTACTTCGTGAATATTTTTTTATGTACAGGAATGGATCCTAACAGGGATCGAGTGTCTCACTTGCCCTTTCAAAGAATATTATATTTTGTACTTGTGTAAACTAGTGAACTATTTTCCAGTATTGATAAGATTTTGAAGTTATTTTACTATATTTTCTTCCTCTTTTCTTTTTCTTTCTTTTTTTATTATTATTATTATTATTATTATTTTTCAAAAATAAAAAAAAGAATTGGTGATGAAATATGTTCCGTGATTTAGCAGCCATACATGTGACTGTGATCTAGGAAAACAGAAGTAAAGTAAAGTGGCGGCTATTCTACTGGCATTTTCTTCACCATATTATAATTGTTTTCCTAACTCCTTCTTTTGAATCCTTTCTCTAATTGTATAAAATGAACGCACTTGAACGAACCCTGTGCATCCATTTCTTAATTTTCTCTCTCTCTCTCTTTTTTTATTATTCTTATATTATTTGCAGTAATGTATTTTATTACGTTCTAAGTTGCTATTCATCTATTGTAGTCATTCTATTATTCCTTGTTTAATTCTGAAATATTTTTAAAACTGTTATACGATTATAATATCAGTCACACAGAAATAATGTTATAAGAAATAATACCGAATATAGAAGAAATAATAAGTCGTGCATAGAAGCGATGAAAAATAACTCTGCGTAGAAAGCATACCATAAATCTTTGTTATGTACAGCATTGATGCATTGTACCATAAAAAGTACATGCATGTACATGCGTAGGTAATAAAGTATAATTATATGAAGAAAAAACAAAAACAAAATGTTACACTGTGAAATATTTGACAACTTACAAATGCATACATATATATATACACATGATACATATGCATATACATATATAAAACACATATTATAGAAACAATAGGCTGAGGGATTAAAATCTGACCAATCTATGCAATGTCGTCCGCAGATAATTCATCAAATTTGAAAAATATTTCTCTTAAAACTTTCGATTTGAAGCGTCTTAAAAATTATTTTTCAGTTTTGGTTAATAAGATAAGGTGAATTGTATTCTTGAAAGTATTCTAAGTTTTTATAAATAACAATTTAATGTTATCATTTTCATATTACGTGCATATGATCTTACAATTATACTGCATATAATTTAATTATATAAATGATATTCGAGATATTAATATTGCATTTTTAAAAATTTAATACTGCAAATATAAAAGTTTGTAATATATTTAATATACGTGTAATTACTTAAATGCATGTACATATTATAGTACATATTTTTTTTGTAATAACATTTCATTATTTTTTGAATGTATAAAAAATAATGACAAATAGATATCTTTTATCAATAATAGATGAATATAATTCCTGATTTATATCTTTTATTGCTTTATATATCGATATTCTTGCTATTTTATCAATATATTTAAAGTAATAGTGATACTTCTATAATAAGTTTTAAACGTGCATTAAAATTGAATTATTACTTAAATTATAAAACAATTATAGACTTTAAATATTTTTTCTTTTAATTAGTAAAAAATGTATTATTAAAAAAAAAAAGAGTAGAATATCTTTGAGAATTGTAAATGAAAAATCTCAAATTGTATTAATTGCAATAAAACATTACATATATTTATGCACATAATATTTCAAATGTCAATTATATTAAATTTTATTTAATAATTTTACATAAACAAACATTATTAATTATTTATTTTATTCACCAATGGATAGAAAAAAATAAAAATTATGTTTGTTATGTAAAATTACTTTAAAATATAAATTTAAATAAAGCATAATATTAATATTTTATGTTAATGAATTAATTAATGGACAAAACAATTTTTAAACAATTTTTTAAAACTTTTCTAAAAATAAATTTTGGTAAAGCTTATTATGAAAAGATTGAAATCTGAATATATTATAATTATCATTGTTAGAAGAATTTATGCTTATATTTAATAGTTTTTTTTCTTTCATTTAATATATCATATGTATATATTGAGATTTTATAAATAGTAAATACATGAATAAAATATGCAGACGATTTTTCGCGATAGACAGATTTTAATTCCAATGCTCCTATACGAGAACCAGTTGTTGGACCAAATTTGCCATTATGGCCATTTTGACTTACAAATACATTACATTTTCTAAAGAACGATCCGAACGATACGGGATATTAGTATAACAAAAAAAAATCTCGAAGTTAGAAATTTGTTCGATAAGCATTGTGATATTTGCGACGGACATGTATTTACATTGCGGCAAGCTTTAAAAGAACAGAAAATACCTTTTCGAAAAGATATACACGCATGTTACGCATGTATGATAATAATATCCTTTAAAAAGGTATTTTATAAATAAATATATTATTTATTAACAATAAAAAATCAATTCAACAAAAAATTCAAAAAATCATTATAGGTAAACAACATAATTTTCCAAAAAATTAAAAAAGTCGGTCATGTTTATAATAACAATACATTTAATATTTAATTTTTAAAAAAATTTTTTTTTTTTATATATGTTTTAATTAATAATGTCTTCTACATAATTTTTATGATAATTTATTTTCATCGTATCGGAAAAGTTTCATTGTAATCGTAACACATATAATGATCATAAAATATTTAAGATTTCATATATAATATATAATAGTTATTGTGTAAAAGAAAAAAAATTGATATTTGCAAGAATTCTAGCTGCCTTCAAATTCTTTCAAACTTCTGCATACTTCCTTTTTTTTCTGTTTTTTTTTTTTTTATATTTTTTATTATAACTTTTTACTTATTTTTATAAGATAAATTAGTATAAATGTCTGATACGAAAAGAATGTAACCGATAAAGAAATCTATAATTTTGAACACGATTCTATTTACTGTGTTAAAAAATATAAAAATATCTCTAAAAATAGGAATATTATAATTTATTGTAATTACTTGTTCGTAGCAAATCGTACAATGTCACATTGCTCTAATGTGCACAAGAAATATCAGTTATTTATTCATTGATGCTTCTTCCTTAACAAATTTCACAAATTCATTTCACTGATCATATTTCGGAATGTTGCTTGAATTTAGAGCAACAAAAGAATCTCATTTTATCCAGCGAATTATGAATTAACACTAAAAATTTGAATCGCTTGTGATGTTCTTTATTACTGTACGAAAACAAAATGAATTAATACTAATGACATTATAATATTATAAATAATGTAATACACTAATGTTGTTATACAAATACATTCTCTCCGTTAGATGTTTTGTATTGCTTCCGTACAGTTAATATCAAAAGAAATGGAAGAAAACTCAAATAAAACTACAAACGAATATATTAAGTCATCTTACAAAAAATTCGGTTTTTTCAATAAATATAATATTGATGACGGATGAAAATAAATTATCTCTCCATTAAATAATTGTATTTTTTTTTTCATTTTTATAATACAATAATTTTCCATCTTTCTACTAAATTTTTTTTTTATTTTATTATAAAAGTCATACTGCGACTATATACTTTCATTGGTATAATTTCAACTCTTAAAAAAATCGTGTTATTTGTAGGATGATTTGATATTTTTATTAAAAAAAAAAAAAAAAAATACAATTTCATGCATATTTGTTGTATTTGTCTTAAGAAAAATAACAAATAGGAAAAAAAGGTAACAAATAAAAGAAGGAGCAACATCGACATACAGCGTGACATGATTATATTCGAAAATTATAGATCATGTTAAAGCGATGAAATTTATTTCTTTGTACGCAATCTAATAATGCCGATTGATAGATTTTATTCTCTTGCTTTTAGGGACTTCGCATAAAGATGTTAAGGAATAAGATTATAATAAGATCAAATGCGTTAAATCGATGATACCATCGATAGGGAATATTTAACTTCTAACAGAACAACATCTTAAAACGATTCTTTTGTCAGATTCAGATTCAAATTTATTATAATTTTAATACAAGTTGTATAATGTATACCAATACTATAATATTTATATCATTATTATAAATATTATAATAGGTATAATATTATTGTTGTATAAAATACTATGTTAGTATTTGTATTAAAATTATAATAAAAGAAAAAAATTAATAATAATGAATAAAAAAAGAAAAAAAAAAGAGAAAGGAAAAATACTTACAGATAATACAGAAAATAGTCTGTCATAGTCGATGAAAGACTTCTTTAAATGTGAAGGAATATAAGAATTGGCTTTTCTTTTTTCTTTTAAAATAAATTTAAGTATTAGAATGTGAAAGCGCAGATATTTTTCGATGAAGTGCACAAATGAAACAGATATTATTCCAACATTATATACAGAGATATGCACTCTTCTCGGGGAAATGTTATTTAAGGGCCTCTGTACATTAGTATTATTAACATCATTATATATATAAAGAAAGAGAAAAAAATAAATAAGAAAGAAAGAAAAAAATCTTAGCAGATTACCAATTACAAATTTTCAGAAAGCAGATAAATACGAAATAATTATTCGCAAGAAATATTCTTCACAAAATATATATATTAAAGAATCATATATATTATATACCGATGTCTAATTATAAAAATATTAAACAAGTGTTATCAAATAAAATGTTGTAATCTGTGTTGACAATCGCCGACATTCTGAGCCTGAAATTACCATCGAACAGGTGTACATCATCATGCCTTGAAGATACTTAATAAAATGTTCTAATTAAAATGTCACGGGATGAAAAAAAAAAAAGAGAAAACAACTGTGTATGTGTAAAAGTTTTTAAACTCGAAGCCTGTGCAAGGATTGCCTATTTTCGATAGAATAGATAGCTCGTGACTTGTAAAAAATTAATGTGATCGCAATGTCGCAGAATGTCGAAAAAACAGTGTTTAGCGAGAATTATTGTAAAAGTGCAAACCGAACAATGAATATGCCGATCGTTTGATAATTGTTTGCCTGTATTTTATTAACAACTGGAGATTGAAAGTTCGACGATGTTTATCGATTAAAAAAAAAACGAAGCGTGGATTTTTAATCTGTATATAGATAATGATTTGCTTCGAAGACATGTTATTACCGGTGAGAAGAAACGAAATACAAATTGAATTATACATTGTTAGAGAATTTGTGAGGAAAATATTTAGCAGCTTCGAGATGTACAGATCTTCGATAAAAACGCGTACAATTAAGTACATTGAAACTTATCAAAGACATTATCGATAAGTTGTTTAATTCTTTTTTCATCAACAGATTAAACGCTAAATACATGCCAAACGTGACGTCACAATTTAGTCATTCTTTTTGTATATAATGCACGTAGCACATAAACTGGAGTATAAATAAATACAACGGAATATATACGTGATGCGTATTAAACTTTTTGTTATTAATTTCAAAAGATAATTACACACTTAAAAGTAACAAGACATCGTAAAGTCGACGTGCATTTAAAATTATTCCTTCGACAACATAAGATCGAGCATATAATGGCAATGTTATTAATCAATGTATTGAAATGTACATCATACTTTGTACAACATATTTCAACAAAGAGCTTCATTTTTCTTTCTGAGTTGTCCACATTTGCCACATAACATAATTGTAAGATTATAAGTAATATAAAAATTGAACATAAACTTCATATTTTATTTCTTCCTATATTTATAATTAATAAATATGCATTAAATTGCATAACTAAAATTTCAATATATATGTAATATTATTTTAAATTTTTCTATTTGCATTAATGTGCTTATTTCTATATGATTAAAGAAATTATAACAATGTTTAGAAATAATAGTATATATTTATTTAAAGTAAAAAATTATTTACATATTTGAATAAAAAATATAAACACTTTTGAATTATAAATTTTACAACTATATTTCTATAATTTTTTTTATTTTATATATACATATTTTAAATTTTAAAATTATATAAATAATGCAAGGAATGTCAAGATATTATGCTTATATCTTATTTTAATTTTAAAACTAATGTGTAATATAAATGTTACAAAATAATATTTCTATTAATACGATTCAAATTAATAATAGATTTCTTAATTTATGAACATTATTAATAATATATATTTCTGAAATATTAAATATTTTGCAATAACGTTAAAAATACATTGAAGTAAATAAATTTTACGATGTATCAAATTAACTAATAATTTGTATGTAATATTTTTATACATTTCATAATTATTTAATGTTTTACCTTATTTAATTCTTCTGAAGTAAAACGCAAAACTGTGGAAATAGCATTTAGCATATGACGTTTACTTGAAACATCACTTGTAGTTAAATAATTAATAAAAACATTTTTCAAATATTCAAGATTTGCCCCTTCTCTAGATTTACAAGCTTCAAGCCTAAAAATTATTGATTGTATATATCAATATTTTTTCTTAAATTTTTTAATAGTTTTAATTTAATTTAAAATTTACCTAGCAATTTGAGCTTGTAAAACTTTTACGTCTTCTTTCTGTTTCTCTTTTATATGTACGATTTCTCTTTGTTTTTCTCGTAATGTAGCTTCTAATTCTAAAACTTTTTTTCTAGATGTTGATACTTGAACTTCTTTTCTTGCTAATTCTTGACTATAATGCAATATTGGAGGACTATCGCTTGTTAATAATCCTGTTACTAAATCGGTTATTGGTTCTGTTCCATTTTCATGTTTTAGAGTATTTGGTTTATTTTCTATAGTACTTTCTTTTTTAGGTAATAATGCGTGGAATGATGTTTTTAAAGTTAAAATTTCTTTATCCTTTTCTTCAATAAGGGCCATTGATCGTTCTCGTTGGCGTAATAATTGTTGTTCCAATGTGGATATTTTATTACGAAATTCATTATCCTTTTGTAATAATAAATGTTTCAATTTTCCATGCTCTTCTTGAAATGACTGAAAAAATAATATTACTATTTATATCAATCATTTTAAATTTAATAGTATTTATTAAAAATTCAAATTCATCATCAAAGAAAAAAAAATTACCTTTTCTTGATGTTCTAATTTCAATTGCAATTCCCTTTCTTTATTTATAATTTCATTATTTAAAACACGTATTCTTTCTTCTAAATTGTTATTATATGCTTTTAAAAAATGTAATTGTGTTTTGTTATTTTTATCATGAGATGATGTAATATTTTGATTCTGCATATTATATGATATATTTGCAACACTGGCATATTTCATTTGTTGTTTATAATCTTCTAATTCTTGTAATAGAGTTTCATATTTTTCTTTATAATCAATAACTTGTTGTTTATCACATAAATTTAAGCTATGTAATAAAGCTAAAAATAACATTAGTAATTAATATATTATTTCATTTCCAATTCATATAAAAGAATATTTAATTAACTAACATTTAACATATGGTGATTCAGTTTTTTTATTATCTAAATCTAATAATTTATTATAAAGATTTTTTATTCTAGAAATAATTTCTTCAGGTTCATTATTTAAAGTAATATAATCATGTTCAGAATTTTGTAGATTAACTAATTGATCTTTCAATTTTTGTATAGCTTGTTGATCTTGCTGCCTAAGTCTATCATATCCTCCAACAATTTCTGAAAGTTCAGCTAATCTTGCTTCTAAACCAGCTACTCTTGCTTCATGAGTCATTGCTAATGCTCTAGCTTGTTGTTCTGCAGCAGCTGTCCTTTTTTGCTCCTGTAGAATAAATTAATCATTTTTATGAGTGACAGACATAACTTATCAATATAAGCATATCTTTTAAAATTACTTCATGTATTGCATTCAAATGTTGTTTCTTCATAAGAACCATTTTAGATTGTAATGATAAAAGAATTGGAGGTGTTTCTATAGCTGCTTCTTGTGCTTGTTTAAGTTTATTTCTAGTTATTTCTAATTCAGTTTCAAGTATTTTACATTGCGTTTTATATGCAAATTGATTTTTTACTTGAATTTCAAGTTGTTCTTTATTTCGTCGTTCATCATTTAATAATTTTTGAAGTTCTCTAAAAAATAAAAGAATATTTTTTTTTTTTTAAGTTTTCTTATAGTAAAATTTTTTAAATTTTATATATATATACATATTTTTTTATACTTTATCATTTTTGCATGATCAGCTTGTTCTTTTTCCCTTTCATGGCGTTCCATAATTAATTTACATTTTACATGTTCAATTTCTGAATAATTTGTTTGCGCCTTTTTTAATTTTTCTTTTAAATCTTTAATTACTTTCTCGCACTATAAATATTTTATATCAATAAATATAAAATTAATATACATACATACATATATATATATATATATATAGAACTTACTTCATCCCGTTCATTTCTTAATTGCTTTTTATCTTGTTGAAAATTTGCTTCCATTTTAGATTTTTCTGCTGAAAGAGTAGCTAAAGAATTCATTAAAGTATCTAATCGATTTTTTAATTTTTCTATTGTTTCTATATCAACAATATCCGTTTGAATTTCCCGCGACTGAAAAATAAATATTTAAAAATAATAATATCCATACTAAATTATATTGAAATTTGCACAATATTATTATACTTGTGTGTGTCGTGGATTAAATAACTCATCATTTGTAGTATTTGTAGCTTTAGATTTCCATAATTGAACATTTTTTGTATTTTTTATTTGTGAAGAAGAATCAGATTTATCTGAAATAAAGATATTCGTTATTATTATTAACTTAATTAATTTTATTATTAACTTATTATTAATTTTAAAAATTATTTATTATTTTAAGATTATTTTAACATAATGATAATATCATATGTCTGTACCTTCTGAACATTTATTTTCTATATCTGCTGATTTTTCTTCTTTTTCGTTTTCCATTATGTTTCAATAAGAAGTGAAAATTAAATAATTAAATATTTTAAATAAATATATGAATGTTATAATTAAATTGATATTTAAAATTTTTTAAATAATTTTCATTATGTATTTATTTTATCATCTTTTAATAACATACATATACATATATATAATATATATATGTTTATATAATAAAATTTAGAGCTGAAATAAAAATTAATAATTGTTGTAAATTTATCATATAATAAAAATTTAAAAATGATTTTTAAACATGAATTAACATTTTATTTATTTTATCGATGAGTATTTTAAAAATAATAAAAATACTCGCAAAAAATAATAAATAATAGTACATTATAGTATTTTTGGCAAAATATTTAAATATAAAAACTAAAAACATTAATATATTGCAAAATGATTTAGTATAATATTCGTGTATAAGTTTTGTATATCATACAAATATAGACGTACATATGTATATACGTACACATTTTAAATTATATAAAATATTCCATATTTATTTTAACTGAATTTCATATTTAATAAAAATTTCATCTTAATTGCACAAAACTTTATTTGAGATTATTATTATACAAAATCAAATATGATTTATATTTTGATACGAAATTCATTTCAATATATAATATCTATCTGTTATCTCTTACATTGATGGTTTAAAAAAGTGATATTAGATATATTTCTCAATAATATTCGTAATATATTATTATATGGAATATATATTTTATAATATCGAGAAAAAAATTTTTTAAAAATATTTAATTTTTATGAATCGAATAACATTTATTATAAAATAAATTATAAAATATTATAAATAGTACTTGTAACAAATAAAAAAAATAAATACGAAATATTACATGCATATCTTTAATTGTTTAAATTTTATATTTATAATTTATTAATATAAAAATATTTGATATATATAAACTTACGATTTTATTCATCAATATTATATAAAAATTTTAAATAAAAAGAATAAATACAAATTAAGTAAATACTTTTAAAGAAAAAAACCAAATTTTTAAAGCAAAACTATTATATTTGTAATATTATATTAAAAGCTATATTTATAAAATTATATGGAAATTATTTTGGTTTAATTTTTATATAATCAAAAAAAAATATTTTTTAAATATATTATGAAAGCTAAATTTATTATAAAAAATATTAAATAGAAAGGGAAGGTATTTTAAAAATTAATAGTATCTATTATATATTTATGTATTAGTTTTAAATTCCACCATTCATTGTACATTATTAGATTCATTTAATTTATTAAATTTAAGTGATGATTCTATTTCTAATGTTACAGGTCCACTGTTTTTTATATCAACTTCCATCATTGCTCCAAATTTACCATCTGTAGAAAGTATTCAATAAAATGAAAATATTTCATATAATATTTCTTATAAAATTATTTGTTTACATTTTTTAATTATTTACCTTTAATTAATTCTGGTTTATAATTTTTACCAAGTTCAACAAGAAATTTATTGTAAAATGGTTCAGCATCTTGAGCAGACATAGCTTTATGAAAATCTAATCTATTTCCTTTTAAAGCATGATATAATGTAAATTGACTAATACATAATATTTCATATTGTTTATCCATAACATTAGCATTCCATTTCTTATTATCATCATCAAAAATTTTAGTATTTAATATTTTCTTTACTCTAAGAAAAATAAAATTTTATTTTATATTTTATACAAGAATAAATTGTTTTGTTTAAAGTAATTATAAGATATTATATAATAATATTATATACATATATTACATATATTTCATGTCTTCTATTGTATCATCTTTTTTTATGCCAATTAAGATGCAGAGACCATTTCCAATGCTACTAATAACTTGACCATCAACTGAAAAATTATTCTATAAAATTATTATTCAATATTATCAATATTGACAATAAATGAAATATAATTATGATAGCAAGTATAATATTATATATATTTTAACGATATTAAATTAAAATAAATATTTGTACTATATTATTATGTATTATATTTGTATTATGTTATTAGAAAAAAAAAAAAAGAAAAAGCATATGTTATGACTATGTTTTATTCAATTTTATACAATATAATATAGTTTTTATTTTATAAACATATGGTAATATTCAACGTTTTTTTCATTCTTGTTTCTTAAAAGACAATAAATTTGTTATTATAATAAAACATATATAACCTTATCATTACCTGAAACACTAGCTTTTGTGACACGTTGTATTACTGCTTTCATATTAAAACTAAAATTGCTTCTTTTATTATGACGTTATCGTTATTAATGTATATACCCATGTAAACTCTATACATTAAATATTTCTTCAAGAAAATACGCTATTACAATCACTAGTAATACTCCATGAAGGAACCAATAGAAAAGCTAAGATAGTCAGAAAGCTTACTTCCGCATATAGACTTCCTGTAAGACAGTTTGACTTTTCAAAGATTGTTTACAAGCAAATTGCAGAGTGCATAATCATTTAAAAACTTTAATAATCTCAGAGTTGTTTGTCATCAACTTGTTGAGATTAGTAAAAAATGAACTACTTAAGACTTTGTAATCTATTGCTAAATCTAGGATTATAGTTCAAACTAATTTTCTGTGACCCACTTGTTGCGTTTAGGTTATGGTGTTATAAACAAAAATATGTTGGGTATAAATGTTTGGTTTTCATGATAAATTCGTGTATGCCAGACTGTAGGAATGGAGGATCCAGGTCTGAGCTTGTTTCAAGGCTCAGAAATTCAACTAAATACAAATACACAAGGCTTAGAGGAAGATGAAGAACAAGAAGATGCTAAGCGACGCGATAAAGAGGTGCACTTTTCTTTATTTTAATTAAAGTTTATTATAGAATGTTTTATTCAATTTATAGTTTAATTGGAAAGATTAATTAAAAAAAAAACATATTTATAATTTTAATAGATAAATTTTGGTGTTTTAGATTCAGGATCTCTTGGATAAGGATCTCACTTGGAATGATGATTTAGATGATGAAACTGATACTAGTTCTGTTAACAATAGTTGTTATCAAGATAATGCTAAAGAAGCAGAAAATTCTAATTCAGTGTTAAATTCTACTCAGGGAATTATATCATCCAAAGACCAAACTGTATCTCAATTACAGAAAGAATTTGGTATTTATGATCATATGGGAAATTCAAATAATTATGATAATATTATGACAAACCATAAGTCAGAGTTAGAAATTGTTCCAACAATATCTAATATACAAAGAGATTTTAATGTATATGGTCCATCTGATACGCCATATTCTAAAAATAATAAAAGTAAAGATATGCATAATATTACTGCCGAAACACCTTATGAATTAGCAAGACTACCAAATTCTGCATTTCCTAAAGATTTAAGAGTTCAAGTTGAAGAAGAGTGTACATTTAATGAAAATTATTTGTATAATTATCAAACACCAGCTAATCATTATGATGCTCATAGTAAAACTTATTCAAATAATGGTTATATCGATGGATATGAAAATAATATACAAAGCAAACAAATTCATGAGTTTGGAGGTGGTGATAATGTTACATCTGATCATTTAAGTCATTGTTACAAAATAAGTCCAAATGGTAGACCAACTGATGACAATGTAGCTTACAAAATAGCAGAATATGATAGTAAAGAACAATTAGAAGTTTTATATACAGTTCGAATGAGAGAAATTAAACGATTAACAGAAGAATTAAAACAATTACAATTGGAAAAAGAAGAAGAGAAAAATCAACTTAGCAGGAAATTAACACTTTTACAAGCTGAAACTGAAAGATCAAATATATCTAGAAATCAAACACAGCATGCTTTGGGTGAGAATTAAAGAAATATATTGATATTGCAACAATAGTTTTAGTTTTTTAAAAAAAAATTATAAAAATTCCTATTTTTTTTTTTTAGTTGATGCAAAAGCTGAAATTACTGGTCTCCATAATCAAATAACATCATTAAAGGAAAAAAATGAAAATTTAGAGAGAACTAATCGAAATGTAAGATTTTTCTATATTTTTTTGCACAATGATTTTATTATTAGTATAATTACATATATTAATTATTTGATTATATAAATTTAGATAACAGAAGAATTAAGAGATGCAAGAAATTCTTTAATAGAATTACAACAAAAAATAGCTATATTAGAAGAGGTACAAGCATTACAGGCAAATGATAAAACACATGAAAAATTTTTAAAGCAAGCACAAGAAAAACATGCTATTGAAATGAAAAATATGCAAATTCAAATAGATAAACTTACAGATAAACTTAATGCAAAGGTATTTTCAATATTATATTAAATTCTTCTTGTACATACATTTATTTTTTACTCATTTAATCTTTCATTTTTATTTTATTAATTTATATCAATAGACAAAAATTTTAGTACATTAATATTTTACATACATATATATATATTAATAATATTTGTCATAGCTGCTCAATGTGGATTCCAACAGTCATTGTATCTGGGCAAGTTGTTGATACTGTATTTTTCAAAAATTATAATGTTCTTGTATAAAAATTAATATGCTATATTATTTTTTTAATTATTGCATAATACCATTACTGAAGATTAAAATTTATATTTAAAAAATTGTTTATTATAACTTTATGAATTGAATTATTTTATAAATGAATATCATCTTTATTTGATCTTTTTAATTTCAATAGGAAATATCATACGCTGATTTGGAAAATAAATTAGCTGATGTACGAAGGACAAATGAAACGCTTATGGTAGAAAAAGGAGATACAATGAATCGTTTAGCACAAGCATTAGAAGAAAGTCAAGCACAATGTAGAAATCTTATGGCTACAAATAATGCTCAACAAGTAATGCAACTTCAAGCACAGATTAAAGTTTTAAAGCAAGAAAAAGAAGAAATGCAAAAAATGATTCAAGAATTACAGGTATTTAATACATTAATTCATATCTAAACAATAGTTTATTAACAAAAATTATAATTATTATATTATAAGGATATTACAAATAATATTGTTTTTATAGAATAAATTAGAGATAGCAAAAAGTGATGCAGCACAATATGATTCGTTACTGACAACAACATTAGAAGAAGAATCTGATTCTATTAAACAAATGAAATTAGGCGATTTTCATAATAAATCAAAATCAAAGCCCTATGATGATGTAACAAATAAATTAAGAGGAGAATTAAAAAGGTTATTTGTTTCTATCTAAAATAATTTTATATCATATTATATTATCATTTACAGAATATCAATTTTTTATTATGTTATTAATATTTATTATATAATTATGTTATAGATGTTTAGCTGGGCAGGCAGTTAAAAGAAAGGAAATAACTCGATTAGAAAATACTTTATCACAAAAAGAAAAAGAACTTGATAAAGCTTTAATTATAGCAGATACATGTGGAAAAGAAGCAACTCGATATGCTAAACGTGTTAATGAATTAGAACAAGAATTGAAATCTGTACTTACAGATGAAGCTTTAAAAGCAAATGCTCAAATACAAAAATTATCTGATCATCTTAGTGATGTAAAAAAGCAATATGAATTATTACGAGAAGAAAAAATGAAATTAGAACAAAAATTAGAAGAAACATTAGCAGTTAATGAAGAAACGCTCAAAAAATTATATCAAGAAAGCATAAATCAACAACAGAAAGATGCAATTGATGAATATAATAAAGAATATTTAGAAATACATGCTAAGGCTATAGAAAGAGTTAGACAAGAAGCAAAAGTTGAAATAGTGCAATTATCGTAAGTAATTAAAATTGTTTCTGAGAAATTATATTTTATTATATATTATTATTTTTTAATATTATATTATATAAAATATTTTAATTTATAGTGTGCAATTAGAACAAACACAAAAAGAGTTGGATCGTGTTAAGGAATTGTATATAGATGTTTGTAGTACAAAAGAGCAGTTAATAAATGAACATAAATCTGAAATTAAAATGTTAAAAGAAAAATATGCTAACTTAGAAGATCGTGAAAATGATATTGAAAAATATCAACATGACTTGCGGGCACAAGTTAAAATAGCAGAAAAATTAACAGAAGAATGCGATACATATAGAAGTAAAGTAATTGAATTAGAAAAAGATTTAAATTATGAAAGAAAGAAAAAAGAAGAATATACAAAGAAAATTCATCAAGAAATTGAAAAGGGTAATTTATATATTTTTTATTATATTTAAAATTTTAATAAATTAATTATTATAAATGTAATATTTACAGCAAAAGAACAAGCTTTAAATGAATTACGCAATGCTCACCCTAATCAAGAAATAAGTGTTTATTTATCAGATCATTGTTCTGAACATTTAGAGAAAATTAATCAGGTATATATATTTTATTTACAATTATTTTTTAATTTTATTTGTCATTTATAAATTTTTGTAAAATTTAATATATTTATAGCTTGAAGAAGATTGTAAACGTTTAGAAGACAAATTGCATGTTGCTCTTGATGAACATAAAAAAATTGTAGAATATCAGTCTGAATTAGATGATGCTAGATTGAAAGTAGCACAAATAGAAATATCTCAAGAATCATGGAAAAAGAAATATGAAAGAGCAATTAGCGAAAAAAATAATCTTAATAGTAAAATTTTCAAACTTGAATCAGAATTATCTAATATTAAACGAACTATAACAATTGAAAATTCCGATGAAATAAAATTAAAAGAAGCTCGATATCAAGTAGAAAATGAAAGTTTAAAAAATAAGTGTGAGAATTTGACTAGTGAAATAAGTGTTTATAAAGATAAAATCTCACAATTAGAAATAGAATTATTAGAAGCGAAAAAATTAATTGGAAATTTCGAGAATACGTTTAAAAAAAATAGTGAAATATCATTAAATTCAAATGAACTTGAAAAAGAACTTTCTCGCTATAAAACTTTAGTAGCAGAATTAAGTAGTAAAATAAATCATTTAAAAGCTGGAAGAAAAGGTGATCTTGTTATGGAGCAAAGAATCAAACAATTAGAAACAGATTTACAAGACAAAAATGAAGAATTAGAAAGATTAAAAGAGTTCGAAAAAGTAAAAATAGAAAGAGATCAACTTGTTTCAAAGTTAAAAAATCAAGCTAAACAATTCGAACAATACGTTAAGAATCAAAAACAAGTATTTGCTGAATTAAATTTATCGCCGCGTACACATTCAAACGATAGTACAGATTTTCAAAAAATAATAGAGATTATGGTAAAAGAAATTCGCGAAGAAATGGAACAAAAAGTAGCTGAAGATCTTAGAGGTATAGAGGAACGACATCGAGAAATGAGAAAAAAATTAGAAGATACGTATAAAACTATTTTATTAAAATTAAAAAATAGATGTCATGAAAAGATACAAGAAGTGGAAACTTTAAAAACAATGCTTACAGAAAAGGTAAAAATTCATTCATATTTCAAAGCAAAGGAGCAATTTAGTCAAATGGTTGAAACTGAACTTGAAACTTATTACAAAGAATTAGTAGCAAAGAACTTGAAAATCGAAAAGTTAGAAGAAATATTAAAACAAAAAGAAAGTGATGTAGATGAGGAGAGAAATCTGATGGCTCAAGTTATGAGTCAATGGGCTGCAGAAATTACAGAAGTAAAAGGTAAAGAAGTTAAAATGAATGAAAGATTACAGCAATTAAAAGAAAGTGAAGAAAATCTAAAAACAGAAATAAAAATATTAAAAGAAAAAGAAAAAGAAATGAAAACTAATATTGATACATTAAAAAATAAATACCAGTCAGCAAAACAAACTGCAAATAATTACAAGGTAATTATATAATATATTTTTATTTATTTTACATTTATTAATATTTACATTTATTGTTTTCTATTAATTTTATTTTATTTCAAATTTAACATATAAATTATTTTAGGAGTATGCAAAAAATAAAGAAAAATTTTTATTAAGTGAATGTAAACGTATAGAAGAAGGGTACAAAAGAGCCATGAATCAAGTACAACAAAAACTTGAAGGAATTATTAGTACTCAAGAAAAACATATAGCAACAAAACTTAAAGAAATTGAATGTCAGTATACTGAAAAGATAGAACAAATGCGACTTACACAGAAGTACAAAAGTAAATGTTGAAGTATATATTAATATTTTAGTATGCAATATAGCTTTCGTAGTTTAAAAGGAAAATGTAGTTAGAAGAGGCTAGATATTTTTTAATTTAAAGCACTTTATTGTACAACACTATTAGAAGATTTTTGTGTTAGGGACCAATAAGTTAAAAGTGACATATGTATATTGATAGAATTAATGATACTTATTTGCTGTATTTTATTAATGAAACAGCAAACAGTAATGTAATTTTCTAAACGAAAATACTAAAGTACAATTCCCGGTTAATTATTAGAGAGTACTAATTAATTATATATATATATATTAGTTGGAAGAATGCGATCTTGTAAAAAGAGAATCATTTTTTACATTTATTAATTTTGTTTCATAATTTTATAAATTATCTATATATCTGATATGTACAAAGTATTCATTTTAATGTTCTACACAATTTTTATTATATATTTTCGCGAAAATGTGAAATTTATTAATCAAAATTTATATATGTTGGTTAAGAAATTGTGCGGAATATTAAAGTGAACATTTTGTATAAAAAATGTATGAACAAGTACTCCTGTTTAAGTGAGATGCAAATTTTTAGTCACATGTTCTCACTGAACATTATGACATAATATTGTAATGCAAGACTGGATCATTATTAGATCTTTTTTCTTATTAATAAAATAAAAATAACTTCATTATAATTCAATGTATCGAAGTATATTTTTGAGTATTAAAAAATTGTTTACAATTTATGTATCCTAAGAGAATTAGAGATACTAATATTAAAATTATGCAATAATGGCCATTATTATTAGAAATTCAAATTATATATATAAATTTTACATTTGCAGAGTAAAATTGTATAACATACATTAAAACTAAAGAAATTTATATCCATCTGGTATTTAAAATATTGTTTATTGTTCAAAACAAAATTGAATATATGAATTTTTTTGTTAGTATTATTTAATGAGTACATACGTATAAAATGTTTTGTACAAAATAGTACATAAAAACATTTTTGTAAATGAAATAAGAAGCCATAATTTTTTCTAATCTTATAATTTAAGACCAACTATGCGTGTAATATATCATTTCATTTATCAAACTATAGACTGTTGCGATTAGTTTTGTTTTATGAAATTTTTATAGTATATATATATATATCAATTTTAAAATTAATTATTAATAAGTATTGTTTAATTTAAAAAGAAAAAAACATTTTTGGGAAAACATTTTAATGAAAAATATATATTTCGAAAATTCATTGTATCTTAAATATGATTCATGACATTTATGCATTATATATTGTACATTATATATTGTACACTATTAATTTTACCAATTTCATTACTGTCATGATTTGATAATAATGATTTTTGATAGTAGTATAATTATTAAACCATCACTGAATAGAGAGTATTATTAATATTAGTTATGTATTTTTGTATGTAGAGTGAATTAATTTATTTTTTGTAATAAAGATTTTATGTCTGTGTCTATCAAAATCTACTCAATTTAAATGAAATAAAACCCTACTTAATTATATTAATGTAATCTATTATTAATATATTATTATAATTAATATTATATATTAAATAATGAAATTTTTATTTAATGTTTTTTACATTCAATATAAAAATTTTCCAAATTTTCTACAATCTTTAATTTGGTAATATTTAAGAAAAAATTCAAATAATACATTTATATCCATAAAAAATTTCATTAATGCTTTGAAACAATTAAATCTTTAGAACATTAAAATTATGAATAATTATAATATATTCATTATTTAAAATATATATAGATAAAATGGTTAATTACAATTACAATTAGTAATTAAATTATAATTAACAAAACATACTGTGTATAAATTTTAAATAATTTTAAAATGTTTTTCCAATTAAATAATATGAATAAATTAATGAATAAATTATGAAATTATAACAAAATATTTTTAATTGATTCCTCAATTATAAATATTTATAAAAATATTATTAAAATTTATTTGTTCATAAATAAAAATAATGCGAATATAAAATCTTTTTATAATTTTTTTGCATATTATACAAATTAACGAAATTCATATTTTGTTCAATTATTTATATTATCATAATAATAATAAAAGTAATATATATTTGATATATATATATATATATATATATATATATATATATATATATTATTCAAAAATGTACATTTATTGCAATTTTTAAAATATTTTATTTAATATAACGTTTTATTATTTTTTAATTATTTCTTTTTGTATGATAATTATCAATTGTAATAAAATATTTACCATTTTTAATATCCTTTCTATAAATCCTTCTCCAAAATTGATTAGATAAAGTCCTTAAATATGAATCCATGTAAAATTTTTTAACTTTAATATTTCGATCGTCATAATGATTAATATATTTACATATATTAAACTTTGTATTTTTTTTCATATATGTAAAAAACATTTGTTTTGAACATAAATGTAATTTTTTTTTCTTTGTGTTTACGAACATATAATATACAACATAATTCACATATGAAGTATAAAACAATAAAATAATATAATCACAACATAATTCACATATAAAAGATAAAACAATAAAATAATATAATATAATATAATGTTGTATAATAATTTTTACAAATTTTTAAAGACTGATAGAAAGATTGGTAGTAGATAAAAAATTTATCGATATTTAAAGATATTTGGACTAATAATCTGTAAAATTTTACATATATTTATCATATTTTATTTATTTTAATCAATTATAATTTATTAAAATTTAAAAATCAAATATATTAAAAAGAAATATTAATAATCATTTAAATTTTTCATAAATAATAATAGTTAGGATTTTTTTGAAAAATATTCTTTTCATCAATTCTTGAAAATAAATATTTTCAATGTCATTACTTAATTAATTTTCTATTTCAAGAAGTCGCTAATTAAATATATTTATCTTATTAATTAAACACATGTTAATCAAAAATCGCGTGATATAATACATGTATTTCTTTTATACTATTCATATTTATTATATTCATCAAGAATATCAAATTTATTCGAATTCACATAATTTGATTTGAATATACATTTTGTATATTTTATAAAAAAAAATATTGATAATAATTCAAATCCTTATATAAAGAGACTGTTTTAATATTAGTAAATCAAATTTTGAATTCAAATTGATGATTTTATCCTATTAAAAACAATGTATATTATATTTTTTCATCTTTTATAGCTTATTATTTCTTATTCTTATTCATTCGTACTATTTCTTACTTTGATCTGCTGTTATTCTTTTGATTTTTATAAAAAATTCAATCAAATATTTACATATATTTATCTATTCTTATATGTATATATAGTTTTTTTGTTAAATATTTTTATTACTTGTTATTAATATTATTTTTTCAGTTATAAGAAAAATAATTGTATTTTATTAACAATCTAAGTTTATTATTAATATTACGAATATATAATGAATACATATTTATATATATATTATTATATAAATTCATAAATAGCCATATATTTATATATAGATAATATAAATATATATTTATTGAAAAAAGGGAAAATTTAATGATAAAATATAATTATTTTTTTATGTATTAATATTTTTATCTGATTTATTTTAAATATTAATTTGCATAAATATTTTCAATTTCAATTACATAAAATATATATATGTGTTTATATGTATGTATTTATAATTTTAGTTATAAAATATATTAAATTATTTATCAAACTTTAATATAAAAATAATATTAAAATTATTTTCTATTTAAATATTAGTTTTACATATTATATATAATATAATTATATATAACTTTTGATACACCATGTATACATCATATATACAGATATGTTGTGAAGCTGTATAATCATCACAAATTAACACATTTAAGTTACATACTTATATATTTTCATCAGTTAGAATCTGAAATTCATTAAAAACGTATTACAATGGAGCTATTCAATATTTTATTGTTATTTTTTATTACATTATGGCAATCTACGTTACAACATATTTTTTTAAATAAATTTTATGGAAACTATCAAAAGTCATTGTATATTCAAAATGAATTATATAGCACGAAATACAAATATGAGATTAAGACGATTGATATGCCAGTATGTGATTAGTATTACAATAAATTTAATGCAAAATTCCTAATAAGTAACATTTACTATGAATAATTATATATTTCATATTTATATACATATATATTATACACGGATTTATGTGTATAATACATATATAATGTATTTATTAATTGTTATAAAAGAAATTTCTGAATATTAAAATTTTGATAATTGTATATATGATCAAATTATTATATTACGTTTTTAATTAGTATATATATATATTATTTTAGAATAAAACTAAAATTCTTTAAAAATTACAGGTAGATCATTTTAGTTTTTCAGTATCAGATACATTTAAATTACGATATCTTATAAATGGTACTTGGCAAAAAACAAATAATGCACCGATTTTTTTTTATACTGGAAATGAAGGTAATATAGAAATTTTTGCTCAAAATACAGTAAGTACAATTTATAAAAAAAAATAATGCAATTTAATATATTTTATAAATTATTTTATTCTTTTTAGTTTATTATTTATTATTCTATATGTTGTAATAATGTAATATAATATATTCTATATTCTGTTGTAATAATGTAATATACTACTGTAATAATAATTCTTTTTAATTTCAAATTTTAATTAATTTAATTTTTAATCATTATTTTGTAGGGTTTTATGTGGGATATAGCTCCAGAATTTGAAGCTTTATTAGTTTTTGCTGAACATCGTTACTATGGAGAATCTATGCCTTATAGTAATAAATCATATACAGATTTAAATCATTTAGGATATTTAACATCTCAACAAGCTCTTGCAGATTATATTGATTTGATTCAATATTTAAAATCGAAACCAAAATATAAAAATAGTCCTATAATAGTTTTTGGTGGTTCATATGGTGGTATGCTTAGTGCATGGATACGCATGAAATATCCTCATATTGTACAAGGGTTAGTAAAATAGTATTATCTAGAAATATAATAGTTTATGATATAAATATAAATTTTATATTATAGAGCAATTGCTTCTTCAGCTCCAATATTACAGTTTACTGGAATCACAGAATGTGAAAGTTTCCTACGTATAGTTACTTCAGATTTTAAAAAAGCTCATTCAAATTGTCCAAAACTTATTCGTAAATCATGGAATATTATTACTAATATAACATCAACTAGTAATAAAATTTTTTATTTATATTATCTTATTTATATGCAATATTCTTTATTTTTTATATTCTTCTATTTTATATTTTTCTAGATGAAGGAAAAAAATGGTTATCAGATAATTGGAAATTATGTCAACCTTTAAAGAATGAAAATAATATTGAACAATTAATATCTTATTTGCAAGATATTTATACAAATCTTGCTATGGTAAATTATCCTTATAAAGCTAATTTTTTGGCACCATTACCTGCTTATCCTATTAATGTAAGTATCTTAATTTTTAAGTAATCCAATATAATTTTTCTAATCTAATAAATTTTAATATATTTATTACATTTTATAATTTATAAAATATTATTTCTATTATAGGCTGTATGCAAACATTTAACTAATGAATCACTCACAGGAACAGACTTATTAATAGCAATAAAAAATGCAATTAATATATTCACTAATTATACTAGTGAAACAAAGTGTTTAAATTTAAATAATTCTTCACCTCAATTAGATGCTATAGGATGGTCTTTTCAAGCTTGTACAGAAATGGTAATGCCAATATGTTCAGATGGAATAAATGATATGTTTAAACCTCATACTTGGAATTTGGATGAATATAGTAATGATTGCATAAAACAATATTCAGTAAAACCACAGCCAAACTTAATATGTGAAGAATATGGATGTAAAGATTTATCAACTGCAACAAACATTGTTTTTAGGTATATATTATGAAATAATATTAAATTTGATTAAATTGAAACAAAAAATTCGAGCTTTTAATATATAATATAAATATTAGTATAGATTATAATTATAATCATTTTATAATCTTTTGTTTATATATTTTTTTATGTTATTTAGTAATGGTTTAATGGATCCATGGTCTAGTGGTGGAGTATTACGAAATTTATCTTCTTCTGCAATAGCAATAATAATTCCAGAAAGTGCTCATCATCTTGACTTAAGAAGTAGCAATCCTAATGATCCATTCAGTGTTGTTTTAGCACGAAAATATCATCGTTTTTTCATTACAAAATGGATTAATGAATATCATGAAATAAAAAAGTGATCAATAAAATATTTATATCGATACTGTGATAGAAAAACTCAATAAAAGATATTAAAAAAAAGTGAATCAAGAAAAACCAAATATATACTTTATAATTATTTATTTTTATGTCGTAAATTATATATAAAAAAGCATAACATACACACAATAATAATTATAAACATTTAATATCTTAATAGTAAGTAATAGATAAACGGAATTGAGTATAAGAAATTTATTATCACAGTACTTAAAGAATGTATGAGTTTTAATAAAAACTTAAAACACACACAGACATAACATTAAAATATTGTAATAAATAGCGAATAAAGAATAATCTAAATATAGTTAAAATTCTATTTTAATGATGTGCTTTCTTTATTTCATTTCATGTTCATTTTTTAAGTTTATGAACATAAATGATTAAGCAGAAATTATTTTCTAAACAAGATTCAAATTATTTCCTTTTTTCTTTCAAATAATTATCATAAAATTTTTTGATGAAAAATATAGAAATACTGTAGTACTGTTATCAAGCTACAAAATCTAGTCTTTATCAAAAGATACATAAATGCTAATGTAAAAAGACATAAGATTACTAAACTTTTGATAAAGATTGCATTTTTGTTTTTTTATCTCTAACATTCCTATATCGAGCAAAACATTTTATTTTTTATCACACAGGTACAGCACATATTTTCTTTTCTATTTTTATACCAATTAATTATCTATTTAATAACTTATATTGCATGCTATTAAATATGAAAATGTATTTTCTATGATAGTTTATATTCATTATTGAATAAAATTTTTCATTTAGTTTTTCATTTTAGTATTCCATGAACATCACAGGAAAATTTAAACATGTGAAACATAAAATTTACTTTTATAGTTTTTCATTCATAATATAATATATGAAAAAATTACCTGAGTTGAAATAATTTTAAATTTTATCGAATATAGTTCTAATTTTTGTTATATAACAGTTTATAAACTAAGTATATAAACTAGCAAAAATTAAATAGTTTGCTTATATTATTTAGTTTTAAATTGTATATCATATAACACAGAAATTGTTTTTAATAAATTGCTTTTGTTAATTAGATATTGTCCTATTGTATTGTATATATATTCTTTGCTGTTATGCAGTACCTAAAATAAGTTAGAACAAACCTGATTCAAAGTAGAAATAAATGTATAATTACAGAAAATACTGATTTCCTCATCATATATACCATATAAACAAAAATAAATTAGAATAATGTCTTTAAAAAAATGCTAAAAAAGGTACTTGGTGAAATATAAATATTTTTATCGTCTTATAATTTAAATAATTTTAATGTGGTGTACGTCTATGTGCTGTAGTTGGCCTTGGAACCCCAGATCTACCTCGTATTTTTTTTGGTTGTACGAAAGTATTGTCGATTCCATTATTATAAGAGAGATATATATTTGACATGTCAGGTTGAATTTGCTATAAATAAAAATTATTATAAATATTACAAATCTTATTCTGAAAAAACATCAACATCAATTTAAAAAAATTAATACATACATCTTTATTACTTCCTATTGGTGGTGTAGCTTGTGCTTTTCGCATATTATTACCTGTATATGCTACACATTTTAATTGCCATTCTCCAATATCTTCATTCCAATGAACATATCTTTCAATCATTGTCTAGAAAAAAATTGATAAATGAAATTTTTAATATATGAATATTTATAAAATTTTATAAATGTTATACATACCTGATATTGAACAGGAATATAACTGTTTACTATTAACTCTTGAAGTTGTAATTCTCGCCCAATACCTCTAACACCTTCTAAAAGTCCTTCCATTTCTCTTTGATGTTCTTGCTGTAAATCAGATAATTCTGCTTTAACAGACATTAACATTGTGTGTACTCGAGCTAATTTTTTAGTTTTTCCTGCAGCTTCTTCTTGCAAAGAAGAATATTTTTCTTCTATATCAATTCGTTCAGCTTCTTTTGCTTCAATAGCTTTCTTTAGCTGTTCTTCTCTACTTTTACGTTGTTCAAGTTCAATTGCTGCAGCAGCCAATAATTGTTCTTGAGCTTCTGCTTTTTCTAACAAATTCTCACCACCAACTAAAATCTTGTTTTGTAAGTTTTGCATTTTTTCTCTTAATGCTTCTTTCTCACTCCTAAAATGATTAGTCTTTATAATCTTAAATATCATATTTGTTAATCAATTTTTTAAAAACTTACTGAGTTCTTTTTAATTCAATAACATCTTTATCATCAGGACTTTTATCTTCTCTTTCAGCTTTGTCAATTTTTTCATTAGAATCTACATCTCTATCTTCTAATTCTTCCATTGTTAATATTTGACTTCTTCTACGTCGTGCTTTTTTTTCATGTCTAGTTTCTCCTGTTTCTTCAGAATCTTCAGACTCATCTTCAGATTCTGAGATTTCAGCACCATTTTCTTCCAATTGTTTACGTAATTGTTCAATTTCAACTTGAAATTGTCGAAGTAAAGCATCTTTTGGATCTTCATTAATTCTCGCTCTATTTTTAATATTTTTAGCACGATTTGCGTAACGAAGTGTGCTAATAGTTTCGTCATAGTTTATATCTGCTGGACTTACATTTGCACACTAAATTTAAATAATAAATTTAAATAATTAAAATAATTATATTATGAATAATATATTTAGAAAGAAATAAAATTAACATTACCATTAAAGTTTTTGAGTTTCCACCCAAAGAATCTTGTAATAATCTTGTTAGTTTGGAATTTCTGTAAGGCACATGTGAACTCTGACCATCAACTAATGCAGATATTACATTACCTAGTGTTGAAAGTGATAAATTAATTTTTGTTGCTTCTCTTAAACGAACCCCAGAAGCTTTTGTTTTACTTTGTCTTTCTGAACCCTAAAATATCATATCATAAATTAATAATAAATAAATCTAATTTAAATAAAAAGCTAATATAATAATCATAAGAATTTCATACAGCTAAATCAACTAAATGAAGTTTTCCCATTTTAACATGTTGTTCACCATCCTCTCCAAGTTGACTAGATTCAACAGTGATTGTAAATATTGCATGAGACCTTGAACTTGATACATTCATTGCTGTAGCTCCAACAACACCTATAAATCATACAAATATATTTTATTATATATTTTATTATATATTTTATTATATTATTTTGTTTATCCATATAATGTATTACAATATAACAAATAAAGCTACTTTCATTATGATATATAATTCATATTAAAATTCAAACTATAATATTATAAAATTAATATACAAGATATAAAATTTTATTTTTATTCATAATTTAATAATATCTGATAAAATTACTTACGATTTTTATTACCAAGAGACATTATTCGATCTAAATCATCAGCATTATTGACAACATAGCCACTAAGATCTTTTACAAATACTCCAATATCAGGTCTTTCCTTTACTTCTAATCTTGTATTTTGATCTTTACCTAATAAATCTCTAACTTCTTCATTATAAATTTCTAAATATGTTGCACGCACAAGAAATCTGTAAAACATTATTTTTTTAAATATTTAATTTATTGAATTTTTAAATAAAAAATTGGACTTTTATAAAATTTTAATCTATTTTATAAAAAATACTTACTTTTGATTATCATGAGCTTTAGCTATATGTCCAAAAATATGTGCAAAGGTATTAGGAATGATACCTCTAAGTTGTGGAGATGTTTTTGCACCTGACATGGTATATGTTTTACCAGTGCCTGTTTGTCCATATGCAAATATAGTTCCATTATATCCCTGAAGAACTTTGTCCACAATAGGTCTTGCAGTTTCATTGTAAATATCAACTTGAGTTGAATCAGTATCAAAAACAGCATCAAAAGAAAAAACTTTTGGTGGTTCTCCTTGTGCAGCATTGGGATTCTCAACTGTTATTTCACTATTTATGGTATCCACACATACTATGTTCTTACAGTGCCCGTCCAACTCCTTTCCATTTAAAGGTCGAACACGGACCACAACTCTGACATTTTCTATTTCTCCGAGTTCTGTTGTACTATCCTAGATAAAGATAATTAAAAAATTATATAATATAAAGAATAAAAAAGAAATATAGATAAGCTCAAATCATTTACTATATTTTTTTTTAACTTTCTAATTATTATTATAATTATGATAATAATTCGATTTGACAGATAGAACTGTCAAACAAATATTTAATATCTTTCATATAAAATTCACATTTTTACAATACATAAAAAATACTAACTTCAGTCCCCGGCATTGCAGCTTTATTTTCTTTTAAAGTCACATAAACACACGATTTAGAGCATAATATTTAATCTCAAAACAATGTTTTAATAAAACGTAATGGACTAGCAGACGACCTCCGTAAACAAATGGATCGATTTGTATGATTGTATTGCATGAAGATAGGTACAAAGTCATATCATTTACAATCCATGAAGTTAGAAACTCAATAATTCATCAATTACTATTCTTTAATTCTTCAAAAGTTATATAAATGAATTGAAAATATTTTTATATGTATATTTATTATTAATATGTAAAAGAGAGAAAATTATAAAATTATATTTTTTTAACAAAGAATAATTTCTATAAATGTCATACAACCACAGACTAGATATGAAAGAGATTACAAACTAAATATAAATCTATCTTTTATGAATTTTTAGTGAAAAATACTAAATATATAAAATGTTTAGATTTTATTATTTTATTATGCTGTATTAAAAATATTTCTCAGCAAAATTGTCATTTCAAAATATGAAAGAAAATTAAAACATTGAAAATGAATTTCATTAAATTCACAAAAAAAATTGCTCGATCAATTATACATTATAAATTTTCATTAAAATTAAGATTTTCAGATTTTATATTTGAATACTTATAAGCTATTGTATATAAAGTACATATATGTACAATAAAATACGACCTGCTTAACTAATAGCACCATTTTTTTGTCACAGATAGCAAAAATAAATTTATGATCTTTTTCTAGTAATAGCATTTCTTAAGCATATTTTGAAACTTGGATTGGTATTGAACCTCAAAAACTTTTTTATAATTTTTTTAGTTATTAATAATAAAATGAATTATTTATTTTAATTAATATTAATTGTTTGCTTGTGTTAATAATGATATCAACATTTGTAATTTGTCATATATTTTTATATATTATATATTTTATATTTTAATTCATATTATCTTAATTTACATTACTTTTGTCCATTGCGGAAAATATTTGAGGTAAAAGTAGAATAGTTTCAACATATTTTTTGATATTATTTATGTTTCGTGAATGCATAGAAATCATATAAGGATTATTTTTTAATAAAAATTTATATTTTTTTTATACTTTGATAAATAATAGATACATATTAATAGCAATAGACATATTAATTGCAGTAATAATTAATAATTTTATATAAAAAAATACTAAACTATTTATAACAAATAATTTTTTAAATTGTATAGTTTTTTTTTTATAAAGAACTGCGAAATATATTGATTCATATATTAAAAATAATATAATTCCATTTAATAAAATAAAACTAGCCTTCAAAAATCTTTTATGTGTACGAAAAAATTAATAATCAATTAATAATCAAAATCCACAACAATTCAATTTTTATTTTAAATTTTTTAAATAAAAAACAAAGAAGATTATAATTATAAAGTGATATGTAGAATATATTTCTCAATTTTCTAGAATTAAAAAGATTATAAAAAAAACATTTAATACATTAAAACGACAATTCTTATTATAAAAAGTACATATGTAAAAGATAAATAGAATTTAAAAAAATATTGAAAAAATGAATTTTCTGAATCCCAAAGAATAATATCTGCAACAGGTAAATATAAAAATAGTAAGTATTTTGCAGATAAATATATAAAATTCTATAAAAATTCTTCATTTTAAAAATGCTAGAAAAATTTCGCATGCCACCTCTTATTCAATTATATTCTCTTAATATAAAGCCGGAAATTTGGCTAAAATTTGTTATCTTGATATTTCCACAAAAATTTCGTGTATTATTTTCTTTTAAATTATATTTTCCTGATATAAAGTATGAAATTAAAATAGAAATTTTCAATCTCTAGAAATATTTCATGTGTCGAATTATATTCTTTTAATTAAAATTGAAATTTTTTGTCAATAATTATTACCTAAATTACGATTTTCTTTCTGAACAAGATTATAATTATAAAAGAAATAGCATATGAAATTTTTTCTGACAGTAATTTTACTTACCTGTTTTATATTTACCGTTAAATATTTATATCTTTATCTTTTTTTAAGAAGGTCCATTAACAAAAATTTTCATTATTTTTAATTATTTTATTTAATTCTAATTATGAAAAATATTATATTACGTTGTTTTATATTTATTTTTTTATGCTGGTATGATGTTAAGGCCTGTAGAAAAAGATACAAAAAGATATAAAAAATATACTTTATAAATTATATAATTATATAAATTATATAATAAATATATATAATTATATATAATGTCAAAATACAAAGCTATATGTAAAATATATATATAATATAAAAATACGAAAAAATATGTGTATATAAATAATATGTACATATATATTTATAAATACAAAATTATATGAAACCTTTAAAACATATAAAAGAAATAATTTATATATGAAACATATATCAAATTATATAAATAGATTTTTTGTAATATATAAAGAAAAAAGTTTATATAGTAATAATTTATTATATAATTTATGTATATTATAATTAATATAATTAATATTATAATATAGTATTATAATAAACACATAAAATATTATATACTTACGATATATAAAAATTGGATAAGACTAAACTATGTTAACATAATATATTGTTTTTAATCAATAGATTAAACAAAAGAGATAATATATATATATATATATATAAAATATAACATAACAACATAATAAAGTTAATCACATATCTAATCCGCCTTTTTTATTATAAATTTTACAAATATAAACAAAAAAAGTAAATAAGGAAAAAGGATAGAAATAGGAAAAAAATATGAAAATCAGCGCCATCTCTAGAGTGTCACAAATTAAACTATATATAAAAAAGGAAAATAAATATTAAAAAAGCATGAGATAAAACAAGAATTGATTACTAACGCTATCTCTTGAGTGTTAAATACATTTCTTGTAATGATTTGTCAAGATAATCAAGTATGAACAAAGATGGCAAATAATAGAAAAAGGATAGACATAGTGGAAAAATATGAAAATCAGCGCCATCTCTAGAGTGCCGCAAATTAAACTATATAAAGAAAAGGAAAGTAAATATTAGAAAAGGATAGAAATAGATAAGAATTGATTAGCTGCGCCATCTCTTGAGTACTAAAGACATTTCATAAAAAGAGGATAAAGTAGAGTATGAAATATGAACAAAGATAGCAAATAATAGAAAAAGGATAGACATAGTGGAAAAATATGAAAATCAGCGCCATCTCTAGAGTGCCGCAAATTAAACTATATAAAGAAAAGGAAAGTAAATATTAGAAAAGGATAGAAATAGATAAGAATTGATTAGCTGCGCCATCTCTTGAGTACTAAAGACATTTCATAAAAAGAGGATAAAGTAGAGTATGAAATATGAACAAAGATGGCAAATAATAGAAAAAGGATAGACATAGTGGAAAAATATGAAAATCAGCGCCATCTCTAGAGTGCCGCAAATTAAACTATATAAAGAAAAGGAAAGTAAATATTAGAAAAGGATAGAAATAGATAAGAATTGATTAGCTGCGCCATCTCTTGAGTACTAAAGACATTTCATAAAAAGAGGATAAAGTAGAGTATGAAATATGAACAAAGATGGCAAATAATTGAAAAAGGATAGACATAGTGGAAAAATATGAAAATCAGCGCCATCTCTAGAGTGCCGCAAATTAAACTATATAAAGAAAAGGAAAGTAAATATTAGAAAAGGATAGAAATAAATAAGAATTGATTAGCTGCGCCATCTCTCTTTTATGAATTTTAAAATCTTGAAAATAATTCTTTTATATCTCAAGAGATGGCGCTAATAAACAATTCTTATCTATCTCTATCCTTTTCTAATATTTACTTTCCTTTTCTTTATATAGTTTAATTTGCGGCACTCTAGAGATGGCGCTGATTTTCATATTTTTCCACTATGTCTATCCTTTTTCAATTATTTGCTATCTTTGTTCATATTTCATACTCTACTTTATCCTCTTTTTATGAAATGTCTTTAGTACTCAAGAGATGGCGTAGCTAATCAATTCTTATCTATTTCTATCCTTTTCTAATATTTACTTTCCTTTTCTTTATATAGTTTAATTTGCGGCACTCTAGAGATGGCGCTGATTTTCATATTTTTCCACTATGTCTATCCTTTTTCTATTATTTGCCATCTTTGTTCATATTTCATACTCTACTTTATCCTCTTTTTATGAAATGTCTTTAGTACTCAAGAGATGGCGTAGCTAATCAATTCTTATCTATTTCTATCCTTTTCTAATATTTACTTTCCTTTTCTTTATATAGTTTAATTTGCGGCACTCTAG
Organism: Apis florea; assembly: GCF_048593485.1. Taxonomy (NCBI): domain Eukaryota; kingdom Metazoa; phylum Arthropoda; class Insecta; order Hymenoptera; family Apidae; genus Apis; species Apis florea. The sequence goes on along the minus strand of NW_028256430.1, from coordinate 407,919 downwards.
AGATGGCGCTGATTTTCATATTTTTCCACTATGTCTATCCTTTTTCTATTATTTGTTATCTTTGTTTATACTTAATTTTGACACGTGATCACATATATACGTAGTATGTAACAAAATATGATATGTCAATTAAACATATTCTCATTTCTTTTTCAAAACTATATATATATATACTATATATATATACTATATATATATATATATATATAGTGTGTCTTAATCTTTAATGTAAAAAATATAGATATTATATTCTCAGTTTTATATTTTTAGAATGAGTAAATTATTTTAGAAAATATAATATATTTTGATGTACACATTATTTCGACAGAGATAGGATTTAAATAAATTCGGATTAACAATAAAAAAAATGGAAGAAATTTTGAAACATTTTTTATATTAAAAATTAAACTATCGAAGATTTATCGAATTTATTTTTTCTCTTATAATTTTTCTAAAATATTTCTAAAACATATAATTAATTGGATAGTTAATTATATAATAATGTTTTAATTAACTATTACTGAATACAAAGTAACGAAGAGTTTGTATCTATTTTGTATTTTATCTATAATTAAATTTCGATTATTTATAAAATGCATTTATGAAATTATGAATTAATCATTAAATTTTGATTTATTATATCGCATAAAAATAAAATATCGTATTAAATATTTTCTCTACAAGATGAAACTTAATTAAAAAGAAATGAGGAAAAAATGAATGCAAAAATGTCACATTAATTATATATGTCTGAATGAAAATTTAGAAATTTAGAAATACAATAAACTTTTAAATAAAATAACAAAAAATAATTTTATATTAAATATATGTATATTTTAAACATATAATAAAATGCTTTTTACTATTGTAATCTATTTAATTAAACATTTAAAAGAGTTTTTTTAATTTATTATTAAATTCTTCTTACATATATATTTATTTTCTACATGTAATTAATTTAATTTATGATCAATAAAAGTTATTTTGATTGTGGTTGGTTTACTCATTTTTATATTTTCTTTATTATAAAAATTATTCAAAGAAATGTATTCATACATATTTTCGTTGTAGTTTAATTCGTACAGTTAATAAACAATTTAGCTCCCTCGAGGCTAAATTTCACTTCCGCGAGGGTACATTTTCACTATGAGTTAATGACTTGAGATAAACCTTTCATGCTACATCAATATTAATATCAAACCATTATAAAATAAATAGATTGTAATTCACATAGAATGTACGACGTGTAACACAAAGCTCGTTAATGAAATTAATTACATTGAAAAAGTAATTAATTAGAAGAACGGGACACAAATATTAATGTATAAATTATACGTATAAGCAGAACAAAAAAGTCAATGAATTGTATCGAAAAAAAAAAAAAAAAAATGTTTCTCTTAACTGATGTTTAACACATAAGTTACGAATAAATGACGAATATCTAATTTACGGAGACAATCATCGAGTGAGAATTGCATGTGTATGCAGTATACGAACAATAGCGAACACATTCCCCTCCCTACACCCTAGTGGTTCCCCCTCGGTATATCGTACCCCTGGAACCTCGATGCATATCCCCACCTAGAAAGAATATACCCGTTTGAAGAGAAACAGCAGCTGACGACCGTAACAATGCATTCTCTGCATGCGAGAGCAATATGCTCTACGCAGGGTTACGAGAGAAGACGGTGAACTTCGTTGCACGCACGCTACTGGCTGCTAGATTACCAGTGTTACAGCGATGTAAAGCCACTAGAACGTATAGGCAGCAGGTAAGGAACTTATTCGCTTCGGCGAGATATCGATCTTGCTAGTTCGATATATAAACAAGAGGTGTGATCATCGGTTTTTTAACGAGGATATTTTAACGTGGTCAATAATATGTGCTCATCGAATGTGAAACGAAATATTTTTTTTGATTTAGTGTCATTATCTTTTTTTTTTTTTTTTACACATATATTTAAAATTGACAAAGAAATAGATGATTTATTTTGAAAGAGAAAATATAAATTGAATGGATATAATAAAAATTCATGTTTTTGAATATGATCAATTTGATTAGTAAAATGAATATTTAATGAATAATAGAATTAATGTAATATAAGTAATTAATAATTTTGACATAGAACAATAACTTTAACTGATTTTTAAATTTATATTATAATTTTCTTCAAATTATGTTATTCGATATTTGAATGATATTTAAAGTAATACAAGAGAATATAAAGAGGATATTTTATAGGAAAACCAATTATTTCAAATTAGACTTAGCTTTATAATCCTGTTAACATTGGATTACATGTACAATTATATATATTATATCTCTTTTATTATTCTTATATATATTATATTTCTTTTATCACATTATAAGCCACGTGAAAATGAATTATTTTATCAAAATTTATTACACATATATCTTTTTATTATGACTAAATACTCTATATTCTCAGAAAAGGCTAATGATTGAAGTAAATAGTACTCGTAATTTCTTTCTTTTTTTCCAGAAGCGTGTTTAAAAATATTATGCATTTAATTCTTTATAACCAAAATGTTGATTGATCGTAATGACACTTAATTACAATTTTGTTTTTATTTTTATTGGAAATTTAGAAAAATAGATAATTAACAAAACATATAAATTGTATTATGTTATATTGATTTGATTTGATATCAAAGTTCTTCCCTATTTTTTTCGTTGTTTCTTGAAATTCTTCATATTTGCATAAGGAAGAAAAAAGATAAAAAAAAGAAAAAAAAATCTACACGTCAATGAAAATAAGAATAAAAGAATGATTCGCAACGAATGAAGAAGAAATAGAACAGTATCGATAAAACTTGAAAAATGAAGAGAAAGAGGAAAAGAAAAACTAAACGGATAAATACTATATAAAACACTATATATAACATGTAAGAGAAAATTAGAAAGAAGTAGGAGGGTAAATAACACAGGTGTGTAAGAGAAGAAGACGAGATAAGAAAAAAAAAAAGCTAAAAAGAAAGAATAGAGAAGATTAAGAAGGAGGAAAGGAAGAAAAGAAGAAGGTGGAAAAAGAAGGTGAAAGAGAAGCGGTGAAGTAGAAAGAGGATACAAGAAGGGAACACTCGAGAGAGAGTTCTGTTACCTGGTCCGCTCTCCTCTCGTGACGGCAGGTCAGTGTTGCTGTACTCGTGGACGAGGATGGATGCATTGACTGGTTATACATGATCATTTTCACGCAAGAAACTCGATCTCCTCACGTCTCTTTGCTCATTGTCGTCGAATTGTATACATATGATCGGTGAAAACAGTTTTCGTATGGAAATGTGATTGATACACACGCACACGTGAAGCAACGATTTCACCTAACCGCGCTAGATAGACCATCCTGTCAGGGTACGTATATCATCCTTTGATTTTAATTATAACGTCAATGATACGCCAAGTCGCACGGAACGAAAGTCGTGGAAAACACGCTTTCGCTTGTGGAATCGTGAAACGATCCAAATATGACATTTGTGAAAGTTCGAGATATTTCCATGTCATCAATCCAAAAAAAAAAAAAAAAAAAAAAGAAAAGAAAAGAAAAAAAGTAAGAAAATATAAGAAACTGCAAGATATTCGTTAATGATTTAAACGCTCTTCCACTGTTCGTATGGTGAAAAGCGTCGCGTGTGTCACGCGCATTGAATCGTTGGAATCACGTACAAAATCGACATGCTGCACGAAACACGAGTATTATATATATATATATATATATTTTCCAGTGCACGTGCTATTATCACATGAATTTTGCTCATCATCGTGTTTCACTATATATTCGAAGATTAATTACGCTTGTGGCTCGTGTAATTTATGAAATTGGTTTAACTTCGATCAAGGTAGGCGAAAATATTTTTCACGTTCTTCCGTGCAAAGAAAGTTTATTATTTTTTTCAGAAAAGAGGAAACATTGAATATAGTATATATGCGTATTGCGAATATTCTTATGGTGATTAATTCATTTTTCTTGGCATTTCTATTCAATGTCACTTTTGCCTCCTTTATTTACTGTCTTCAATAGTTTAAATATGATCGAGCAGAAGATCGAGAATCTTTTCATTAGCAGTTACGTGTAGTGTGCAAAGATTATTGTAAAAGAGAAGAAGAAATAGAAAACAGTAAAGTTAGTATCGCGAACGGGAAATTCTTATGTTAATTAAGTCATTTCTATTGTTATTCCTGTATTCAATGACATTTTTTTTTCTTCGTCTATTTACTTCGTCCGTTTTTGGATAGTATAAACATGACAGAAGATTAAAGGTATTTTCACTCCGTAAAGAAATTATGCAACGATCGTTTGCAACGAAGAAATGAAAAAAAAAAAAAAAAAGAACTGAAAACGTAAACATTATTGAGAAAACTCAATTCTGATGATATTTTTATTCCAACATATATTCTAAATAAATTGCATTTGGAGTCATTTTTTTCCCCTATTTATTATATCTTTGATAGAAGAGATCAGGAATTAGAATCTTTTTAGAATAAAACGTGAGAACTCTCTTCTTCTTAGGGATTCGTTTTCTTTTTTTAAAAGGCTATTTAATTAACGCATTTATTTTATTATTAAATAAATACGTTGGATGTTATTTTAGTGTCCAACAGTTCAACAGTTTAGAAATAAGAGAAAAAACTCGAATAGTCGGTGGATAATTTTAGAAATGAAGTCTGGTAACATTCGTCGTAGAAAGTAAACTGGTGCATATCTCCCGCAAGTCACACGTATGTACCTTTGTATAAATATGTAAATAAGTTCAGAATAGGAAGCTAGTCAGGGCGTCGATTCCTTCGACAAAACAAGAACAGGTTTCAGAAAGAACTTGAAGTTAACTCTGAATAACTTAACCCTGTAAAAGGTGTTGTCCCCCAAGATACCTATGTATGTAAGAACTATGTATTTTATTAGACGAAGAAAAAATATTTTTCTCCTATAAATATTACATTACATTTTTTCTCTTTTATTAATATAAATCAGACATATTCAATCAATTTTCGAAGGAGACGAAAATTCTTTTTACATCTATTTACGATGTCACACATAGATAGATCTTTTTCATTCATTCTGGATTTGCAAATGCACCGTTAAATAAATAATAATATTATAGTTTCGAAACATTATATTTCTGAATTTTGTAGTGCTCTCATATTGCTAAAATTTGTAAAAGCATTGAATGGACGATAACCAGTTATTGAAACGATCTGACGATTAAATCGATATCACCGAACATTACAAGTTTCAACAAAAATTAAACATATAATTTTCCATTGAATCGTAAAAAAAAAAAAAAAAAAAAAAAAAGAAGTAATAAAAACTGAAATACATAGTTGATTTCTTCGTGGAATTCCTGAATGAACTCGTGAAATTACAGGCTCGGTCGCGGTTTAAAGTTTTCTTTAAACGAAGAAGAAAAAAAACTAACATCGATTCTATCGTTTAATCAACACAGGGCGTCACGTGTCCGGTTGTACGTCCCTGAAGTGCTTTTTCTCTTCAGAAATTCTCTGAAATTCTCGAAGCAGACGGTGCACCTTGCACCATAAACTCGGACTCGTCGGATCGCCACGTTATGTACGGGTTGTGGCAATGTAATGCGGCATAGTAAGGTATGGCGCGTAAGACAGATGTTGGCCAAGAAACAAATAAAAGAGAAAGAGAAGGAAAAGAGAGGTCGGCGACGAGAGTTGGTAGCCTGAAAGGCAACGCCACAATCTGACGAGGATCGCCCTTACTATCATTAGTCATTTCACCGATATCTTTCACAAAAGATCTTAATGATTTAGCTCCTTTAATTTTAATCCCGTAGAAGATTATGCCACTTGGGGGGGAGGGGAGGGGGTGTCCTTTATTTTTATGGAAAAATTTAATACACCGTCATTCATTGGCTCATTCATTCCTTCGATTTATTGGACTTCGTTTATGGACATTCATACGTGCTTATATACGCACATGTATGAATGTAACGTGATATATCGTCGATATAATTACTTTTACCCTGGCCATGTTGTAACGTAGTAATTGGATGGAACGTATATTTATCGTGAAGAATAAAAAAAAAAAAAAATGGATCATGGTATTTTCAGAGATAAACTTTTCATATAGTGTCATTTGATTTATATGTGATATTGTATGATACTATCGTTCAAAAATGTAAGATCATTTATTCATGTTACACGAAAAGAGGATTTGAATTTTTAGATGGAAAGTGGTGTTAATTCTTTACTTGTTCGATATTATCAATTTGAAAATCTCGAGATTGTTAAATAAGTAAAAAGATATTACAATTTCGATTTTTTATTCTTATCATATTGATAATCTATTATAAATATTATCAATATCTTAGATTACATATGCATATTGCCATTAAACAACGATATACTGGAATTGTGAACATTGGAGTCACAGATCTCGTGTGAAGGCGTAATAATACTGATGCACTCTTATATCATGCATATGATATTGATCTATCATCATTGTAATAAATAATGTGTGAACATGTTTCAAATCTATACATTTCGTTATTTTTTTTTTTATTTTGAAGTTTCATACACTTCTCTGCAAGAATCTTTTTACAGATGAATGAATAAAGAAAAATATAGTTTGTATGTGAAAGGATTAATCAAGTTTCAAATATAGAATAAATTTAATCGAACTAAATAAATTATTTCTAAAAAATATTCAAAAGAAATCTTTGCAAAAAATTATCAAAAAATACACGTACTACTTTCTTCTAACATATAATTTATGTTTAAAAAAAAAAATCCGATACAAGAAGAAAAATTTATCAGCTGAAATGTTAAATAAAAATATTAGTAGAAGACGAATAATGAACTGTCATGAATAAAAAAACAAAAAAGAACGAAAATCTTTCTAAAAATAATAAATCTTCTTTTAACGAGTAACAAGTTATACGCATAACTTCTCTAAAAAAGAAAAAAAAACTAGAACGTCAAATTCTTGATTAACCAATCCTTCACATTTCAACGATATATTTCTAATCAATCGCAGGCTCATAATGTACACCTGTACACCGTGATAAAGGTAGCGCAAGCGCGAATGTAACCAATAATTTCCAAGAAAAACAGATGGTCAGTAGCATCCGCGGTACCAACAATTTGATCGCGTTCAGTACGAGCCTGTGTGCCGGTAGAAAAGCATCGGTGTACTTAAGTACAATTTATTTCTGACAACAATGGAAAATCGGAAAATACGAACTCCGTCATTCGGGTTCGATTATTTTTGTGCCACGAAAAACGGATCTTGCGTTAAAATTGTCGATCGATTTTAATTAAAAAAATATTTGGTGATTCTACGATACAGTTTTGTCCCTGTGATTTCGATTGATTCGTAGTTTTGATTTTGACACGATGAATGAAAGTGAATTTTCTTTTTCAGTTTTTACTTTTCACGAGAAATTTTTATCGCGAAATATTTAACGTGGGAAAAGATTAATTCTTCAATGTATGTTTATATTCTTCTTCCATACTTTTTATTTGAGAAAAGATTTGTTTTTTTCTTTAAAATCTGTGTGCCTCTTTCTATAAAGATAAAAATTTAAAATTATTACTTTTATAATTTTTTGTAAAAGAATCATTCCTTTTTGTACAAATTTATTCCTTTTGAAAAAAAACTTTTTTGCTTCTACATTTTTCAAGTTTTCAATGTTACATAATCTTATATAATATTTAACATTAACAATGCTTACAAAAAAAGTTGGATGTATATTGATAGATGTGAAAATTTTAATAAGAATAGTAAACATTACGAAATATAATGATATATTCCCACTCTTTCCGTTGCAAAATCGAAACATTACTGTCAAGACATTAAAAACAATATTTCAAAGGAATTCATCAAAAGAAAATTTTCTGAAATTCATCATCAAAAAATGTAATTCTATTGTAACAGAAACTTCACTCGTTCCTTCGAAAAAAAAAGAATTACCTCAACCCACGACTTCTATTTCAAGCTATGTTTTTTTACATTTCGTGTTGAATCACTCATTTTAATCATTGTTATCTCGTGAAAAAGTCTCTACGATGAGCACGTACAAGTTGCCAGCATCGTAAGAAACTCTACTAAATTCCTTTATTCAGATCGGTTAAAAAAAGAATCTCTATGTCCATCTTAAATAACTCTAAATAAATTGTTCCATGCATCGATCAACAAAATATTCGCGTGTCTGATTACTGAGGTGATCTTTGATCGATAATTTTTATCGGGATAAAAGTGACCGGTGAGACTGTCCCATTGAAAAGGAGAAGAAATCTATCGTAAGAAAAGTATGCAGCTACTTTCCAGCTTCATGGCGAGGCACCTGAAGCGAGGAGCATCCTTGAAAAAAGGTACGATACTGCGGTCGAGGCATCAGGTGAACACTCATTTAAAACAATAGTACCGTAATTACCAAGATAGAAGTACGAGTTTCTCGAGCTGCATTCTTCTTTGTTGAACTTGTTACCGTCGACTCTCCGATTTTCTTGGCGATACATGACCAATTAATAACGATTCTCCCACGATCGAAGGATTTGTTCGTGATTTCATGTACGTTTCCGTTTCAACGTCCAAACGACTTTCTATCAGTCAAGTCTGAATTAACAACGCGCCTTTGTATTCCTTTTTTAATCTATTAATCTTTTATTCCGTTTTACTTTCTCCAAACGATTTGTCTCGAAAGAAGATACTTTATTCGCATTGTGAAAATTAATGGGTTGTAAGAGGATAGATTGTTTTAATTATTTTATAAGTCACGTGACATAGAAGTTACATATTTATTGCATTTGATTCTAAATCATTTTTTGTGATATTATTATTATTATTATTATTACTTCAAATTTTAGACTTGGAAAAAACTTATAGGTAATTATATTTTTCTTTTTGTAAATGAAAGAAATATTACAGAGAGTTATAAAGAGGTTTAGGAAAAATAATACTGGTTTATAATGAGAGAAAAATGATAATTTATTATTATAAATTTCAAATTTTATAATGAAAGAAAAAGATTTGTTATTACGTTATAATTTTTTTCTTTCGTAAGTAAAAGAAATTGTATTGCAAAACAAAATATAGAAAATTACAGAAAATTATAGAGGAAGAAAGAGAGAGTTAATCGGTTTTGATAAAGAATGAAATTTCTTTTAAAATTACAAATGTATAAAAATACTGAAATAAATAGGAAAAAATGAAATGTATTATAAAGTAGGTTAATTTATAAAAAGGATGTCATTGAAAGATATTTTCCTCTGATATGATTTCAGCTTTGTTTTTGAAATATTACTATGCAGATAATGTAAATGTAAATTTAAAAAGAATTGCACGGTAAACACTACTTTCTCATGGAATCATTTGTAAAAATTAATATTTAAATTCTAGTTCAGCCAATGGTTAATCGTTAAAAAATACCAGAATGTATAAAATTAAATGTATATCCAGATATGCGTGTATAAAATTTAAATGTTTATATAGATTGTTGGATATGTAGCTCATGTAGCATATATACCTAATTATTAATTAAGGTTAATATGAAAAGATTAAGCATCATGTGTTAAATTTATCATTTATCTATCCTCAGAAGAATTAAGATATAAATTGTACAATCTATAAGAAAATATAAATTATATTATAACAAATACTACGAATATTATTATTCTTTCATTTCACTTAATTTACGTACGAATTATATTATAATTATGTTTTAACTTTCAAAATTATAATTATTCATATACTTCAAAGAAATTGAAATTCATTATATTCAAATAGGTCTATTATTTAATACTCGCGTAACACGTTATTAAATTTCACGTTGGACATATTCAATTCTGTGAGGAATTAATTAAATTAATTAAATTAATTATTATCATTACTTACACGATTATAGCGATGTCAAAAGATTCTAAATAGTATTCCATGGAGAGACCAATGTTACAATTACAATGAAATCGTTTTGCCTTTCTTATGGTAGATAGAATCAAAGATAGAAAGCGCATGATCTACGTTATTTGATCAATATAAACCAAAATATCTATGTGAAGTTTTAAAGAAGCGGTTATAATCACGCGATATTAGTATTATATGATCAGTTCGGATACTGCAGTGATTCTTAACTGAAATGTAATATTATATCACTCAAAACGTACATAAAAATCGTATCTTGTAAGTAATCCAACATAATTACAATAAATTTTTATATTTCGACGTACATAAATTTTACAAAAAAAGAAACAAAAAATACTTTCATTTACTTCAACACTTTTTATTTGAGATATATGTAATTTAAAAATTATATATACACGCTAAATATCTACAAAATGTTAACTAAGTACTTTAAAGATTTTATTTTAGAATAATTTATATTCAAAATTAAGGATCGGCATTAATTATTGGATCAATATTGTAGAAAAATAAAAATAAATCAATGGAATTTAATATTCAATTTGAACAATTAAAATTATTTAAATATAATTGTAAAAATAATTACATTAATTTTCAATTATCTTTTTTTTTGTAATTTTATTACATTTATAAAAAAAAAGAAACTACTTAAAAAATGTAGATTCTGAACAATTCTGTAACTCGACTGTTAGCTGCGATAACATTTGAAAAGGTATGATATCAATTTCTACAAGGGATGCTTATAATGCCAAGGTCTTGTCCTCGATTATTCCTGCTCGTACTCTTAAGTATATCAAATCGTGCATGTCTACTGACATTTCAATCGTGAAGTTAGATTTTTCAAAAATCTCTAGATAAGTTTAAAATTCTTGAACATTAGCGTTAATAAATTCAAAAAAAAAAAAAAGATTAAATCTTTCTTTAGATTTATGAATTAATTTCTAATTAAAAATTGAAGAGTATCTGAATTGTATTTCCTGTAATAGAATAGAAAAAGTGTAGAAAAATATCTATACTGTTTCTTTTAATTAAATTTAAAAAATCAAATTAAAGGCCTGATACATATATTTGTACATATAAATATATTATCGGATAAAACATTCTAATTATAATACAATCTCACATTCACGGTTTTCAAGGTATTTATAGGAAAGATGCATGCAAGAAAGATATATGCATTCGTATTTAAAATTAATGAAAGTTTTCATTTATTTCTTTTTAACAAGCGTATAAATTAATATCTTTTAATCCAAACATAATACTTGAACATTACATATTTTAATTAAAATTTATCATAATAAATAACAAATTAAAAGTAATTTAATTTATATTTAATATTTAAATAATTTTAATATTTCATTTGTTATATTAATAGAATATTATATTAATAGAGATAAAATTTTAATGAATATATTAATACATATAATTTGCATCTACATGTGTAGAATCTCATTGTATATTTTCTCTTCGTTTTTTTCGTTAAAATATTAAATTTCTCATTTGTAAAAAGATACGACAGATAAAAAAATATATATATATTAATTTTCCAAAGAGAATCACAGAGATCTCGTTTATAGAAATCAGAATTTTCAATCTCGAATTCATGTACAAGGTTCACGCGACATTTTCAAAGGACGAGCATAAATCGAGGTAGACGAGTTAATAAATGGATCAAGTAAACGCGATATATCTCGAAGACTGTCCTGGATTAATCACGTATGTAGATTGCGCTATCGTTAATTGTGGCATTCGTCCTTGCACCCCTAGTTGCATCAATTGATATACATACTGATTAGGAAAACATTATGCACGAAAAAAAATATCAAGATTGTACGATATCATGATTTGTTAACAATACGGTAAAAAAGAAAATTATCACTGAAGAAATTCGTTTTTCTTCTAATTTTTCATCTTTAAACTATTATTGATAACAATATTTTATATATGAAATTGCAAAAATTGGAGAACAATTATATTTAAATGAAATAATTATATACGTATTGCATTTTTTAGAATTATATAAATTTGTAAATTTTTATAAATAATATTAATATAAAATATCATCTATTTAGGTTTAATATATTTTTATTATATATAGTATATATTACAATAATTGTTAAGTTTATTAATTCGATCGTTATTGATATCTTCTTGGTTTATTTTTGATACTTCCCGTTCTAAATTCTTCATCGACGGCGGATTGTCTATTTTCTTAATGCAGCTTCTGCGAAAATTGAATCAAATATTAATTTTATGACATTATGTTCAAGTTTAAATTTAATGTATAATAATAATTTATTAACAATAATAACTATTAAATTTTACTGAAAAATGCAGTTTTAATCATTTCATATTGAATTACAATTTTTTTTAATTAACTTACATTTATTTTAGAAATTATATTAATATTCAAATCATTATGTTAGATAAGATAAAATTATTTTTCTTTCTGATTAATATTTATTTTTCTCTTTCTTTTTTTGTGCAGGAAAACGAGATATCATTGGAGGAAGCTCAATAAGTAATTGTTCGATAGGGGGTCTATCCAAAGCCATTAACAATACTGCTGGATACGGTGTTGCACCTGGGGGTGCCAATATGACCCCCGAAGATACTGCTCCCGATGAAGAGTTTGCTTTAGCTATTACTCAAAAAACTCAGGTGAGAAATATTTTTACATATATTCGTACATTTATCATGCATAATTGTATGGTACATCTATTGTTATCTACATATATAATGTCACCTTTTAGAAAAAATAAGTAGAAACTTTAAAGCTAGAATAAGAGAGAATTTAAATTAGAATTTTAATATAAGAGATGTATAATATATGTAATTTGTATAGTGATATTATATACTTATGCAAATTTAAACTTCTTTTAATTAAATAACTTTTATGATTTAATAATAATTTAAATTGATCGTGTTATCTTTCATTTTTGCAGTGATATCATATAATTTATTATCACTCGTAAATCAATGTGTTGTAAATCAAAACGGTGCATAATAAATGTTTAAATTAACAATCTATTTTATCTATTTATAAAACATGATTCACAATGCAATACAGATAAAATATTAATTTTATAAAAATAAATAATAATTAATGTCTTAATTATCATTTATATATTTAATACAAAGTACAGTTAGTTTTACTTATAATAAATTTATAATAATTACTCGATAAAAAATTCTTAATGCAACTCTGCGTAAATTTCATGCACTAAAACGGATTACGGGAGTATATTACTGTAACGACCATATAATTAATGAGCATGTTAACGTTTCCTTTAATAGCGTTTCCTAATATTAATTACCAATAGCTTCTGCTAAAATATTAAATCGTTCGTTTAATAATACATCGTACGTAAGATTGTTGAAATATTATTAATATACGTACTTTTTTATATATGTATAATTTATAAATTATCCTAAATAATTCAGAAATAAGGAATATTGTTATGATGGACCAGTAGTTATCATAACAGTGATTATTCTGAAAAACGGTATAATTTGCGTCATCAGATGCATACACATAGAAAATCAATATTTAAAAGTTTCATAAATTATCGACTGAAAAACACGTGTACACGTGTCGATGAGAGAAAGTAGGAAAGACGTATGTCATAATACGAAGTTATCATTGTGCATGAGACATCTGTGTAATTGTAAATAGCTGCATGTCTCATTTTCATTTCATATGTAATGCTCTGCACGCAAATACATAGTTCCAATGGTCCGTGTTCTTGTAACGGTAGGAATTTTTCGACGGAATTTACGTGATTCGAATGGTCAACCTCATCAAAGGTAAAAGACACAATAGCGTTGCTCACCGGGAAATGTTCGGGGCTGGTAGATGCTTAACGTGAATCGCAACTTGAAAACACAATATTTTCTCGATTTTCTTCCACGGTTGCGAGATTGAATTATCTTTACAAAAGAATTATAATTTTTCGTGGAAGGAAAAAATATCTAATTCAGGTAATAGTAAATGTAGCATCAAACGTAATTTATATGACGATAAAATAAAATTTATGATGCGTTCGATACAAAAATTAAATTACTTTTTTTTTATATGAAAATTGTAATATCATTATTGTAGAAAGCATTCTTTGTAACTGTTTAATGATATAATAAGATTTTTATCGTATGCAAGCAAGAAAAAGACAAATGATTTTAATTTAACAAAGAGGATTTATTACTCTACTCTGAAAAAAATCTTAAAAATTATTAAATATGTAATTTTTTTAAGATTTAAATTACTTTTTTTAAATTAGAATTAAAAGAATTTTAATTCTCTTTAAAATAACATCGAATTAACGTGCGCATCTAATACATTGTTTCTTTTTATTATCGACAATCAATATCACTTAATATTCAATTATTTTTTTTTTTGTACGCGATGATTTCAATCGCAATAACTTAATTTAATTCTCTTAGTCTATATCAGAATATGATAATAAATCAAGTGCATCCAATTAAGCAAAGTGCAATACGATATTCCATTTTTGAGTGGATGCAAAAAAGAAGTTATTATCTATATACGTGGGAAATATGTACCAAGCAACTCTTTCCGGAGCGGAACTCGTGAGATTTCTTGAGCGATTTTTATCGCTACATTCCTTACCTCGTCGACACTAAAGGGAGAAGAATAATCTCCCTATTAAGGCGCGAATTCCTTGAAGAAAAAGTACTCGTATCATAGAAAATCTTCTTCATTCTTTGCACAATGTAATTTTTATTGAGAAAACGTATTTCTTCAGATGAACGACATTACGTATTATATATTATATATTATATATATATATCCTTATATTATCTACAATACGTATAAAAATTAAACGACCTTAAAATATATTGAAACTACAATGAAAATATTTTACTTTAAATTATTCTCACTTGATCTTTTTTCCAAGTGTTACTTTTATTTGCAATATATTCTATAATATTCATTTAATGTAATAAAGCCTTGATTTAACAAATTAAATTTTATGTAAGTTTACTTAAATTTATTTTTTTAAATAAAATTCTACATGAAGAATAAATCAATAAATTTATCTTTTATAGAAATAGGTATAAGAAAATTTTAAATTCATCTAATTGTAAAAAGATATAAAATTTAAGAAAAAATATAACTAAAATATATATTGTCTATAGATTATATATGTATGATATGTAAAATTTATTTTTTAATAATCACAACATAAAATATTCTTACAATTTCTCATTAATTTGATTTTTCTTTAATATTATTTTTTTTTTTTTTTTTTTTACATATAGACATAATCGTATTTTATTAACTATTTAGTCATTTATCATTTGCATGACGAAAATTGTCTCGAAACTTGTCCGACATTTATATTTTTCGCACACACTGTCTGTGTAATTACGAATGATACAAACGTAAGAGATATATATAGCGATATAAATTGAAAAGCAATGTAACATGTTTGTCAGCTCTGATACGCTTTCAAAAATTCCAGAATATTATTCTGGATGGTCGTTTACGCTACGCGGTCTCATTGTCCCGATATATGTATATTTTACATGTACATAAAACGTGATTATGATTGCATACAAATTATTGAAATGACAAGTTTTATTGCATGAGAAATAATAAAAATATAATATATTTGTACCAAACTATCTTAAATCATATTTTTTAAATTTTATTAGTAAGCTATATATCTATATCTATATTTGATATAATTAATGATACATATTAATTTATTATTAAAAATTTTGGATTAAGAATATATCATTTTTAAAAATGTAGATTAAATATGTTCCAGTTTTAAGGAACAGAGATGTATTTACTTAAATTATCCGAAGATTTCTTCTCGAAATACCAAGTGATTTACGATCGAAGTCGATCTCTTAGCATTGGACAACTTTCTAATTAATGAAATGTTACGTTCTTGACGGGACAGATAGTATTACTATTGCGTAAATATACGATATGAGATAACAATATATTTTTCTTTATAGTCTTAAAATCCAAAGTTTATTTATGAGATCAAAAGATATAGAAAATACACATTTTTTTACCAAATTCTGTGATGTTTAATTAATTTTCTGAATAATTATAATTTGATGTTTATTCTTGAAAAATCTTTAAGTTAAAATTTATTTAAAATTATATTATAATAAAATTATAATTGCAACTTTAATTTAATTATTGATCTATTTAATATTTCATTTTTTATCTTACACAATTTTTTTTAATCTTTCTTTTTTTAATATATTCCATTAATTCTATAATCTTTCTTTTTAAAAGTTTTCGGTATTTTCTAAAAAAAAATTACAGGTTTGTAACAATCTGTAATTCTTCCCTTTTAGTCCCCTTTTACGACAAGCAGAGGATACTGTGGATATATTTTAAATCCTCACAGGGATATTATATTATATAGAGATATCATACATTTTATAACAAACAATGTCAATTTAAATATTTAATTTTAAACAAAGAAAATAAGAAATTTGTTAAGTGATCATTATTAAAAAGACTACTAGTTTTAATCACAAATCTTTTTATATTAAATCGAGTATATTAAAAGAAGTTTATTACAGATTTTGTGATGAAACTTTCTCTTAATTAAAGCTCTCCTGATTACATATAGTAAATATGTATATACTATACTTTTATGCTTATTTGTGCATACATAAAAGCTGTAATTTACTTTAAAAAGATCATGATTATTTTGTTATATGCTAATTAAGAAATGGTGAAACGAATCGTTCAATATTTGAATAACATTGAATATTAAATAATGTAAATATTAATATTCCACTAGTTATTTATAAAAATGTAAAACATGCACAATATTTTTATTTAAATCAAGTGCTTTTATCCATGAAATTTGATTTGATCATTCATAGGTTAATGACGTTTTCCATGACACCAAAAAAACTTCTTAAAATGTAACTTGCACGCGATGTTGCGTGAGTATACATGAATCGTGTCCTATATCTTAGAAAGATGAATAATGATTTTTATTGTGTACGACTTTCGCTTTATTTCGTTTTTTATTAGAGAGACTTCGGTACATTCGTAAGAAAATGTAATAATCGTAATACATTCTCAACAGGATGTAAAAATAATAAAGTTGAAATATAATATAAACCTTTGCATATATATATTATATTGTATAATATTAAGAGAACCTAATATCTTATAATAAATTATTAAAGATAATATATAAATAATAAATATAGTAAATATTTATAAATTATTCATGTGCAAATGAAACATTAAAAATTTTTGTATTTAATTTTGTACACATATAAAATATTTTAATTATTCATGTATAAAAATTTTCTATTAGAATTTTTATTAGAATTATAGAAAATTTTTTTTTATTGATTAGTTTTCTTATCTACTAATAAATATATTTATTCTATCCTAAAATATGAAAAGAAAATATTTTAATGATCATTTTGAATGAAAAAGTATCAAAAGAATTGCACTATTAATATAATAAACGATTAAAAGTTAAATCGAATCCAAGAACTTTATCTTAATTTAATTTTTATATTTCAATTTTCATTCTTATCTCAATATACAAGAAAACATTTTAAATAATTAATTTAAATTTAAAAAAAAACTTGAATTCAAAATTGAAACAAGAATTTATTCATATTTTCCTTAAATGTAAGAAATCTTTTAACAAAAGAAACAGTACTTTGTATATTTTTTTCTACAAAAAAAAGTAAACATCTTCTAAGAAATTTAACTTTTTTTACACGAATCATTCTCTACTTTTCTTTATAAAATTTCCAATAAAAATATTTCTTGATCAAGAGATAGAATAATAATTCTATATTTTTCAACACAGACTATTATTTATTTTTTGCAGAGGGATGCAGAAGCCATTCGTGGCGCGTTATATCTTGGAATGGCTCTTATTATTGCATGGATAATAGGTGCTGTAGGTTTATCACTAGCATGGTTAGTGCTGGTGTTAGCATTAGCAGCGACAATAATTAAAGCAAGGATATCCCGTCTTCTTGAGTCAACTGTTCAACGTGAATTAGCTAGACTACGTCGAAGAAGAGCTTTGTATAAAGATGAAACTGCTGAATGGCTAAGTTTACTACTTAATAGATGGTAATTATTCATTTCATTATATCTCATAATAATTTTTACTCCTTTTATTTTGTGTATAACTTAAATATCTGATTTTTTTATAAATAATTTTAATAATAAACATCGTGTATATTGTATACGATTAAAATTATTTTAATTTTTACATTTTAATTTTTTATCGATTCTTATCGTAATAAGCCTTAATGTTATAAATATTGACTAACTTCATATAAACAAATATAAGCGAAAAATTCCAATTTAATTTATGTTCAAATATAAATTATCTATCTATTCGTGATTCGATAATTGTTAAATGCTGTAGCTGTGTATTATAGATGAACGAACGTAGTTCAGGAATTAATAGTATGTAGGTATTTGTAAATATTCCACATTCCTCGAGTGTATAACCGTTGCCTTTCACGTTTCACTAGTACTTTACTGCATGTATGTATGAATACTGTTGCTGCTGATGTGTAGTTGACAAAACCGTAGAGGTTTAGAGCCGACCTCCATTCGTATTTTAATATGCTCGTTTTAAAACCAGTTTTTCCAAATATAACTGTTGAGAATACATTTTTCAAAGAATTCATTTTCGAAGTACAATGATATTAATATAAAAATTTTGTTTAAAAATCTTATTAATAAATTCTCTAAATAAAAATAAACGGAGTAAATAAATAATAGAAAACATACGTATACATATTTAGAAATTGAACAAATATATAAATATAATTGGCAAATATATATATTTTTAAACGAAAAAATTATTTTTAACATTTCTCAATTTGATTCAAAATTTAAATTTGCACGAAGAATATCGAAAATAAATAATTAACTAGCGAGATATTGATTCTTAAAATTCGTTTTAAAAAATTTATGTTAATGATATTGCTGTAGAAAAGTATTATACGCTAATTGAAGCGAAAGATATGACAGAAAAGATTTAATATTATTGAAATAAGGATGTAGTTACGTTAAAGATTGTTACTTATTGTTGCACCTGTTGTCATACATTCTAGCTACATGGTTTCATCATCTCCAACATTTTCTCGTTTGTTAAGATCTCGAAGATAGTAAAACAACGTAAGAGAGCTTATCTGGAAAGAATACTACTTATTTGGATAGTTGATAGACCTGTTCAAGCTGTTTCCGAGCAACCCTTTTTCTCTTTCTTCCTGTGCCTTCACGTTTAAAACTGTTATTATGATGCAAGTAATGGAAAATAGAAAACTTACTCACTTATATGATATAAAAATAACGAAAAACAAAGCATAGGGAAAAGTAGGGCAAACTCGAATTATTGATATATTTTCTGAACAAGTAAAATACCAGAGGATAAAAAAATAATATAAAAGTTTCAAATGAATCTTGTGCGATGTAAATTTTTCTTTTAAAAAAATTACTTGAATTGTTTCATTCCATTCAGTTCTACTCCAATTTTTTCCGTAAATACGATACACAAACAGAAGGAAACGAACCGTAAAATATTTTACAACGTAACGTTATAACTTGAAGTAGTTTATGCAAGTTAACTGCGCTCTAACGATAATGACACAAATTCATTACCGTACCATGGGGAAAGGAACATAAACCGGACATCTATATTCATGTAGTATCACAGCATGTGACATTACATATCAAAAATTTTTATTCATTTTGGCATAATAACGAAACAATTTAAGAAAAATGCATTATAAAAGTAATAAATTAAATTAATAATTAAAGTAAAAA
Organism: Apis florea; assembly: GCF_048593485.1. NCBI lineage: Eukaryota > Metazoa > Arthropoda > Insecta > Hymenoptera > Apidae > Apis > Apis florea. The sequence goes on along the minus strand of NW_028256430.1, from coordinate 388,197 downwards.
TAAATTATTAATTAAGATTTAAATATTGGATTTAAGATGCAAAAAGTGATCTTGAATTTAAATTAATTTTAGTTTTTCACGAGAAATTTTCGAAAATTAGATAATGTGAAAATAATATTAAATTTAAACTTCGATGAAATAAAAAAGTAAAATATTTCCAATATATAAAATAATCTGATATCAAAAAATAAAGCTATTATTAATAGCTATATTAAATTTAGTTATTTTGATTTACAATCCACTTTATTTAATCATTATCAGATATAATCTCATTCAATAAGCATTCAGATAATTAAATTATAATAAATTATAATATTTTAATTTTCATTAGCTCAAATATACTTATATGGTATGGTACGAAAATTTGTATCAATAAATACCTAATTTTGATTAAAATTAATATCTGTGAATAGAGCATTATTATTTTGATGAAATTAATAAAATAAAATATACATATTTATTTTTAATAATATTATTAATTAATCTTTAGTTATTACTTATTTATATATTTATATATTATTGAATAACTTAAATTTTAAAATTAATTTTTTATTTTTTCGTTAATATCTGTAGCTTAATATTTTATTATATATATATATAGGTGGAGATTTAGTGCTGCCAGTATATTTTCTTTAGCAAAAGAAAGACTGGAACCTGTTCTAAATGAAGCCAAACCGGGAATACTTGGTAAGTTTTCACAGCTTTCATTAAAAAAAAAAACTTGTTTATTGTCAAATAAGAGTAAAATATTGAACATTGTATTTTAAGATTTTTAAAGTATATCTTTAAAGTATAAAATTCATTTATAATATAAAATAATATTAAAAAATAAAATTTATGATAAAAACATTGAAAGAATAATATTTAACAATATTTTTGTTAAATTTTTGCTTCCAGTTTTAGAATTAAAAATTATTTTATATAAGAATGGAGAGTTTAAAGTTGATATGCTCATTATTCCAAATAACAACAAGATATCATTGAAAAATAAAAATTTTCGAAAAAATTATATAATTCACTATTGTATTATTTTTTACTTTAATTTAAGAGTAATTTATCATTTAGCATTTAACACGATACATATTTTTTACGAGAACATAAGATTTGAAAAATTCATCATAGGGAATTTTATCATTGTTTCCATATCTATGAAAAATGATTTTAATGGAAAATATTATTCTAGGGCCACTAGAATTGAGAGAACTCACGCTTGGAGAACAAACCCCTTATATCACACGAGTAAGAACTGTAGATTATGCAAATGACGATGATATTGATAGCCAAACAGATCAAATGAAATTGTCAATCGAAGCTGACATACAACTTGATTGCGAACAATTTCGTATGCTCATCACAACAAGATTATTTGGTAAAGGGTTAGTATATATCTATATTTTTCATTCACACTGAAACTCCATTAATGTATTTTCAATAATTAAATTGAGAGAAATTAAATCTTCAGGATGATCTTTTCAAAAATATTATTTTTTCTACTTTTTTTAGTTACAATGTGTTAAAAAAGAAATTATTTAAATTGCAAATAAGTTGAATTTAATATCATTGAATTTCATGTCAATTCTAAATATAAAATCAAAGTTTCATTTTAAAGATAATTATCGAAATTATTCAACTAGAATAAAAATTTAATCTTGAATTAAAGGGTTGGCATGGATGTTGATCTGGCCGTGGAAAAACTGTCTCTCTCGGGTACCATTCTCGCCACTCTGACCCTTAATTCCAATGCACCGTTTCCTCACGCAACCTCTTTAAGCGTGAGCTTCTTAGAGAAACCAGACGTTTGGTTCAGCGTGAGAATCTTGAAAACGGTACAAATGATGGAAATGCCTTTAATTAAGACCTGGATTCATGCGGTGGTCACGGATGCTCTGGCTAGTTGGATCGTTGATCCGGGTCATTTAGAAATGAATCTGAGAGCTCACGAACGGCCTGGACCTAAATTTGATTCACTAAATAATTCCATACCACAAGGAGTGCTTACCGTTGTTCTATCTCAAAATGGATGTTCAGGTGAACAACACTCCTCTTACTTTCTTCTTTTTCTTTTTTATAATTTAATCTTTATAATATTTTTCCTTAATTTTGCATGTGCTTAAATATTTAACTTGTTAAATAAGTAAGATATAAAATATGGAAAAATATTCTTTGGCCGAAATTATAATAAATTTTTACTACACTTAAATACAAAGTTATTAACGAAACAGATCAAATGAAAAAAAATATTCATTGATTGTGATTCAATCATAGTATTTGAGGTATTATAGATATGAATTAAAATTATGTTGTCCTATACAAAGAGAATTCTGATAATAATTATAGATTCGATTTCTTTTAATCTGATATATTGTGAGTACATATATTTTTGAAGTTTCTTAAATTTTGATTAATAGTATCTTAAAACTATTTCTTTAAATAAAATGTTGATTTATATAATTCTTAAAATATATTTAAAATTTAAATTCTATAATAAAATATATTGTTTAAAATATCGTCTCTAAATATTGTCTCAAAGTGTTATTTTAAAAATATATAAAAAAGTTCATATTTTATGATTCATAGTCTCCATCGGAGATGAAATGAGATGGCTTGTAGTAACATTGGGAGATCAAAGACGGGTTACAGCTACTTTAAATTCCACGTGGAACGAGGACGTATCTTTTTTAGTAGGAGCCTTAGATAACGAAAAAATCTCTATCAAATTAAAAGCAAAACGACTCGTTAGTACCATCACGTTAGCTCAGTTTGAACTTGCGCTTGGGGTTTATAATTGGGATAATTCGCAAGTGTAAGTTTACATATTATTTGAAATAAAAAAAAAATCAAGAATACATATCTAAAAGAATATATATTTACATCTACTATAATTTTTATTTTAAAGAATTGAAACAGTATTGCAACAAAAGAAACCGTCCCGGAATAGTGCTAATATCCCAAATATCAACGCTCGATTAGAATACACTGCACTACCAAAACTGGATCCAGACTTACCACAACCAGAATTAACGGAAGATAATTCGCATTTATCAGGTAATTTCGAGAATTTAATATTCCGTATTTTTTGATGGTCGAGTTATTGGAAAGTAAATGAATTATTACAAATCCATCGAATAGTATAACATGAAATTTTACGAAATATAATTATTTTTGTTAGTATTATTTTATCTAATATTTTCAGTGTCGCGAAAGTATTCCAATCGAGCTCAAAAATCAGGTAAAACATAAAAAACTATTGTAGCATTGATGGTGAATGTAATTTTCGGGCATGATTTTTAAGTGTTTCTTTTTATTAAAACACTTTAAATCTTTTTTATTATATTTTTGTGAATTATATAGCAAAATCATGACTTTTGTAATATTATATGATTTCATATATCGTGTAATAATTTATTTTATAATTTAATTTATAAGAAAATAATTTTCAGGAGTACTTGTAGTTTATATTCATTCGGCGGAAAATTTAAACAGCGACAGTTCCCAATGCAATCCTTATTGTATACTATTCAACAATCGCAAAAAGGTACGTTTATTTTATTTAAAAAAAACAGATTCTTAATTTCTTAAACATTTTCTATTTTTATTACAGGTGAAGACGACTCATTACATTCAAGGTACTACATCACCATGTTGGGAATCAAGAGCACAATTCCTTGTTCAAGATTATACTCAAGTATCTTTAAGTTTTGTTGTATACTCGTGGAATATATCGAAATCGGCTGATAGTGACATGTTAGGATTAGCTATATTATCTTTATCTCAAGTAAGATTACAAAAAAACTTTTAATTATATTTATTTGTAAATTATACGTATATATTTACATATGTTTATATAGAGTAAATGTTTAAAACAATTTTTTTCAGGAAAATACATGGATAATTAGAAAAGAATTGGTTCTAAATGGTTCAAATGTTACATCGACAATGATAGTTTCTGTATTGTTCTATCCTGTTAAAAGTGTACAGCAAGTGATCACAAGTCGAAGAAGTAGTTTAACATTCCCAATATCAGATGATGAACCAAAATCTAAAAGAAACAGTTTACCATGGATGCAACAGGCAGTTAGTATAATCTTGTATAAAACGATTGGATAAAACGATTAATGATTAAAGATTATAATTAATGCAAAATCTATAATAATTATTAAATAATAATAATATTATTCAATAGTAATTGATTAATTTATTTGATTAATTAAAAGAAGTAATTATAATCATGCAATCAAAATTCATGATTTATTTATAATAATAATGTACATATTATTGTAGAAAATTATATTTATTTTTTATTTAATTTTAAAATATATTTAAAAAATTACTTATTTATTTTAATATGCAAGTATAATTTGCTTTATATATAAATTGCTATATAAATTTCATTTTAAATATTTTATCTAATGATTCATATGCTTTTCTTTATCATTGCATGAGATAATCTGCATGAACATAATTTATCGAAAATATTTATTTCAATTATACTATATATATATATATATATATATATTTTTCAATTTTTTTAACGTAATAAATATACATATGATCATTTAAATGATCACAGATTATGAATATTGGGCAAGATTATTGAATTACTCTCTGTTGATTATATAATTAATGATTATAATTATTATGATAAATACTATTTAATTTTTACACTTTCTTATATATGTTTATATGTTTTTACATTCATTACAGAAATTATTATTAACTCATAAGGATATGGATCCCACTTCATCAGACGTATCCAGTTTACTTTCCACTGGAAGTGGATTAATGGAAGTGACATTAATACGCGCAAAAGATCTTGTTGCAAAAGATTTAAATGGTTTCAGCGATCCTTTCTGTGAACTAAAACTAAATAATGAAACTAAATACAAAAGCAGTATAAAGAAAAAAACATTAAATCCTTGCTGGGATGAAAGTTCTATTATGGGTTTGCCCAGAAATGGCGAAACATTGGATATTGTAAGATTTTTTTCTTCTTGTGATATATTCATGAAATAATGACAAATACAATTAATCAATAATCTATTTATTTATTGGTACAGGTATTATGGGATCATGATACTTTTGGTATGAAGGATTATCTTGGAAAAGTATCATTGACTCTCGATGATATTAGAAAATTATCAAATAATGATCAGTCCCATTGGTTCACGTTAAGAGGAACTAAAACGGGATCTGTAGAATTAAAAATTAAAGTTTTATCCGAAGAATGTGAGGTATAAAAAATTTTTGTTTTAATTATTTGCTTGAATAAAATATTCTAAATTTAATCGATTTAATCGATTTTTTTGTCATTTTTATTTAGACTCAAAGCACTTATGCAGCCAGCAATATTAGCGAAAGTTCGATTCAATTAAATATCGAAAATTCGGAGACAGTGTCAAATATTATAAGAAGACCTTCGATGGAAAAGTCAAAATTGAGATTACATTTAGATGTCGTACCACCGCCACCACCCCCGCGTACAGTCACTTTATTAAAACCAATTATTTCTAGTCAATCTGGTAAATTATTTCTTAAAAATATAATATTCTGTATAAAAGTTTTATTTGCAAATATTTTAAATTTCTTTGATCATTTGTAACATTTAAACTATCTGATATAGACAAAACTAGTATTGGAAGTAAAGATTCCAATGAAATGAATGGAACCCAAAATTCCTGGATACCTAGAGTTATTACAGAATCTGTAACAGATGTAATTGATGAAACTGATACAACAAAATTAAGAGAACGGCGATCTTCTCATAACAGTTTGACTCCAAGTCCGGAACAAAGTTTTGGCAAAAAATTGCCACAATATAATAGTTTTCGTGTTATGAAACAAAAGGTTATCATTATAATTAATAATTATATATATATATATATTCTTAAAATATATAATACATATAAATTATCATATTAGCAATCTTTAAACACTAATATAATATAGGTTTATCTAATCTATTATCTAAAATTAATATTTATTATTATATGTCAAATGTAATATGTTTAAAATATATCTAGATATTTGATAATAAAATTAACATTATAAATAATTTTAGGTAAAAAGGGGATTAAAACTACGTAGATTTCGTTCAGAAGTAAATATAGAAGAGAAGAATGAATCAAAAGGCATAACATTAAGCTTGGAACCTAGAGGAGGAGGAGAAGCTGATGCTACAGAACTTCTACAAGGATCTGGTTTAGCCCATGCCGTATCACAACCTGATATGCTTGGCAGAATAAGACAACCTAGTCCACGCTTAAAATTGAGACCAAATGGTTTGTAATGTGTAATATAATGTGCTTTCTAAAATTTTATATTATAATTATATTATAATATTATAACATACTAAAACTTATCATTTAATATATTTATTCAATTAGAATTAAAAGTTGTCAATGGTTCTAAGGAAAAGTATTCGGGTATAGAAGGTAAAGTCTTACAAGCACAAGGTCTTCATGTCGCACATATTGCTCAACTATATTGTAGAATTAAGCTACAAATGTATGTATTATTGAAAGAAAATAGATCTATTAATAATATATAAAATATTATAATTTTTAAATAAAAATTATTTATTTATTAGATGTACCAGTCCAGATAAAATTACATCTTCGACAAATAATGGTAAAACATTAGCAAAATCTCGGCTTTTACCTGCAATGCCTAATCCACAATTTAGTATAGATTTTCACATAGAAGGTGATAATGTTCCCAGACAGTCTTTATTAATATTTGAAATCAGAAGTGCTAGTAAAGAATTATTAGCTAGCCGACGCATCACTCTACATGAATTATTAGGTACATTTAAATCTAATTTATTTTATGTTTTAGCTTTCCTCAAAGTAGAAATAGAAATTTCAATTGTATTGTATCAATATAAAAATAGAATAATTATTTTAAAAATCGATTTCCTCGAAGTTTTGGATAAAAAAGTTTCATACAACATTTTTTACTTATTTTTCACGTATATCACTTCTTTTCCAATTATATTAATATAATATTAACATATTCGTGAAATATTTTTTGAGGATAGATTCTAAAGACCAAGCAATATTTTGATGAATAATTAAATAAAAATAAAAATTCGAAATATTTATGGAACGTACATAACGTATACTTGAAAAACGGAAGGCATGCAAGTGTAATTATTATCATAAAATATTTATTTATTCTGATGAATTTGTTTTGAATATTATTATATAATTATATATTATATATAGAATATAGTTTGTTAGAAAGAGCATCGGTTATAACTATACAACATTTTTGTTTTTCATATATTAACTTTTGCATTATTTTAAATCGATCCTCTAAAAATGTCTCACAATATATTAATATTAACTGCATAAATAATTTTTTTTCATTTAAATTAAATTAAAATTAACAACATATTATAAATATATTAATATTTATAAATCACTTAATTTTTTTATATTATATTTAGGTGTCTCTGCAGCAACTGATGAAATTCATACATGGTTGGCATTAAATAATGGAGCATCGTTGGAAGTACAAATTGCTCATGGAAGAGAAATGAAGAATAAATCCACAAAAAAACTTTTTCGATCTTGGTCAGTACATCGGATAGGAAAAATTTGAAATACTTTAAAATTGTGTATTTTTAATCAATCTTAAATATATTTCTTAAAAGTTATAATTTGCCAAACATATGTACAAATTGAAGGATTTTCCTCTAAAAAAACATAATGTGATAGTAAACATTTACAAATTCATTTTATATTTTACATATTTTTTATTTTACATATTTTATTACATGTACATATATATATATATATTTATTTATATGCATAAATAAATTTACTAATATTATCTCACATACAAATTGTAATATTTGATAATAAAATACATATAAGATATTTCATTTTTCATTGTAAAATGTTTTATGAAAAAAACTTACGAAAGAAAAATAATAATTTTCTTCAATTATAAATTAAATAATATTTAATAAAGATTTTCTTGATGTTTTCTTTTCTTGAAAACTTAAAATTAATATTTTTTCTTAAATAAATATATTTAACTTTTTTCTCAATAAAATAAAATTAAAAATTTTATTATTATTAATTGTACAATTTAATATATTTTTAAATAAACAATTAGATCGATTTATAAATCAATTTTTGTTTTTTTATATATAAATTTTTTTTATTTTTATTTTTTAACTATTTAATCAAAAACATAATTATATGTATACTTTATTTTTGATTTTGAATTTTTTAATAAAATTTTTTAATAAATTAAATAAATTAGCCTTATATCACATATGCATACACTAGCCTTGTATTTTATAAATATATTTTTGTTAAACAAAAGTAAAAGAGTTTTCAATATTTAAATTCAATATTTAATTAATTAATTAATATATTATTAAATATTATATAATATATTAATAAATATATTTTAATAAAAGTATTCAACAACAATACAACAAAATATGATGAATTTGATTGTAACAATATTATATATTGTACCTATATATTTCTAATATTAAAATATATTATAATAAAAAATATTGATAGAATTTTAAACAAAAATTATAATATACAACAATAATAGTATCTTGACTTATAATTAGTGACATTATAATTATATTATTAATTATTATATAAAATGGTATAATTTATATAAATTTATTTAAGGCACTATAGAAAACATAATATAAAAACAGATATACACATAAGTATGTAAATGTGTACATCTTTAAATATTTAAATTTTGCAAAATGCAGACCTGCGACATCATTTAATTTCTATTAAGAAATAGTATCATATAACATACAATTTTTGTACATTATTATATATATATAATATATATATATATATATTATCTATGATCTTAAATTAATTGTATATTTCTTAAAATAAATTTATAGATACAGCAAATAATTAATTTCCATTAAAATGTCCCATTAATTCATTTGCCACTAAAATAAAATAATTATTATTATTATAATATAATATGATATTAAAAGATTTATGATATTCTAATTTTATGAATTTTTAATTTTAATTTGAATAAATAAATATTACAAAACTATAAGATAAAATAGAATAAATATATTTTATTAAATATCATTATTTCATTAAATAGAATGTAATAATATTTAGAGATTAAAAAGATATTTTTATTCTAATTACAATACTGATTAAAGAATGAAAAATATTTAAATAATATACATTCTAAAATTTCATGTAAAATGCAATTTTTTTCTATTAAATATTATTGTTAAATTATTTGTAAATGCATAATTATATAAATAATCTAAATAATTACTTATCAAATTAAATATCTTACCTTTAAATTACTTTGTATATTTCTATTACCAACTTCTTCTTGACGTTTTTCACGTAATTGATCTAACCTTTCTTGTCTTTTAACAGCCTCAATATTTTTAATTCCTCGATTTTGTTGTTCAGCAATTCTCTTTTCTGCAGCTTCCATTTGTTTTCTTCTTCTAGTTTCCTAAAAAAAAAAATACTTTTTGTATTTCTTTAATTTAATCTTAAAAAATATTTTTAAAAAATTATTCTTAAAATTTTTTTATTAGTACAATATAATTAGATATTTTATTATTACAATAATATTTTATAATTTTTTAGATATTGAAAATAAGAAATATTTTTTTTCATAAATATTTATTACATCATATTAAAAAATTATCTAAAATATCTTTTATACATTTTAAATAAACATGGGTTTTTTTTAAAAAAGCTTTTTCTTAATATAATTATAAAGAAAAAAATTTTTTAATAATATCAAATATAGTAAATATAAAATTTATTATGCAAAAATTAAATATATAGTTTAGAGTTGTAATATACATAAAAAAAAAAGAAGTTTAAAATAAAAAAATTTATGCCAAAAATCATAAATTGGCTGATTAAAAACAAATATCAATGAAAAATATTAAAGATATATTTATATACTTGGAATAACCTTAAAATTTCCAATCTTACCAAGTCTGGTGTTAAATCTTCACATGAAGATGATTGTTTGCAACAAGATAGACAAAGATTTCCCATGATACAAATAATTAAGTTTTATTATAGTTAAAGAATTAAATTACTTGTATTATTATATTTTAAACACTTCTTTCAGTAAATATAGAATTTTTTTATAGCATATGGATAATAACAAGAGTAAGAGTTGCCATCTAGTATAGTTTTAATCAATAAACATATAATATATCAATAAACATATTATTTAAATTACATATAGATAATGATATATGTAATTAAATTTTACATGGACTTATAATATTTAATATTTCATTAAATAAGCTAAACTTTTATACAAAATTATATGTATGTAGCAAATATACATAAAAATATATACAAAATATATTTTGAATTGAAGAGAATAAGATAGAAGATTAGCATAAGATAAAATATATTGTTATTAAGATAAGATTATTGTAAAAACATTAATGTGTAATATAAAATATAAAACATTAGTATTATAAAATATAAAAATAAAAATCAAAAATAATAAAAATATTTATATATTTAATATTTATAATTAAATAATTGTCTTTTTATTAAAAATAATAAAATTAATATTTTTATAAATATTAATATTGTTATAAAATTGTGAACAACAATTAGAAAATATTTTTAAAAAAGTTTTTAAAAATATTTATTTATAATATTTTATTATATATATACAATTTTCATAAATATAGATGGAACAAATTAAATGAAATAATATTAAAAGTCATATTATTTTTAAAAGTATTATTATTTAAATATTATTATGTTTAATATTATAATATTTATGATTAAAATTTTTAATTAATCTACTAAATTTATTGATGAATATAGATACATATATATACATATACATATATATTTTCTATTTATTGATAGAAAATTATTCGTTTACGATAGATATAAACGTTTTATTAAAGTTATGCTTATTAATAAATTTTTAAGTATTGTAATTTAATAATTACTATATTAATAATTATATATTATGAATATGAATGAATATATATTTACAATAATTACTTTTATATTAAAGTACAATTTGTAAAATATAAATTTAATATCGAAATATGTAATAAACAAGATTAACTTATAAAATATCTTTTAAAATTGCGTGATTTCTTAATTCATAGTACGTGAATAATCAAAGATATTGATTAGTCATTCCATACAAATAAATATTACTTAATATTGTCATAGTTCCTAAGACAAATATGGTATCTTCATGGTGTTATTTCATTTTACCAGTAGTGTTATTTATTGGATTACTTCGAAAATGTCGTGAACGTACATGGGGAAGATGTAAAAATACAGACAGTTTGGTAGGTCGAGTATTCATTGTAACAGGTGCTAATTCCGGTATTGGTAAAGAAACAGTAAAAGAATTGGCTAAAAGAAAAGCTACAGTCATTCTAGCCTGTAGAAATATACAAACTGCTCGAAATGCTGTATCTGATATACGCACTCAAATATCTACTGGAGAATTGGTAACTTTCTTAGTTATTTATATTTTACAATCGATATAATAGATATAATATTATAATTTTAATCTATATGTTTAATCTTTACTGTTATAATATATATATAAAAAAGTATGATATTATCTTTTTAGGTGCCAATGGAATTAAATTTGGCATCATTTTCATCGATAAAAGAATTTGCTACAGAAGTAATAAAAAACTTTGCAGAGATTCATGTATTAATTAATAATGCTGGAGTATATGTTCCTTTCAAAGAACAAGCTTTAACTGATGATGGATTTGAAATTCATTTTGGAGTAAATCATTTAGGTCATTTTTTGCTTACAAATTTACTTTTGGAACATTTAAAACAAAATGGACCAAACAGGTTTGCCATAAATATCTATTTCTAAATATCCATATAAAATATCGATTTTTTTGTTATTTATATATTTAATTACATTATTTTTTTCAATAGAATTGTTATTGTGACATCTAAACTTTTTGAATCTGGAATAATTGATTTTTCCAATTTAAATTGTGAAAAAGGATTGGTAGTTAAAGGACGCATGAATCCTGCCTATTGTAATTCAAAATTAGCAAATACTTATTTTGGTATTGAACTTGCTAAACGAACAAAAGATAATGATATTAATGTTTACATGGTTTGTCCTGGATTCACTTACACTGGTTTATTCAGAAATGTTAAAAGGAGTTGGTTTCATTACATTATTTTTTCACCTGTTGCTCTATTATTTTTACGTACTGCAAATCAGGTGATTATTTTTTATATATTTTTTTTACATAGTATGTTTCACAAAATATTTATTTGTAATATTTTATAATTAATATATTATTATATTTATTATATTTTTACTATAGGGTGCACAAACAATATTACATTGTGCAATAGAACCATCCTTATCTAATGAGAGTGGTAATATTTATCGAGATTGTAAACTTTATATTCCAAAAAAAGAATTAGATCCTAATGTAGCATTACGTTTATGGGATGTAAGTGCAAAATTGACTAGAATTAATGAATTTTTAAAATGAACATTTTCATTTATAATATATATATGTTAATTTACTTTTAATATCTCAGTGGCCATTTAATATTTATTTTTGTATGTAAAGACTATAATAATATAATAAGAGTATAATAATATAATAAAATTAAGAAATTATTGCCATAAATCTTATAAGAAATAGCAACATATTTTTGTTCACAATGTTATAAATAAAAAAGATCATACTGTATAATTTTTTAAAATAGAATGTTGAAAATGTTATAAATTTTATTAAATCCTCTTAAAACAATAAAATAAATAAAAAACTTTTATTAGTAATAATAAAATTTTTAATCATTCCTCTAATATATTTAATATATTCTATTCATAAGTTATAAATTAGAAAAAAATTTATGTAATTATATTTTAACATATTATTCATTATAGTAAATTACAATGCTATAAAACTTCTTAAATTTAATAAAAAACATATACTTACATGAATGCAGTAAATCTGTACAATTTTATGTTAAATTATTTAAACATATTTAGTAACTTTTAATTTAATTTTTCTTTTTACATTGAAATAAGTTATAACAATTTCAGTAATTGTTTAATTTTCATTGTTTTCTTTATCGATTAAGTATTCTTTATCATAATTATTAGTAATTAGTAACATATTTAACTCAATATTAAATAACTAATATAGTATTTTATTAAGTATTCTTTATCATAATTATTAGTAATTAGTAACATATTTAACTCAATATTAAATAACTAATATAGTATTTTATTAAGTATTCTTTATCATAATTATTAGTAATTAGTAACATATTTAACTCAATATTAAATAACTAGTATTTTCTTCAATTGGTCCTTTTATATAAATTTGTCTAAATATTAGTATCATTTATATAATCAATAGATTTAATTTTAAAAACTATAATTATTAATTAATATATTGAAATATTATTTGAAATCAGATGTTCAAAATATTGAAATCTATTAAATATATGTAGAAATATTACTTTAAATTATATAGGGATGTTAAGTCAATTTAATAATCTTGTTTTTTTATAGGAATGCTAATAATATCAACTTTACATAATAACTTTATATAATTAAAAAAATATAAACATATACTAATTTTAATATTATATATAAAGAATCATTATTATAATTTTTTTCTTATATTCTATCTATTTAATGTTGTGTAAACAATAAAAAGCACAATTATTATTGCACGACCCATTATATATTGCACACGTGTATTAAAATTTATTATGTAAATACTAGTACCTGAAGTGACATATTATCACATAGCAATTTTTCATGTAAAAAGCGATATGAATATTAAAACATTATTTAACATAATGAACAAATATAATGTTTTCTATCTAATTAAATAAATAATTATAATAAATATAAATATTTTATATTTTATAATTTGAAGAAATATACGAGACTGTTTTATTTTCGCTTTTCATAATAGTAACAGTATTTATATTAATTTAATCTTTTCTATATGGCATGCAGTGAATTTTTGTTGGGTCTAGTGCGTTTGGATATCAACTATTATAACAATTAACAGCACTTTGTTATATTCTAAAATGTAAATACTACAGTCGTGGTTTCATAACTTTAAAACTAGTTTTCTTATTAGCTAAAGCTTCAGTACGTGCATATACATTTTCTGAACTACGTCTAATAATGTCAATGTATTCACTTGATGCTTGGAAGTCACATTTATTTGTCTCATCATATAAATAGCAATCTGATTTTTGTGCTGTTTCTATTAATTCCGTTTCCAACTGAAATATAAAAAAATATTTATATTAATAATAATGAATTATATTTTTATAAAAATTTTAACATAAATTTATTTACCATTGATTCTCTACTTGTGTTATTATGGTACCAATTTTTAGCATGAAAAGAATCTATTCGGTCTTTTCTATTTATATATAAAAAAAAGATAATTATTTAGTAAAAAATATATATATATTTTTTATTATTATATCTATTTTATTTCTTATACATATATTTTAATATATACTTACTTTGATTCAGAATTATATCGTTTTCGCGATGTAAGATATTTTGATGAAAGATATTCTTCTGGATAACTACAAATAGAACTCGTTCTTTGTTTCTTTTCAGTTTCTTCATAAGCACAACACATTATATCATCCAAAGATAAACATGACTTAGCAAAATGTTCCTTATTATATGTTGAGATTTCTGTTGTAGCTGGTGTATGTTCATAATCATTACAACTTTTATCAGCTAATATTTTAAGATTATCATAATCTTTTGAAGTTTGATTTTCTAAGTTATAATCTTCATTGTATTTTCTATTTTTTAAAGCATTATCTACAACATCATTAACATTTATTGAAATTTCATTAGTAATTGAAATAAGTTCTCTAGTTTCATCTTTTTTTGTATTATTATCATTTGAACTATCATCTCCATTTTGACTACTAGTAAGTGCCATTTCACAGCTACTTATAGAATTCGAGCTTCTATCTCTTACACTTACTGAACCTTCAAAACTATCCATAACATTAATTGTCTTTGACACTGATGTTGGTATCATGATTTCAATGTTATTTTCTATTGCAACTTCATTTATTTGAAAGTTATCTTCATTGTCTATATCACTTATATATTTATTAGTTAAAATAGCGTTATTTAAAGTTTCATTACTACTATTAGTTGATCTATCTTTTACTAGTACCAATGTTTTATTGTCTATGGCACTTTCTTCTGATTTACAAATTCGCTTTGATTGACTGCCTAAAACAAGAGACTGTACAGGTTTATCTAAACCTTGATCTAAAGATGAACCAAGAGAAGATTTTATATTCTTTAACTGGCTCATAGATCGTGAAGATCGATGACATTTTTCAAAAATTATTTTTTGTATTGGTGGCGTTATACTTTGTTTATTATTTCCAACTTCAATATCCAAAGATGAAGTAGAATATGTTCGCTTTGAATTATCTAAACTATAAAAAAAAAATTTTATAATTAAAAAAATATTAATTATATACATTATAATTACAAAATATTTAATTATTAATGAAAAAATAACATACTGAGATTGATTTGGTTTAATATTTATTAAAGTAGCAAGATTTGAAAGTGTTGCCCTTAAATCTGTTGTTGGAAGGCCACAATACCATCTTAATTGAGCTATATTTTTATTTAATAAGTAAACAGCATAACGAAATTGCAGCTTATCTTTACTTCGAGCAAAAAGAGGAAATCTAAAAATATATAATTATACATATAACATAACATTAAAACAGCATAAATAATATAATAATTATAATATTATAATTATATATATAAATATAAAAAAATAAATAAAAAATAAAAATACTCACTGTCTTTCATTATCAGGTAAATTTTCTGTAATATGATCTATAATTTTACTACGTGATCCATAATGTATAATAGGATATCTAGTAGGTATGTTAAGAAAATTGGCAATCATTTGTGTAGTATGTGCAACAAATCCCAATGCTACAGCAACTTCAGTATCATTTGATAATTCTAAATCCTCACTATCTGGTAAATGAACATCATGTATTCTAAATTTTCGATTTCCATCCTGTGCCATAAATACATTCATTTATACTGTGATTCATTTCATTACTTTTCTCTAAAATTTAATGTCCTATGAAATATCATACACATACTTGTGAAATAGGATATATTAAACTTAATTCTGAAATCAATTGTCTTCTTCTATGAGCAAGTTGATTACTCAATTGAATATATGTTTCTCTTGTATCTATTTGATTTTGTCGCCACTCATGTAATCTTTCAATATCTTTATTTAATTCCCTGTATCTTTCCATTAAATCGGAACCTAATTTTAATAAATACATTAAAATCACTTTATTTCAGTTATAATATATTGTAAATAATTTAATAATTGATACCATAATCTTGATTTTCTTCCATAATGTTAGAATGCATTTGATTTAATACTCTCAATTCTCCCATTTTTCTTGCTCTTTCTTGTTCTAATAATTTTGTTCTAAATTTTGCTATTTCTAATTCTTTGCGGATTTTTATTATTTCAGCTTTTTTCTCCCTATTTACTTTACGAGGTTGAAATAATCTGTTTAATGAACTTTGTGGATACTTTGGTGCATGAAAATTATCTCCAGAAGCAATTCGCATTCGAAGTGTTTGTACTGATTCTGTCTGTTGTTTTAATGCTTGCATTTTATTTCTCAAGCTGCTAAGTTTATTCACAGTATAACTATCTCTTATTTCAGATGAATTAACTTTTATACGTAGATATCTTTTCAGTTCAGGAGTTTCAGTAAAACAATATGTTGGTGTAAAAAAACCACCATGAAATTGAAAAATTAAAGAATTTTCTTTTAAAATAGTTTCTAAGGTACTTGGTAATTTTGGACCAATATATGCCAAGCCAGTAAAAGATATGCCCCATGTAAATACAGTTATATCAGTAGTTATATTATTAACAATCACTCTTTTCCATAATCTTATAATGACTTCTATTAAAAAAAAAGAAAAATAATCTTTTTATATATTTAATGTAATATAAATTTATAAATTAAATTAAATACTACATCATTATTATTTAATTATAAATTAGATATAAAAAATATATTTAATTATTAATTTTAATTATACCTATGAGCACATGATTATTTTCAAGGTACTAACAGATTACAAAGCTCACCACTGGCAGTAGAATAATTGGTAGCATATATGGTTGGTGCTTCCAAACTTGACCATTTTGGATTTACATTATCTATTATTTCACTTGTATATAAAGGAGAAGACATACTTGTTCTATGTAGAGTATAATAAAACCAACAAACTTCATTATTTGTTTTTAGATTGCATCCTATTATTTGTATAAGATTTCTAAGCCTTAACTGAAAATATATATTTTATAAATTAGCATGTGTATAAAAATCTTATTTTATACATAATAATATTGTAATAAAATAATATTAAAATATAAATAGTTATTATTATCATATAATAATTATTATTATTAATCAAAGAATTTATTTCTTTATTATTAAAATCTTATTATTCTTGAAAACTGATTTATATTAAAAAAAAAAAAAAACAGAATTTATAGCCATTAATCATTATAATAAATTTATAAAGTTATAATATATAGACAATAATCATTTTATATAAATAATTACCTGTTGTGTAGCAAGAGGAAGCCAAGCTTTATATCGTGGAAAAATACGAGGTTGTAGGGTTAAATCCAAATCTCTAACAAGGTTTTTTGTCTCTGAAATCTCCATTGTATGCATTCATAATATTAAGATTATATAAAAATAAAATGAACTAATAGTGGAATATATTGCGTGATAATATTTAATTAATATTCGAAATTATAATAGATTTTTTTAGGTTATACGTATATATATATTTTAAATTCTAAAGTAAATAATGGTTAAATAATGTAGAATATAAATACTGCTTTCTCACATAAAATTTTAATCTTAATTATTTTATCCTTTGTAAATAATTATTTTTAATTAGACGTAAATTCATTATAAAATACTGTCATTTTTTTAAAGTTTGACAGTTCTTTATACTGACACTTCGGATATATTTCGATGTTCATTGAGTTTCTTAACTAGATATCAGTACGGCCAAGCATGTAAATTTAAAATTACTTTATAATTTCAATAATACTTGACAAAAAAATTTACTAACATACAGATATAATACAAATATATTATGATTTATTTAAATTTGAAAATATTATTTAAACTACACATACAAATATTATATCATATTTAAAATTTGAAAAAAACATGAAAATATTTTATGTACTGAATTAATAAAATATTATATAAAATGTATATAAAATGATATGTATAAAAAATATATTTTAAAAAATTAAAGAAAATTTTTAATTTATTTTGATATTATTGTAGTTAATTTAATTTAATTTTAAATTTAAAATCAATTTTATTATCACGTAAATATTTTTCATATATAATGTGTAAATATTTGCAATAATATATTTTTAATTATTGTTATACAATATATATATGTATATAATATAATATATATATTATAATTATTTCTATAATTAATTCTATAATAATTAATTTCTATAATTCAATTATATAAAACACACATAATAAAATATATTAAATAAATATTTAAATAAATTGATAAATTAATAAAAATAAAACACAAAATTTAATTATAATATAAAAATATTTATAATTAAAAATTATATATAAATATATAATATAGAAAAAAAGTATTGTTATTTCAATAATATTGAAATAATTGAATATTTTTTGATAAAATATTAATTTTTTTATTTTAAAAAATAGTGTTATTTTCTTTTGGTTTTTTAAATTTATATAACTAAATATAATATAATATATAATTTAATTCAAAATATATATTTAAAACATATTAATATATCTTTACTTATATTGAATATATAATAACAATATTAAATATTTAATAATTTAATAAAATAAATACAATATATTTTTAAAAGTTTTACTTTGATACTCTTTATCAATATTCTTTTTGTTCTTGAAATATTTTTCAATGAATAGATAAATTTTTATCGTATAAATTTTAAATACGCGCTTAATTCTATACTGTTGTTCCCATCACATGCGTTACCGCATCTCTACGATTTCTTGCTACTTATATAGTTCAGCTAGTACAAAATGGTTGACGTGCCTTGACTGTATGATACAGATTGGTTGAAATTGCATTTCATTTGCCTATGAAAGAGTTAAATATAATAAATCGCATGTAATATTAATGGATTTATAAAGATTATTATATTTCAGGTGTGTATTTTTTTTTTTTTTTTACTATTTAAGTAATATAATATATATATATATATATATTATTTTGCTATATATATATATATATATATATATATATAGATAGCAAAATAATTAAGTCGAGCGTTCACCTGTCAATACGGCTTCCTTTGGCAACAAAGTGTATATATCTTTATCAAAGTGTAAAATACCTAATATAATATAATATAATAATATAATTGATATTTTCTATCTTACAATGAATTTAAAATATAATAATTGTGTTATATTTTTCATTAAATATCATATACATTACAATTGTAAAATTTATATAATATTTTATATAAAGATTTTTGGAACAAACAATTTTTTATTTAATAATATTTATATATTTCAGTTTCTGTTCTCTGAAAAATTAAATCATTTAATTATTGGAAATAAAAAAGATGGAGAAACGACAGGAAATACTGGCTCCGTTTTCTTTTGGTAAGTTGCTATTAAAACAAAAATATGAATAATTTTTTTCTATTTGTCAATATATTTATTTATTGTATGCAATAAAATATTAAAAAAGGAAATATTTAATATTTTTTAGAATTAATATCCTGTCTATATTTTATTTAATAAAAGCTTTTTAATATAAAATTTATAAATAAAACGTATTATATAAATTTTTTAAATTACATAATCTAAATATATCTACATTTAGCATTATATTGAAAAGCTTATTTAATAATAATAGATAAATTTATTTTTTAAATTTATTTAAAAAATATTAAAATATAATGATAGCTTTAGTATATTTTATATATATATATATATTTTTATATATTTTTTATATAATTTTTATATAATTTTATATATATATAAAATTTTTGGTATCTTTGAAATGATAATTTTATATGAAGTTTAATAATAGATTTGATTAGTAATGCATATTATATATTATTTTTTTATATTTTTAGTAAATTTATATCATATTCATTTTTATAATTTTAATTAATTTATATTGTGTTTATTTTTATATTTTTATATTTTTAATAAATTTGTAATTTAATTATTTTTTAATATTTTAAATATATTGTTTCTAATATGATTTTTATTATCATTTAATTTTTTTATTTTTTAGTAGAAATTAAAAGAAAATATATATTATCTGTATTGAATAATAATTTTTTTTATAAAGAATTAATTTAGTTAGTAAATTATAAATAATAAATTAATTAGTAAACTTCTTAATAATATAATCATATTCAAGAAAGATTGCCATTTATTATAATTATAAGATTTATATTGAAAACATATCTTTAATTTTCATATGGTTAGATTGTATAATTCATAAACATAAAAGTAATATAAAGGACATATTGATTTTTAAAAATTATATATTTAATGTTTTTAAATATTAAAAAAAAGAATGAATTACTAAAAAATATTAGATATATGTAAAAGTATATTTATATCTTTATAAAGTAAATGAATATAATAATATTTTCATTCTTATAATTTTTTATAAAATATATTTGGAAAAATATATTATCTTAAAAAAATATTTGGAATAAATTATTTTAAAATTTATTTATGATTATTCTTTTTCTTTCTTCTTTAAAACAAAGATTTAAAGATTCAAATAAACAAATTGAAATAAATTTTAATCTCAAATTGTTTAATGTATACATAAATGCATGATATATAAATATATTTTTTTAAAATTTTAAAAATATGATAAAATAATTAATTTTTGTTAATCAATATAAAGAATAATGATTCTTATGATTAAAAATAAAATTCCATAGATATATGATTTGAATTTATAAATATTTCGATTGAAATAGAGTAGTTTTCCGAAATAATATTTAATTATATAAAAGATGAATTATAAAGACGGAAGCAAAAAATGAAGTTATTGAAAAGAGTAATAAAGGTATTAAATTAAAGCTTGGTGGTCGATTAAGAATCGGGGGTGTATAGAGGCGGGGTAGCACGCGCGGACCAACGGATCAATTCGCGCTTGGAAGTTACGGGGAAAAGCAACAGTGTCTATCCCGTTTCCCGGAAAAGTATATGGTATGATTTGACCATTTTTATTTATTTTCAATACTGGGATGACAATAAACGATTTATCAAGTCAACGTGTAGGTAAAATACAATATGTTAATTGATTGAATATTTTCACCAAAAGTGTCATTAATATCCGTGCAATTCATATGATCAACATTTATAATTCATTTTTTTTTAATATCATATGTAATATATAATATAAATATTTGATCAAATATTATGATGAAATATGTTTTATTATCAATTGAAATAGTAGGATTAAATAAAGAATTTTAATTTTATGTATCATCAGTAATATTAAATTGATTTAATAAGATATTCTTATTTCTGAATTGTGATATTTGATAACTGATTTTGGATTATTTGTAATCAATTTTAATATAGCAAAACTTAATTATTAATTTCGATGAACTTAGCTTAATTTTTTTTTTTTTTTAATTGACAAAATATCCTTTTTCATATTAATATTTGCATATTTATAAAGATATAAATACAGATAGCATTATAGAAATATTTGACCTGATTTTCATACAATATGCCTTTATATATTACTAACATGAAGATGAGATGCTGCTGCAATTGTCACGAGCAGGTCCTATTTGTTCCCTTCGCGAGTCGATATGCGCGAGGACATTTGAATATTGGTTTTCCTATATCTTGATGCAGTTCACGAAATGCAACATTCCTTGCACAGTATCATCTTTTTCGCAAAACAGTATTTTTTTTATTATCTTTTTTTATAATTTTTGAGTAATTTATGTTGTAATATTTGTATTTTTATTATTTAAATTAATTATTGAATTTATATAATAAAAACTTTGTTATATCTTTAATATATACTCATAATTGATAAATTTATTTTTAATATATTTATAGATGAGTGTCCAAATAGTGGGGAAGATAGCGAAGAAGATGTAATAACTGATTATTTGGGATCATCGCATTCTGATTGCGATCGTATACCTATTATTAATGGAGATCTTGGCAGTTTAAATTTACATGGAAATATAATTACTGAAACCGGCTACACCAAAGATAATACGGAAAAAACGGCTATTACAATGTCTGAAGGAACTGATGAACAGCAACAGCAGCATTCATTGCTTACACTTGGCACTAATAATCAAATCCAAACTAATCCTTTGGTGCCAATTATCAGTGTCACGCCGCATTCACCTGGTCTTGCTAAGAATTACCCTGTTTTAGGTAAATTTTTTTCATTATTTGAATTATGGATTTGTTAGTAATTATTAAGCTTATATCGTAATCATCGAAATATAAAAGCCAGAAGATACATTTATTAAAAAAGAATAATTACAAAGTGCTGTTTTTGGTATAAATAAATCTTTTTTAAAGATGAATGTAAGAAAATTATTATAATATTATTTTGATTAATGATATTGTAATTCAGCATTTAATTAATTTTTAAAATGCAGACGAATATGTAAAAAAAAAATAAATTTATGGAATAATTTATACAAGTAATACCATACTAAAGTAATCCTATATTTTGCTATTCTTAAACTGATCTTATATCGGAAACATTGCATAAATGTATATCATGAAATATTTTAATGATTGATATAATGAATTATATTTATGATACCGATATTGTAATTGTGTAATTATCCTAGGAAAGCAATGATGTATTCAATAATTATGATATTCATTACTATTTTAATTTTTGATAATGCTCTTGATTTGTTTCTTTCTGATTTGTTTCTTTTGTTATGTTATTTGTTCGGTTAGAGTTAATTTTGATGTAAAAATAAAGAAAAAAAGAAAGAGAAGAGAAAAAATGCTTAGACGAAATGACAAAGATGTTTGCAAGTTTTTTTATACTTTATAATAAATGTAAAGGCTATCATAATTCTTAATTTGTATAACACTATTCATTATATTTCATTGAATTCAATATCGCTTGACAAAATTTTATGTGCTTCTGTGGCTAACAATTTATTCACTTCCTTGCAGAGGACAACTTGCAACATCTGCATGAAATCCATGATTGTATTCAACGTATGAGAGATTTAACGCTGAGCAACTGGGGATATAATCATCGCACATCCCACAATGATGTACCTCAACGATTAACTTCATCATGTCCTTCTCTTTGTCCTTTAATTTCATCTGAAATTGCACCACGCTCGAGCAATAATGATACAGGATCTGATCCTGATCTCCTTGTTAATTGTTCCACCAATAGCTCTCCTACACATTTTCCATCAGTAGGTCCTCGTTCACAGAATGCACAAGGTATAGATAGGAGACGCAGCTGGACTGATCTAGAAGACACTCGATGTGGACGTCGCAGATATTCTGGACAAAATCATCTACAAGCACAAAATATGGTTATTATGTTATACATATTTTAAAAGATACTTTCATCTTATTTGTAGCATGATTGCTTTATTGCTTTTTTTCATTTTGTTTTGTTAAAGTTTTTATCTATTTATTTCATTACAATACTCAATATTTTTCTATTATAATTTCAGCGACAACGCAGTATTAGTTTAAGTAGTCTAGACAGTGAAATGGAAATAGAATTACATGGAAAGTCTTGTACCAGACCTGTAGGAGTTGGCAATCGAACATGCAGATCACAAGCAAGTACTCATTCTCTCAATGAAGCTGATTTGGTACAGGTAATTTAGAGAATGCTTACAAGTTTTTTAAATATTTGATTTGTAATGAAGAGGTTGAAAATTTTTTTAACAGAGTGAATATCAGAAGATAGTTACAAAACGATTCAAAGGTAGTCAAAGATTAGCAGACAGTAGTGGTTTAATGCCTGGTCTCACAGGCTCTCGTTTACCTCTTCAGAAATCTATTTCAACACCTTCAATTGTCACACCCCAAGTTAATGCTCATTTAGCAGAGACTGTAACTAGGACAACACCATCACTTAAAACGTAAGTAAATTAAAAATATTTTTAGATTGCACAGCTAGATCAATAATGGTATAAATTTTAAAAAAATTATACTGCATTTTACAATATATTTGATAAACAATGAAATAAATATAAATA
The DNA here is from genome assembly GCF_048593485.1 of Apis florea. Taxonomy (NCBI): domain Eukaryota; kingdom Metazoa; phylum Arthropoda; class Insecta; order Hymenoptera; family Apidae; genus Apis; species Apis florea. The sequence goes on along the minus strand of NW_028256430.1, from coordinate 363,812 downwards.
TAAGTAAATAAATATAAATTTAAGTATAAATTATGAATTTTGAAATGTTATTATTTTATTTTTATTAATAATTTTAATTTTTTAAATTAATTTCATAAATTCTTTATACCTATAAATAATACTTTGATTTTTATGATCTAGCTTGTAATCTTTTTGTTACATCACATTAAATAATATACAGAACAATTCAATTTTCTATACATTATATATATATCAAATATAAGATATTAAAAATTAAAATGCAAAATAGACCTATTATCTTATGGGATTTTGTATCAAATATCTTTTAGAATATCTTTATAATTTGTTATAGTTTGTTATGCTACTTTGAAAATTTTAACTTGTTGATTTTGAGTTACTAAATAAAAATGGCCCAATTTATATTGGCCCAAGCTGTTTATGCATTTGTGAAATATTTTTGAAGGCTCAATTTTAGATACTAAAAATGTGAAAGTTTATATAGAAAAATATCAATTATTTATTAAATTAAGTTTAAGCGATTTAAATTTAAAAATTTAAGCAAATGAAAACAAAGTGCAAAAGTGATGTAGAAATAGAGCGGTTTTTATTTTCGTTTCGCATCTAATGTAAACTTAAATTGCTTATAATTTAATAAATAAGCTTTAATAGATATTTTTATATATCAATTTTTGTGTTTGTTTTAACTTCTAGAATTAATCCAAAAGTATTTTATAAATATATAAATATATGAAAATTATTTAGTAATCGTATAATTCGTAAATTCATAAATTCTATAAATATTTTATAATATTTTAAAATAAATATATTCAAATAAATATACTATAAATAATTTCGTTTAATGAATTAAGACGTTTAATTAAGATATTTCAATAAGTTAGAATGATCGATCTATAAATTATTAAAATATTTCATTTTTTATTATTTTTTTTATTTATATGATTAATATGTGGATTTTTTATTAATATATGATTCTATAATAATTAATAAATATTTTTTCAATTAATATTATAATATATAAAAATGATATGTATATAAACTTTATTTATGATTATAAAATATTCTATTTTATACTATATTTCTACTATAGAATAGAATAATAATATCTAATATATCTTATATTGAAATTTAATTAGAATTTTAATAATCAGTAATGCAATTTTATTCTATACCAAATTCGTAATGTTGAAAATGTTATTAAAGCAGTGATAACTCTAAAGCATTGAAATATGAAATAAAAAATGCATTTGATTTTAGGTCTATTTCAATGTGATTATATATATTTTTTACGTCTTAAACACGTTTTAAATTAATAATAAAAAAACTTAATGCACGATTTATTAATATGTTCATAAAATATTTTGAAGAATACTATATTAATTTAATAATCCTATATTTAAGAATGCTTGCATTAATTTGTAGATGAAAGTATTTTAGCATGATTGCACTATTTATTATTATATTTAATTTTTAATTTCTTTAAAATTAAATCGCACTTTAATTAAAATCAAGATATTATTTCATCTTCATGATATTTAATTCCTAAAATTATTAAAAAAAAATTTCGAATTTTACTTTGAATTCATACAAATATTCTTTTGTTTATCTTAATTAATTTTGCATTTGTGGCACTTATGTGGCACTCTCGGTGGAAAACCACACGAGAATTTCTGATTTGCATCTTTTACACAATAGTCGCATACTTTGTGTTTGTACTTGACAATTTCCTACCATCCTGCATGGTACAGCCGACGTGAAAGAAATGAAAAGGGTAGTGGAAGTGAGACTGAAACTGAAGATCTTCACACACCAAACAGCCATGAATTTCATGAAGATAGAGAAGGCACTCCAAATGCTCAGATATCCCTTGATGAGCTACTGACTGAGTAAGTATTATATGTCTTTAGAGTTTTTCATACATGATATATTCTAAGAAGAAAGGAAAAAAAAGGAAAAATTAACTGGTTTGTATTGGTTTTATCAATAATTATTTTTTTTTTAAATTATATACACATAATAAAATTGTAATATTATTTAGATTTTTCTATATATTCATTTTTCTATATTGTTTCTTCACAAAATGCTCAATGATGTATTATATATTTAGTCATAATTTATAATATTTTTATTTTAATCACTTAGTGTAAATATATCATGTAGTACCGCTTGTAAATATTTATTGTTGAATATTTTCACATTGTTTCATATTTTAAATTCTTTTGATTAATTATATTTATACATTAATTATAATACAATTTTTTTAAATTAATTTTTAGTGCAGTTGTATATGATGATCATCATTCAGAAAAAAGTAGAAGAAAACGAGGATCTATTTTTTTCCGTAAAAAAAAGGTAACAATATTATAAAAAGTTTAAATAAATAAATAAAACATAACTTTAAATGTTATTATAAAATTACAGGATAAAAGTGGTAAGAAAACTAGTCAGCAACATTTATGGACGACAATAATGGCAGGACCTCAGGGAAGTTTACTATGTGATGTTTGTATGAAACACTCAACAAATAAACCTATACTTCTACATTGTGACCGTAATTAATTATATATTAATTATATATTATTATATTTGTATTTTTTATTAATTCATTGATATTGTTATTTTATCAGATTGTGGAGTATCTGTACATCAAAGTCAAGGATGTAAAGATCAACTAGTGCTAGAATGTATTAAATCAAAAAATCATTCTAGCAAAGCTGCCATTAAAACTACATCAAGTATATCCACAACTTCGAGTAGCTATAATGTTAAAAGAGGATCTACTGCATCATTGCCATTACCATTATCGTCTGGAAGTGGAAGGTAAATAATTTTTATTATCGAAATTATAAATTTTTTGCATTGGATCTGCGTATCTGTGATTCAAGATTCGCACGCAATTGGCATGGCTAGGCCTAAACTCGGAGTTTATTATTTGCAACAGATATAAGTTTGAAAATATATATATTTGCATTCTCTAAGAAACTTTACTTTTTTGTCCATTAAATTTTTATAAAAAATATATCATCTGATAAAATTAACTAAATTTAATTAATCATATATTTATTATTAATTCAATGTGATCAGCTATTAAGAAAAATTTACTAAAAATATACTTACATATTTTGAAAAATTGCAAATATACTTACATATATTTAAAAATTCAAATAATCTATTACATTTCATATTTTACATTAAGAAATCTTATTGAATTTCTATATTTTATAAAATATATAGCTAGAAGAGATTGTATCTGCTTATTATTCAGAAGCTTTGGCTGGTTCATAAGCTTATTATTTCTAATTAATTTTGCAGTTTATTAGCCAATAGTATGATAAGCTTTAGCGTGTTTATCCTCGCGTCTCTAACATGAACTAATAAACATTTAACATATAAAATTCTATACTCAAATTTTTTTAATTATTTAAATATTATTTTTATAAATTTAATATAAACTGTATAGTATGAAAAATAATAGTTATTATTAGTAACTTAAAAATAATTTTATCAAATCACACAATAAAAAAATCCATGATTTTTTAACGCTGCATATTTATATGTTTTATATTGCGGTAAAATGTTTTTGAAAAGATAATGTTTTCGTATCAAAAATTATGTATTCAAATATCAAGTAATGTATAAAACTAAAAAACATAATAGAATAAGAAAACTGAAGAAAGAAGGGAAACAAAAGGCAAAATGAGGTTGCCCTAATGCAGTGTGTGCTTTTTCCTTCCCCCGTGCATTCCCTCTCGTGCAACGACAAACCGATCGATTGCTCGCCGATTAAAGGGAAATTAACAGCAAGAAAACTGTGACAAGCTACAGCCCTTGGCGGCGAGTTGCTACTAAACTTGGAGTCAAGTAAGTTTCAGATGTCTGATGTGTATCTCCTATTTTGTCGAAGCGTTCGTACGTTTCTGTTCGTGTATTAATCCTACACAGTAGTAGGATGACCCGTGTCTATCGTTCCTCGATTCTTTTCTCGCACACATTGTTTAAAAGGCAATTGAATTGCCTCTTTGTGTTATATTGACGGAAACATCACCTTACCCCTGCCTATGCTTCTGACATGCTTGCTTCAATTTTTTACAATTATTCAATAATATATTTTATACATACATCTTATTGTAACTCCATTCGATCATAATAATATCTCAAATTATTAAATGATTAAATAATTCATTTATCAAACATTATCAGGAATGAATATCTAGTATTATGTTTCCAATATAAATTTCTTTATTAATTTTATTTCAATTTTTTCTCCATGTTATAAATTTATAATTTTATTTATAATCTCTCTCATGCTATAAATCTATCTCAAAATATATATTTAATATTTTTCATTCATATAAAAATTTTTTGGAAATATATTAATAAATATTTTGGATCAGGTTGGAAAAGATTTTATTTTAATATTGCAATTTAACATAATTACATACTTTATTTTTTCGTATATTTTATTAAATAATTAAAATATAAATATTAAAAAAAACTTTAATGTATAAATATAAATATCTCATATCCAACTTAAATATGTTCATTAAGTATTCATCTTTTAGAAATTCCTATAATTATATATTTCACTTTTTTTTCTAACTTATAGTTTAAAACTACTTTAAACTATACTACTAGTTTAAAACTACTGTGAAATAAAATATAATTATTAATATGGTAATATATAATGTATAATATATAATATAATAATGATAATAAATAACTAATTTAATTTAATTAATGATTAAATATATAATAATTAATTGCGATTATATATCGGTTGAATAAAAATTTAATCGTTAATCATAGTTAATAACCAAGTATTTTAGTTATACTTGTTAATTATCAATTTTATTATATTTATTATATTTTATTATATTTTTTATATATAGTATCTTAAAAATAATCACTGCAATAAGTCAGTTATTAAAAATTGAATTTTTATCAATTATTATTTGTCTTACATATTTTAAATATCATTTAAATTTTATTTATGTAGAAGATAGATGATTTGTATAGAAAAGTATTGAAACATATTTATAAAAATAATAAGAAAAAATAAGTGTACATTATGTAAAAGATAATATGAAAGTCATAAAAGTATAATTTATCATATTTGTAAATAAGTAATATATTTTAACATTGTTAAAAATTATATTAAAAATAAAAAAATAATATAAGCTATTTTAATTAATTTTAATTATGATATATAATAAACAATTTTTTTCTTATTATGAAAAAAATATTTTGAAAATATGAAATATTATATTTTTCTTTCAGTCAAACAATAAATGAGGAAAAAGATGGAGATGGACAACATCGTGATATATCTAGGTTTGTAAACTTTTGATTTTGATTAAATTTTAATTTTTTTTTCAATTTTTTTCAATTAAATTTTTTTCATCATATAACTTTTGATTAACTTTTTTTTAGAAAATAATTAATTTAATAGTTTTGAATTAATAATAAACTTAAAAAATAATTATAAATTTTTTATTTAATATTTTAGTGGATTAGAAGGATTTGATCTTGGAGATGATGCTTATCAATTTACTGTGGGTGATTTGGAAGGTTTGGATCCTGAATTAGGTTTAGCTAAAGAAGAACCTGATTCCTGGAGTACCGCCATTGGACATAACATCGCATTGCGACTAGTTGATAATTGTGAAAGAAAAGTAAAAAGACAAGAACACATTTATGAGTTTGTACTTACGGAAAAGCATCATTGTTTAGTACTTCTCGCTATGGAAAGAATCTTTGCGGAAGGTCTTCGACGCCACTTTCGTTTAGGTCAACCAGATTTAGAACGCATGTTCCCGAGACTACGTGATCTCATTGATATTCATTTACGATTTTTACAAAAATTACGTAAGCGACAAAATACAAATCCTGTTGTTCCTACAATCGCTGATATATTAGTAGATCAATTTTCTGGAGAAAATGCACAACGTATGAAGAGTGCCTATGGAGAATTCTGTAGCCGTCACAGAGATGCTGTTGAAGCTTACAAATATTATTTACGTCATGACCCTCGATTTGCACGATTCGTGCGTCAATGTCAGGTAATAATAAGATATATTATTAATTTTATATATTTAATTGATGCAATAACATAAAGGAATATGTAATTAATGTTTGTGTATAGTCACATCCTTTATTAAAGAAGAAAGGAATTCCTGAGTGTATCCTATTTGTAACTCAACGTTTAACAAAATATCCATTGTTAGTTGAGCCACTCATAAAAACGGGTATTGCACAAGAAGAAGGTGAAGATTTACGCAAAGCTTTGAGTCTTGTTAAAGAAATTTTAGCCGATGTGGATGCATGTGTTGCTGATAAAGAAAGAGAAGATAGAAAATTAGAAATTTATAATAAGTAAGAAAATAATATTTTATAAAGTATTTTTATTCTTTTTGCTTTCTTTAATTTTATAAATTCTATAAATAACATATTTCTTTTTATTATTATTTAGAATTGATGCAAAGTCTTTTGCAACTTATCGTGGTACCAAATTCAAAAAATCAGATATTATGGCATTTAATAGAATTTTAAAATTTGAAGGTACTGCATATTTAATGCAAGGTCGTGGAAAAATGACTGCCATTGTAGTAGTTGTTCTTTCTGATATATTATTTTTTTTGGCTGAAAGAGATCAGAAATATGCATTTTTTGTGCCTGACAATAAGGCTGGTATAGTATCACTTCAAAAATTACTGGTTCGTGAAAAGGCTGGTCAAGAATCTAGAGGTATTTATTTAATAAGTAGCAATCCAGCTGAACCTGAAATGTTTGAATTAAAAATTCAAAAACCTAAAGATAAACAATTATGGATACAAGCGATTAGATCAGCAGTTGAAGCCTGCCCACAAGAATTTGAAAATGAAATTGATACATTAACTGAAAACAATAATAATAATGAAATAAGAGATACACGTTCCTCTTCTATATCGTTTCTTTCTGTTGAAGAAAGGCAACGTTTAATTAAAATTAAAGAGTCACATGTTCTTAAAATAATTGGTATGTGTGATATTTAATAATATATGTATATATGTATGCATATTAACGTATATATATAATATAAATACAAAATGGATACAGAAATATTGGTTGAGACTTATTTATTAAGTATATAAGCAATTTAAATATATTGGAAAAATAAGGAAGCTACAAAATAAAATAATAGTAATTGAATTTCTCTGTTTTATATATTTATAGATCTTAACTAACATTTTTGTATAACTTTTATATTTGTTTTGGTTTTTAGAATTAACTCTTTGTAGATGTTCCCTGAATATATTAATATTTTATATAAATATTATTAGATTGAATATATTAAGAACAGTTTATTATTATTTATTTATTGTTATAATTAGGTGAACTGCGTAAAAAAGATGCAGAACAAGCATTATTACTTGAAGAAAAAATCAATTTACAAATGCAACTTTTACATGCTGCAAATATTTGGAGTGCAAATGAAAATAGTGATAACGAAAGAATAGAAAAAGTTGATAAAGAAATTCTAGATTATACTAGATTAGTTCATAATGAAGGAACGGATACTACACAGTTACGACAAGAGGTTATATTATTATATTTTTTTAAAAGAATTAAATTTTAAGTAATATAAGTAATATGAATTTTTATGAATATATTTTATTATTCAGAAATTATATTATAAAAATTATATAAATAATAATAAATTATGAAATATCTTGAATAAATAAAATTAAAACTGAAAAATCATTTTTTTATAGGTTGTTGCAGCTATTCAAGAAGCAACAAAACTTGCTAGCTCATTATCTTTTAGTGCTGGTGGTGCTACTCTTTCAAGAAGTTTGAGTTCTGCAGGAGAACGACATAGTGAAGCCTATGTTCCATCTGCTCTTTGTGTTCCTCGAAGAGCTGAAACATTTGCGGGTTTTGATCATAACAAAGTAAATATATAATATATTAGTATTTTAACAATTAAAATAATAAGTTAAAATAATTATATGTTTTTCTTAGGAAAAATATCCGTTACGAGAATCTGCAATTCATTCCGTAATTTCTCTTCCAAAAGTTAGTGAATTTATGAAAGAAAATCTGGATGAAAAAGAAAGTCAAGATCCAGAAGTAAATAAAGATCAACAATGGGCAGCAATTCGTTTATCTCATCATGTTTATAGGTTGGTCTGTATAATTAGTAATCAAATGACAACAGTTGATAGTTTACAGGCTCAATTAGCTGCATATAAAGAAGGAAGTATGGGTAAATCAAATAATAGACCTAATCCAAATCGACAATTAGAAGAATTACGTAATTTACAAGATCAGTTAAGTCGAGAAAAAGCAGCATTTCGTGCCGCATCTCAACAAGAACAAAAACAATTAGAAGAAGAACGGACTGAATTGGCAAGGCAACGAGAACAACTAGCAGCAGAGCAAAGAGATGTTACACAGCAACGAGATCAATTATATCGACGACTCGAAGCATTAGAACGACAAGGAGTGACATTAGTTACAGGTTCTGCACCTACTTCTACGACTATTCATTTATCTCATTTGACGCAAGGAAATGATACTGTACAAACACGAAAATCACAACCAGATGCTAAAAGAATACCATTAAATTTAATTAGTGCTACTAATCAGCAAAAAGTGCAAAGTAATCTTCCAGTCAAACAACAGTTGCCTTTAAAACTTGCTAGTGGGAGCAACAATAATAGGTATGTATAAATATTATTTATAAATTATATAATTATTTAAAGTATAACATATAAAATTAAATTAAAAAATTAATATTAAAATAATACATACATACATGCATATATATATATTCTAATAATGTATTTTTTATTTAATAAAAAAATTAGAAGTGGAAGTACGAGTAATAATAGTCCTGATCGACATTCGCGAACGGGAAGCAGCCCGGCAATTGTTACTGGATCTACATATTCTTCACCAGAATTAGGAAATAATCATGCTGGTACGAGTCATTCCTCGAATCGTTCACTTCGAATTACACGATCGCCTCCAGAATATCCACATCAACAACAGCATCAACGAACAGAACAGCAACAACCTTTGGAGGAAGAAGTAATTTTTTTCTGACGTTTCTTTCGTTTTGGTCGGAAACATTCTCGATCTTCTCGTCCTACAACTGGCGAGGCTACTCCAACTTCCACATTAACTCCCTCCCGAAATCAATCAAAAGATGCTCAACCTAGAAGTCGTGTAAAGTCATTTTGACTTTCAACATTTTCTCGGTAAGAACTTTGAATTATTTTCATTTTCTTCATAATTATTATCAATTTCAATTTTTCTTGTTTATACTATCTTCATATTTTTTTTTATTCTCTTTCTAATATTTTCTTTTTACTTACTGATATTTTTTTTCTTTTATTTTCTTTTTCTTCTCTTGACAATTTTATCTATGTTGTATATCGAAATACAACATAGTACATAAGTGATGCATTTAAGGTGTCCATAATAATAGTGCGACTATCAATAAAAAAAAAATATACATATTATTCTCAATATAAAATAAAATAAAGAATAGTGTTACTTTTCAACTGCTACTGAGGGCAATAATATAATTTTTATGCAAATTCTCACAAAACCTATTATAAAAAGAGAATAAAAATATATGGACAAATAAAGAAATAACAATTAGTGCTCAGAAATATTTGCGGGAAAAAAAATGTTAAAATGGCCGGCTTAGTGAGATAGATCAGCCGATCTTGTTGAATCCTTATTCGTTATGTTATTAAGCCGACTGACAGTTTTAGAGACATGATTTTAGACGAATCTTTTAAGCAAATCTGTTGCAATTTGCTGAATACAAGATAGAAAAAATACATTATTAGAATTGCATATACATGGATGTGTATATAGATATACTTTTTCATGACATATGTATGGCATTACTTGTACGTATGTTAGAAACGAAAATGTGTGAAAATATATGAATGAAAAAGAGGTAGAAAAAATGAATAATTCGTATGTAACATTTTCTTTTTGTGACACGTACATGCGTGTGTTTGTAAATGTGAATGCATGTATGTGTACGAATGCTTGAGTGACCGCGGTAGCTATTCTTATACTGTAACTTTAAAAGTATTTTAATACGTGCTAAAACGACGGATAAGATCTATTATTATCAATAATGCATTGCTGTTACGTGTGCCAAGCCACAGATTAAAATCATTAATTTTTTGAATATCATTATATCATTCCATTAATAAATATGTATAAATCATTTTTAATTTAACAAAATCAATAGCAATCCAAACTACATTTTACATTTTACATCTTTCTTCGAGATTATTCACTGCCATTATCATTAATCTGTAATTTTTTTCTTTTCTTTTTTTTTAAGTAATATAATAAACTATTTTATTTATTGCATTATATATATTAAAATCGGCGATAATTTTTAATTGCTTAAACTATTTTATTTATACGAGATTTTTTTTGTAAAGAAAGTTTTTAAATATTTTGAAAATAAAATTTATTTTAGAAAAAGTATTCTTTAAAAATTGATCATACTGCACGTTTAAGATATTAGATAAATATAAAAATCTCGAATGTGGTTCTAGAATATAGATCATTATATTTTTTGTTTTAATACATGATGTATGTTTAGATTTTGCACGTATTTGCCTCAAAAGATGCTGTAACGTGCAATATGATCGAATAGAAGAACAGCGTCGTCGAGGCACGATAATAAAATATATAACTAATTAATTTATCTTCGTAAGGAAACATAATACTATCAATTTGTCTCAATTTTGTCTCAATCACATACACACACAATCGTGGTGACAATAGTTCTTAAAAGTATTTCCGTAAGATTTAAAGATTATGAAAAAAAAAAAAATTGAATTCTTATAAGTCTATTACAAAAAAAAAAAAAAAAAAAAAAGAAAACAAGAAAAAAATATCGAGCATATATCAGCTCGTAAAGGATATTGTATTAATCTGTTAGTAACCTTCATGGATGAGTGTTCGACTTCATTTCAAGAACACTTAATACAAAATAAAACATTTTTAATGTCATAATGCTCATTATAAAAAAGTAAGAAACATATATAAAAAGTTTTAATATTGGAACATAATTCCAAAAAATCATTCCACAGTTAGATATTACAAAATATATATATAAATTGTATATTCTTTATATACATTAAGAACATTGCACTATGTCAAATGTAGTTTAATACAATTAAAATTTATTGTTATTAAATATTATCCTTGTATAATGAAGTCGTACACCATCTTCAGGGTAACGCGAAGAATCAAACTGGAATAACAACTAAGGAGTAGTGCGGCGGCCTACATGCGTCTTTTGGCATCTAACATATGATGCTGTTAGACAGCATAAGTTTAAAAAAAGGATATAAAGAATTATTAATAACGTTTTCCACGTTTTAGTGAATCTTTATGTCTCTGACGCTCATGGGAAGTATTTTTGTACGTTTACTCTGTACCTACTATTTTACTCTAAAACTATATCTATTGTTATTATTGTGATACTCGCTACTGCGATCGTCTTTGGAAATGTTAACGTAAAATTATATCTAATAAATAAACGCGTATTTGTTTTAAGACGCGTTTACTTCATGAATCAGCATTAATTCTTTTAAAATCTATAAATTAAATTAAAAATCGTTACGTCAGTTATATGCTAATATCAATTGTTACTTATTATGTTATTTTAATTATTTCATTAAGATTATCATTTATTCATAAATGTGTAATTTATTTTATAACAAATGCATGTTATAAACATATTTTAATCTTAAACTTCTTATATTCCGAAATAAAATCATTTTTTCCGGAAGGCGATCCATAAAAGTTAATCTGTTACTTAGCGAAAGTAAATAAATATTTACGATATTTTTCTTCCTGTTTCAATTCTATACAGATATATACATAATGATATGTGATTTACATTCCTTAACGTTTATATATACATATGCTACATTTTTCGATTGATACATGAATCGCTGTTAAATCATTAACCGCATAAGGAAATAATATCTATTTATTATAAATGTACATACAACTGTTATTGTAATAAAGAAAAACGTGAGGGAAATGTACGATTATGTTAATGTTACGTAATATTTCTCTTCTGTTTATTATATTTACTTACAAAAACTTTTTTTGCATTTACAAATTTTTATCCTATCAATTTTAATATGGCTTAGTTCTATGTTGACGATCCCGTCCTTTGCCAGTACCAATTTTTGCCATCAATTTATGGCTAGAATTTTGTTGGATAGATATAGTTTCAGTTTGTCTCCAAATATTTATAAGTCCACCTTCACCTACTGTTATTAAAGAACCACTCTGCAAATGATACATTAAAATATTCATTATATTAAAATAAATTTATATTGCTTATATTAGAATTATACCTTTTCATGTAGCCAGCTATCACGTACTATTTGTTTATTTCCTATCATATTATAACATGTTTCTAATCGATCATTTATGATATTTAAACATCTCAAATTTTCCCTAAAATTTTATAAGAAAAAAATATATAAAAATATTGCATTAAATAAAACTAATTAAATTAAATTTAATTAAAACGTTATAAATTATATGTTATAATATAACATCAAGATGTTATATTATCCTATTTTATAAATTATTTAAAACATATTGTAAATATTCAATAATAATTCATATTGTTTACCCTTTAACATTACTGGAACCTGCAAGGAGAAATGGTTGTCCAAGTGCATTTGAAGCATGAAATCTAACTATATAACAATCATCTGGATCATCATTCTGAAAAAAATAGTATAAATTATTTTGAGATTGTTAAGAGATTGTGTTCAGATATAATATTTTTTTTTTATTTTTTAATTAAGAAATCATTTTTAAATTATTTGAAATTGATTTTTTCTATAAATATCAATAATAATATAATTATACTGTTGTATACTAACTTGAGAAACTGTTAAATTACTACGCTCAAATTTAGCATATGGAGTTGCTCCATCACAGTCCCAAAGTTGTAATGAATTATGTGTTGTGCACCAAAGATTATTATCATTTAACCAGCCTATCCTATCCTTTTTTTTTTTTTTTAAGATATATAAATTTCAATCTTGTTTATATACATTTCAGGTTTTATTTATTTAGAATATTAGCTTACCACAGATGATTCGGTATTTAAGGAATAAGTTAATGCAGAATCTTCTGATGGCTGTGTAAGGTCAAAGACATTAATCAGTCCATCTGTACTACCCGATGCTAAGACATCCTGCTTACTAGAATGAAATGCCAAAGAGGTTACATCTTCCATATGAGATTCCCAATATCCACCAAGAAGATTATTTTTATCATCCAATTTTGAATTAGTATGTCGACTATCCCAAAATAAAATAAATGCATCTCCTCCAATATGCTCAGTACCACCTGCTACAAGTTTTTCATCACAACTAACATCAAAACTACAAAGAGGTCTCATTTTGCCATCTTCTGTACTATCTGAAAATAAGAAGAAAATATAAAGATAGAAATATAAATTTATATACAAAAAATATATAAAATTTATATATAATATTAAATATAACATAAAATTTATAAAGTTTGTAGTATATGAACTATATATATAATGAAAAATGTAATATTTATATTATATCATTTTCTGCTTCTTAAAAGAACTTTCTACATACCTTTAAACCTTGCAATAACTTTGCCTTTAGCTCGTAAATCACATGCTGTAATTTGCCCATTATTCATTGCTGTATATAAAATATTTCTAGAAGTAGGACTAAACCTAATACCAACAATAGGTGCTTGATTATGAGTTAATGTAATAGTTTGGTTTAAACTTTCCCCAACAGAATATATTACACATGTATGATCAGATAAAGCAGTACCAATTCGAAATTCTGGATCACTATACATAAAAATTAATTTATAGTATATCTTTAACAGATTTTTTATAAATATGTAAAATTGAAACAATTCATGTCAAATCCAAATATAATATTTAATATTTTTTAAATATATTTTTATATAATATTTTTAATTTTATAAATAATTAAATATAATAATAAAAATAATAAATATAAATAAACAAATAATGTTACAATAATTAAAAAATTTAATATCAAATAATCTAAATTTCAAAAAAAATTTAATTCATTGTACAATAATAAAAAAATATATTTTAAATAAAATGGAGGGAAAATTGCGTGATGCCATTCAATATTTTGAAGTAAAACATACATAAAAATTTTTTTAAAAATTATAAATTAAAAAATACTATATTTTTTTTTAATAGATTTGACATAAATAGCTTCATAAGAAAAAGCAAGATTTGCCTTTGTGTTCCACAGACAGCAAGAATATAATTATGATCAAGAGATACTGCTTCTTCTATCGATGATATTAACTCGCTTTTTCTTTTGACGGTTCGATTGTCATCATGTTTACGTGTACCGTGTTCAACACTTAATCTTTTTAATGATTCAACTATTTTAGCCATGCTGCTCGTTTTTGAAATTCCGAGCAGATATTACAAAATTAAGGTTAATATCACGTTCGGATTATAGCCATACGTCTTCGAAAATATAAAATATTTGTCACTTTGAACAAAATCGAAACTATTAGATTTTTTATTTTTAACTTTCTTTGTTTGACGTATAAAATTATTTAATATAAGTTTTTTCTTAATTTAATAATAAGTTTTATTAGACTACGCCGAACAGAGAAGACGCGATTTTTTTTTTTTTGACATCGGTAGGAACAAAAACTAACGTAAACTGTGAAGTTTGTTTGGTGTTCATTAAGATAAAACCATTACTACTTTATCGATAGATGGATTTTTCACAACCACAGACTATGTATAGGAATAGATCAATAATGCAATATATTTTTGTGGTACATTTCTAGGATTCTAAAGCATTACTATTTTCATATCACTGACAACATTATCAACAGATAATAGAAAGCTACTTTAACACTCATTATGATAGGAATTAAAATTTAAATAAAATTAAAAATATGCTTTTGTCATTTACATATATTTTGATGTATGATGTTTGGTGTCAAGCATTATTCAATAAAAATAATAGAATTTAAACAAACATAATAAAAAATCTTAATCCAACAATTAGAAATAAAAAAAAAATTTAAAGCATTCTATCGGAATATTAAAGATTCATTTATCGAATTTATTCTTTCGTTACTTGTTATCTTGGAAAACATTCTTAAAACATATAATTAACTGTTTAGACAATTAACTATATATTTTAATTAACTATTATTGAATATAAGATAACAAAGCTTTAATATCATATAATTAATGAAAAATCATAAATATTAACCTACAAATTTTTTTATCATTTAAGATTTACAAAATACATTTATACTTCATTATTTAATTCTAATAATAATTTGTAATCACTTCATATTTAAATGATTTTTAAATATTTAAAAAAATATAATTTTATTTTTGAAAATTATAATATATTAATTTTCATTGTAGAATGAATTTATTAATTATTAATTAATTATTGCATTGTAGATTTTAAGATAATTTGACATCAATTTTATAAGTAAAAATATAGAATAAATTATTAAATAATATATTTTTTTGATTTTTAAAAATGATGTTTAAAAATTTGTTAAAATAATTATAAGAAAAAGAATATAGATATTTGATGTATATTATATATGTATTAATAGTATCAATAGTATATTATATTAATAGTATTAAGTTATAATTTATTAAAAAAAAAATATTCAAATTAAATTTTTTGTTTTCTTTAATAAATTATTTGAGAATATATAAAAATTATATTAAATAGGATCAAGAGATGTTTTTTCATAAAAATGAGGTGCTAATTCTAATAACCATTCTGGTTGGATCACAGTTATATCTTTCATATATGTTTTATTTGTTTGTAAAACTTCATAGAATAGTAACCTTGAACAAAAATATAAGAATTGAGCACATTAAATATATTATTATAAAATATTAAAGTTAATATACAAACCATTGTGGTTGCTGAAGTGTATATAAACAACTATTTGGATGTATATATAAATCTTTATTTCCACGTATTGTTTTATATGTTCCAGTATAATGTAAATAAGCCACTTTCGGAAAAAGTCCAGCGGTTATACATTTTAAAATTTGTTGTACATTTCCTTGAACAAAAATAATTGTTATCAAAAAATTTTTATATTTATTATAATATATTTATTTATAACAATTATTTTTAGCTTTAACTTACGATTGCATGAAACTAATGGTATATTTAATTTTTTCATCATAGAATGCATTTGCGTTCGAATTTCCATAGCTCTGCGCAACGCTTTATTATTAAGAAATTGTTTTTGACACCAACTACCTGTTTTATTCTTTTCATATGCAATATATACATTAAGTAACGTTAATAAATCTCCTTCTTCAACTTCAAATTTTCTTTGTGCTATTCTTGCTTTTATAGCAGCTTGGCCACCTGTTGGTCTTATGAAAACATTTTGTACTTGAAGCATAGCTAAAATCGTTGATATTTCTTCGGAACATCCCATTTCACCTATATATAAAAAGAATTAATTAAAAAATTATTTGACATAATCAAAATAATTAAATATAAATATATTATTAAATTCTGTTTTTATTTTAAATTGATAATTCTTTTATTAAAAATTTTACCTGATACTATAAGAGATTTTGCTAAAACGGGTTCTAATGGCATTTCTGCCATTGTTATACCTAATGGTGTTGTTAATTCTCCATTACTATCAATTGCCCCTAATGCATAAAGTAATTCCAGTCCAGTAAGAAGATTTTTACTTGGTGGGGCAGAAGGAAAGTTAAATCTTAATACATTATCAATTCCTAATGCTTTTAGTTGTAAGATAGCAGGTGCTAGATCCGAACGTTGCATTTCTGGTGGTGTTGTCTCAAATAGTTCCGAGTATGCTTTTTCTGTGTATAATCTACAATATTACTTATTAATATTTTTAATATTATAAATAAACAAAAGTACATTAAATTTTTAAACAATTAAATGTTTATACAAATCGAATACCTATAAGCTTTTCCTGTTCGAACACGACCTGCTCGACCAGCACGTTGATCCGCGGAGGCTTTAGATATCGGAACAATTACAAGAGAATTTGTCTGAGTTTCTGTCTCATACCATGGAATTTTTACAAAGCCACAATCAATAACTAGATTAAAATTTCATTATATTTTTATTTTTTATTATTACTGAATTTTTTATAAATTTTTATTATTATATTTAAATAATAATAATATAAATATATAAATAAATTTTACTTAAGATATAAAGAATGGATATTTTATAAGAATATATTAAAATCGTACCATAAATTATATTTGGAATAGTAATTGATGTTTCTGCGATATTCGTCGCAATGATAACTTTACGAGTGTCTTTGGCAGCTCTCCAAAATACTTTCAGTTGTTCTGAGTTCGGAAGAGATCCATACATAGCTAGAGGTAAAAGTTTCACTATAAAAGAATACAAAGACAATGAAATTTATCTTAAATGTTAAGCATGTTATATAATGACAACGATAGTGTCATATTACTCACATTTTCCTTCTTTTATAAGTTTTGCATGTTCTGATAAAAGAGAAACTGCTCGGTCTACTTCATCTAAGCCTGTAAGAAATGCTAAAATATCACCAGGTTCTTCGTTTTCATGAATTTTCATGACGGTATCTATGACACTGGTCACATAATTAGCCACTGGTTCTAAAATCAAATATAAATAATATAATAAAAAATGAAACAAGAAAATTAAACGAAAAAAAATCAAAATATTAATACACAAATAAAAAATCGCGAAAAATAAAAAAAAATATATTGTAATAATGATTATAAATATATTATATTTATTATTTTTTTGTAGGATGATATTGCATATAAATATATACCTTTTATAAAAAAAATATCTACTGGATATAGTCTACCTTCAATAGTAAGTATAACCGCGGTATCTTTCGTTGAATCTTTTATTGTATTTGTATTGAAAAAATCTCGAAGTTGTTCTGCATCAACCGTAGCAGAACAAACAACAATTCGCAAACTTCTTCGTTTCTAAAATATTTATAAAATATAAAAAAAAATATTTTTATATTTAATACATCTTTTATTTAAATATAAATATAAATAAATACATAAATTTATAATTATTAATTATAATTAATATTATATTATATTATATATATTATATTATATTTAGATTATATTAATTATATTTAATTATAAAAAATATTACATAAATTTTACCCGAATTATTTTTTTCAAAAGTCCCATAATAATATCAGTAAGAAGAGTTCTTTCATGTACTTCATCTACTACAATTACAGAATAACTTGTCAGTAAAGGATCGCTCATTAATTCTCGAAGTAAAATTCCTTCTGTCATGTACTATAAATAACACAATTAATTATTAAATTAATTATTAATTTTCTTTATATTTTCAATATTTTTTAGTCTTCTAATATTTTATATTTATATATTGTATTATTATCGAAGAAGAACATAGTATTTTATAATAATAATATCTAACAATAATAATTATTTTTAATTATTTAATTATTAGCAAGATGTATAAAAGTAAATTTTGAATAAATTTTGAATTATAATACAAGTTATATATTATAAAACTATTATTTCTTCTTCGTACATGATACTGAAATTAAGTATTATATATAGATGTATTAAATAATAACATCAAACATTTGAAAAATGAAATTCTAAATAATTAAAAAATTAAGAATATTTTAAGTTCGATATAATTTTTCAGATTTTCATTATTTTAGTTATTAAATAATCATTTTTCATATTTTTCAATTTTGATTATTTAATTATTAAATTTTAATTTTTAATAATACAAACGATTGTAAAATAATAATACCTTGATTTTTGTTGTTTCGTCTGTATAATTATCGAAACGTATAGAATAACCAACTTCTGTGCCTAAAATACAATTGCGTTCATCAGCAACACGATTAGCTAAAGAAGTAGCTGCAACTCTTCTTGGTTCCGTGATGCCAATTATTTTTCCATCTGAACACCATCCTGCTTCGAGAAGATACTATAATCATTTTATAAAATATATATATATGTACTTATGTAAATATATATACATATTATAAATATTATACATATTATATTATATATGCAATATTAATTAATTAAATATTGTAATAATATATATAATATTAATAATAATATAAATAATATTAAAT
Source organism: Apis florea (assembly GCF_048593485.1). Lineage (NCBI taxonomy): Eukaryota > Metazoa > Arthropoda > Insecta > Hymenoptera > Apidae > Apis > Apis florea. The sequence goes on along the minus strand of NW_028256430.1, from coordinate 344,594 downwards.
CTTTTCTATATTAAACAAAAATTAAATAGTGTACAATTTAATAACAACTTTTGGAAACAGAAAAAATTTGATTTTTCTCAAAAGATAGTTCTATCAAAACAATTAAGATTAGTGATATATTCTTTGAAAAAATATTCGTAAAATCTATGTTCTATATTCTACGAAATATATATATGTTTAGAAATAAGTTCTACCTAATTTTAAAACATTTGCTTAATTTTTTTCATTTAATTTGATTAATTTATTTAATTTCTAATTGAAAAAATTTATTTTTGCTAAATTTTTAATAATATATAATAATTTACAAAATTTTGTTCAATATAATTATTACAATAATATAGTTATATACAATTTACTTATAATAATTATTGTGAATATATTTATAAAATTAAATAAAATTACAAAGATTTAAAAAAAGAAATATTAATATTATTTTATTTTAATACTAATAATAATAATAATAATAATTTTTTTCATGTTTGATATAAATTTATTTTGCAAATCTTGTACAAATAAATTTTTATTTTAATATAAATAAATTAGTATTTTAGATTTATTTTCAATACATAAATTTTTAATATATATGAAAGTATTACTACATATTGAAATATATAGCTTCTGATAATACAAAACTTATCTACTGATATCCTTATCATAGAACGGCTAATAATAAGGCTAAGTAAAGTAACACCGTATGCAAGATAAGTAAAGTTTATATTTCACACAAACTTGATTTGTACACTGTTAAATGTACTCATTGCTTTTCAAGTTCAACGTGAAGCTCTACACTTTGGATTCTACTCTTGGTTTTAATCTTGGCGTAATCCGGTAACGGAAGAACATTATATGTATTACGTCTTCGTCAATTTAATGTCATATTTATATCGGATTTTATTGAAAGCTCATTATAACAGCTTATATATGTAAAAGTCTACCACGTGACTTCAGCAAACTTACAAGTACTATAACTAGGTAACTCGCGACACTGGATCACATTAAAATATATAGATAAAGGCAAGAAGTCGTTAATTATTATAAGTAAAAAATACAAAATTATATTTTTTATGCACTTAGTAATAATAATTATCACATATAAACATATATTAGTTGCCATGAATATTTAACATAAATATATATTTGTATATAATACATACAACCTATATATTATTATTTAGATTAAATGACTAAATTGAAATATATAATAATTATAATTTCATATTTCAATAATTTTACATTTATAATTACAAGTATAAAAAACATACTAAAAAAATTTCATGAAATGGATAAGCAGATCCATTGAATTATTTTTCAAGTATACATCCCTGTTTATTATTATATAATTATATAATTAAATATTAATGTTAACCCCTTAAATGAAAATAAATATCAAATATTAATAAAACTAATAATTTATAGTATTTTATATTAATAATTATAATAATTACATATAATAGATATTAAACTGTATTATATAGATATTTAATCAGGAAGACAAGTATATTATTAAATATTTAATGAATTAAAATAATTTATTATCTTTCTTTAAAAGATTTTGCATTACAAATATTATATATTACAATCTATAAATAATTTAAAAAATTGAATTATTGTCTGAAAATTTTAATTAATGGAATATAATTGAATATAATATTATAATAATAGAATATAATATTATAAATTGTAAAAATATTATTACTTTGCCATTTAAGGGGTTATACATATTTTTTTATACATTAGTCTGGTATTTATACAAAATACATGCAGAAAAATAGAAAATACAAAAAATTTTATCAAGATATTTTTATAGACAAATTTGCAAATTTAAGTATACAATAGTCATTGTAATTATTATATATCACCGGTAAAAAATAAATATAGAAAACAATATTTTCCAAGATTTACACTGTCATCCTTGAGTAAAGACATCAGATGAAGATATCTCTTCATCAATTAATGATGGTACTTCTTGTATATATGTATAGGCCCGTAAAAAATGAAATTCAGTTATATAAACAAGTAATAATACAATAACAAATGGAGACCATTTTACAAGTCTGATATATTCTCGCATACGATCAAAAAATATTGCCAAAAGTAGATAATCCATGACAGCATGGAAATTTAGAAATTTCCAGCAAAAAGCTATTATTGAAAAAGATGAACTTCTGAATATAGTTGTTTGTCTATCATAAAGATGTTCTCTACTAATCGATGGTGTTCTATAATCAGTCTCAAGAAGATCCTGGTATAAAGATATATATCGATTCCAGGCGGCACTGGTGAGGAACAAATGGACGGTCATAAGTAATATATTACGAAATGCTGCATTTGATGTTTTCAATGTTACATTTCCAGGTTCCAGAACTGAAGATACAGGAAGTTGAGGCAGCTTATCATAACCTCCACGTCTACTTGAGTTACGGGCAAGAAATTGATATAGGCCAATAATAAAAGCAACACAACCCAAACCATCACAGATACCATCAATAATATAACCAGTTGAACCAATATCTGATCGTTCACCATTAATTTTTGCTCTTTTTCTAGCAACATGTCCATCTAAATCATCCAACCATGTTCTTGCTTGAAAAATTATTACACCTAAGCGTCTATAAGACAACGAATCACTTGATACACATTTACCAGCTGCCACTGCTATGAATATATGAAAACAACTGATTGCATTTGGTGTCACCCATATCCAAGATCTACTTATTTGCAATAAATCATCCATGATAGCTGCAAGAGGGCTCAGAAGAAAATGATTTGGATGATCAAGCATTAATCCTTTTACAGTCACTGTACATAATGGATTAAAATCACAAGGTATGATTGAAATATATGGTGTACCATTTAATGTAGGTCTTACATCATAATTTTGTATTCTAGAATACAACAAAAGGTCCATTCCAAGGAAGTATAATGTCAATAATATCAAAATTGTTAGGAATGACCTGCTCACTAGAGTTGTTGTACCAAACATTTTTCATATAAATTTGGCACGTAATTATATATTGGTAAATATATTTTATTATATTTTCACTTATTATATATTTTATTATCTTTTTTTTTATATTAAATTTAAATGTATCATAGATATGCAATTAATTTAAATGCATTATTATTAAATTTTAACAATAAATTCATTGATTAATAATTTCGCTATATATCTTTGGAATAAAAAAACACAATCATTTATTATTTTGAAATAATAATTTTTTTATATTTAACTTTTTCGATGTATGTATTTAAATGACTCATGTATCACAGTTAAAAAATACAGTCGTTCTTTTGAACTTATCACGTGACTAATTCACTTGATTACGATGATTTTTATATTTTTTTGCAGGATGAACCTGTATATGTACATATAACAATTGTATTATCATAATTAACAGTATTTTGCCCTGCAACGAAGAATGTTGTGATATTCAGAGATTCTCAGTATGATATGATCCCACATGGTTACATGAAATCTTACAGATTTTGAATGTATTATTTCGATCAATTGATGTATATCATATTAGTATGTTTTATGCGAAAATTCAAAAAGCTTTTTGAGCTTATTTAATGTATTATTTATCGATATAATATGACATTTTTTTAATCAATTTTTAATCGCACTATTGTCACATAATTTCTTTTAATTGTTCAATAATAAAATAACTAATTATAAAAATTTTTATTCCGTAGTATTTTTTTTTATTATACATGATTGTTCATCAAATTATGCACAATGATCTTATGAGAAGTATTATAACCGGCAAATTGTATTAAAACGCATTACACTTTGAACAGATGAAATACTGCCGGATCTTGTTTGACTAATAGAATGGCGATGCAACGCAATATTTTTATATGTGCGCCTGCGCGAATTTATGAATTACTAAATTTTTACGAAAAATTATTTTTATAATTTAAATATGTATGTATATTATACAAATAAAATTGTAAATTATCGAATATATATAAAAACATATAATTAATAAAATTATAAATAATGCATAAAATTATATATTTATGCATATATAAAAAATATTTTTATATTTTTTTATATTAGATATTCCATGTATTAAATAATAACCTATTTTATATATTAAAAATTTAAAAACAAATAAAAAATTCAACAATATATATAAAATGTTTAAATTTTATATGTTTAATATATAATTTTATAAGAAATATTTTATATATACTGATAGCTATTTATAAAAATGTACATATATATGCAAGCTTTGTACTACTCTAAAATGCTTGAACTTATGTAGAATAATATCATACTACATATAATGAAATTTATCAATGTTATTTTTTTATAATATTATTTATCTATATATCTAAATTTTTATATTTATAAAAATAATTTTTTTAAAATAGAAATATACCTGAGGTAATTGTGTACTCTTCCCACATCCAGTTTCTCCAATTAAAACTAATGTTTGATATTTTTCCAATAAATAAATAATATGATTTTTATACTTAAATGCAGGTAATCGTTGACGCTGCATATTAAGTGCAAGAGAATGATGTGCATTATAAACAAATTGTGTAGACGAATGAGCTTCTATATCTGACTTATCTTCTTGCCACATACTATCTCCTGTAATTTTAAAAATGATCAAATATATAAATTTTTTTCTTAAATATAATAAGCATTTAAACATATATTAATAATATTTATATAATACATAATATTTAAAATAAATATTAGTTTAGGTTATGTTATATAGTATACATCTTATATGAAAAATAATAATCTGTATAAAATATAATAGAGAAAATACACAATATTATGTTTAAAAAATTTATAATAAAAAAATGGAATAAAGTTTCAAAAATAAATAAAAAATTACTTTAAATATTCGTACAAAAAGTAAATTTAATAAAAATTTTACTTACTAGGTTTAGAAAAAGTCGGTTTCACATTCATTTTATATAATTGTACAAATAGTACAATGAAATAAAATTACGTCTTGAATATGTCATTAAATTATAATGTTTTATATTTAAGTAATTGTCGCAATTCAAACAAACAAAATATAGCGCCCGGTACTTGCATATAAACGCAATCTTACATTTATCAAATTCTTTAAAACATTTCAATTTTCTCCTATAGATGACATTGTATATTATTTGAAAATTTATATTCTAAAATATTACGATATTATTATTATTTTATGTTCATTTTATAATTTGTATTTTTTCAAATTGTTATACAAATAAAAAAATAATCTATTTAATAGAAAATGTTATTATTTTTTATTATATTTTTGTTTAAATTAAATAGTAAAAAAGTAAAAAATTTCATTTTTGTATTTATAAAGATTATAAGACAATTAATTTCAATTCTAAAATTTTACAATAATATCATAAAATACTTAAAAAATATAGAAATATAGAATTTTAAAAATATAGAAAGTATAAAAAAAATATTAAAAAAAAATGAATATAATAAAGATAATATACATATTTAAATACAACATAGTAATAATCTTATATAAAATCAATACACAGGTAATATATAAAATGGTTTTTTTGTATTGTTTGTGAAATTTTGAAAACAATTGAAAATGAATTTTTATTATAATTATACATTATATAATCAATTGTAATATACATACAAAAGTAAGATATATACTTTGTACATAAATAATTTTAATAATAATTGTATTTTTTTTAAATATATGAATATAGGTATCTAATATAAATATATTAATACTAATTTTATGTTGATATTGGATATGTTTTAATATAATCTTATTCAGTTTATCAATTTATGTAATATTTATTATATAGAAAAAAATATTACAGTTATTCTGATTGTATCATACTTTGTATATGAAAACAATTTGTACTAGATAATAGCTAAAGAGGATTAATGATGATACAGTACTAGTTTGTGTTTAATATTATAAATCAATTATATTTATGTAATATATAATAGATTGCTTTTAATTTCACATTTTCATATTATTTAAAGATATTTTATTATTATTGTAATCACACAGAAACTTCTACCTTTTGATATGCAATTTTTTATTAAAATAAAACTATGAACGATTTTCTATCATTATTATTGCAAATAACATTTGAAATTTTACTCACCAGTATTTTTTGTACATATAAGTCATTATATATTTTCAAAAAAAAAAAAAAAATATTTATAAATTGCACTCTATGCTATTAATAAAAGAATTATTAAAAAATGACAAATTTTAATAATTGAAGAATAATATATATTTTTCATTAAACATAATTTAAGTCTAAATTGTTTTCTAATCTAAATCATTTAAAACAAACCAAATTTTTTTATTATGAGTTACATGAGTTTTTAACTAAATTACGATATTTGTATTTCCTTCTATTTATTATAAGAAAATTATAGTACATATTGAAAGTTGAAATTAGAATATCAAAATTTAAATTTTATTTAAATATGTTAAATAAAATAAAAAATTATTTGATATTTAAATAATTTAATAATAAAAAAATCCTTTAACCTTTGTAAATTATTTTTAGAATTTTTAGAATAAAAATATATATAATAAACTAATTGAAATGAGTTATTATTTTGAAATTTATTATTTAAAAAAAATTGCGAAACTGTTTGCAACTTTTAAACTGTCAGTTTGTTAATATGATTATACATTTAATAAATTTTGTAATTGTTTTTTTACTTTTGAAAATTAAATAATATGTAATTCATATAATTTAATACATATATATAGATTATATTAGAAAACAAATATTTATCATAGTTTACAAATAAAATTCATTTCATATTTTTTGTCAGAAAATAAACACTGGATGAGTTTTAAATTATTTTAGGAATGTATTTTGATTTGCAAACAAATATTATTTCTTTCATTGATATGAAATTTTAATATATAATTATGTTTATGTATCAGAAAAAATGAGAATTATTTATGGAATACTTTCCATAAATATCTTTTTCAAGCACCATATCACACATCATCTATTTTTATGTATCAGAAATATATTATTTATAAGATTATTTGTATCTTTATCTTTTTGTAAATTTAGCACAGTGTATATATGTTATGTACGGACATCAATGTGGAAAACATAGGAAACATGAATGGTAGTAATCTAAGATAATAATTTATGATGATGTAGATATATATGATTGCCAATTAAAATCATAAAAATGGTCGCAATAAACACACATAAATGTCTGAACACAAAAGTCATTAATACAATATTAAACTTTTTGTTTTTAATGCTCGTCTATCATGACGATGCATGGATAACAAATTTTAAATGTCCTGATTTGTCAATTAGCTGTTAAAATTATCTATAGATTAAATCTGCAATAGAACATAAAAAAACATTAGGCCGTAGCTTCTGCATCTCCATTGGTTTCTGTTTCAGCACATTTTTCATCAAGTTTTTTTTTCTTTTCAGGACTGGCACCATCAGTGGCAGTATCCTCTGTAGTTTCACTTAAAGTTGTTGATTTCCTTTTTATACAACAGCTATCAACAGATGCATCTATAAATAAATATATCATTTAATATTATTCTTATAAATTGAATTTTCTACTGATTTTAGTTATTTATAATACATATTTTTTTAATAATTATTTATTATTAGTTTAATTATTTGCATTCATATGATTTACTCACAAAATTACAAATTTTATCTAATCTATTAATTTAATTTTTTATCAATACCTGTAGAATCCCCATTTTCTGCTGATTCTACTTCTTTATTTTCTGACTCTTTTTCTTCATTTGAGCCATTTTCTTTGGTTTCTTTGGCATCTCCATTTTCAGATGTTTTTGAATCTTCGTCAACTTCTTGAACTGTTTTTTTTTCTTCTTCTACTACTTTCTTTTCTGGAGTTGTAGCAACTTTGGTGTCTCTATAAATTAAAATCGATCAATATTTCAATTAACATAATTTATAAAGTTTAAAAAATATTAATAATATGCGCATAAAAATAATATGTAACATCAGTGACATTTATATTTTTATAAATCAAATTATATTTTGTAAAAAAAAAAATATAAAAAAAAATAAAAAAATATTAAATAACATGATATATTTAAAATGAAGTTCTATCTCTATCATATTTTTTTCTTTACTATGGTTAAACAGTTACAGACAAAGATGGAGTGGCAAGGGAAAGAAATAGAGATAGGACGCCAACCGTAGCGGCACCTACCGATGTTAATATTATCCTGCTTTCGTCTCTCCCTTCTCTCTCAACCCACTCCTTTTAACAGAACACACGTACATGTACGCACACATACAGATTGTTTCGGCGCGGCAAATCGTGGATGTTCGTGGACCGTAATATATACATCAATGTTACATATACATTTGTTCCTATAGAGTTGGAACTTAAATAAACCTAAATAGCACCGATGTTTATTATTACAAACATTATATATTTTGTCTTAAAAATGTGAAGTGAAAAGTAAAATACCAGTATTTTCGACGTTTAGTCGGTAAGAGAGGGCAGATCGATACGTTGTCCATTTTCTTTTTAAGATGCGTGTACAATCATCCATAAAATATTTCTACTATTTTTTATGTACGAATAATCAAAATCACCCTTGTTTATGTAAAAATATTCAAATTGTTAACAAATTGTTAAAAAATTACAATTTTATATTATAAAATATTCTGAATTATATTTATTCGTTATATTTATAAAAATATTAAAAATTTTATAAATAAAAATTGTTTTAGTACTAAATAAATAATAATGAAATATCATGATTGAAATATTCATGAAAAATAAATATTAATAACAAATAAATGCATGTTATAGTTGGTTACTGTTTCATATAGTTGAAGCTACAAGTGGGGAAAAATAAAAGGTAAACGATGCCGCCAGAAAAGCGGCTCTGCAAGTAGAGCACATGTCATGGTAAAAGCAGGTAATCCTGAGAACGTAACGCGTCTTACAAATCAAGCTGAGAATATCACGTAGAGAGAGAGTATCCCCTCTCCGTTGTCCCTTTCTCGTGGTTGTACATAAGTACTACGTACGCTTTCAAAAGTATACAATCAACTATGATGCAAATAAAATTATCAAAACAAGAATATTGGTTTTAATTTGAGTTTAAAACAGATGAGTAATGAAGATTATGAAACGATTGCATTGTTGATCCATTGTTACTGTATTCGGTAAAGAAATATAACAAAAGCATTCGGTGAAAATATGTGATTTTCTTACGATAGATCAATAAAAAAAATCTGTAATACTTACTTAGTTTCTGTATCCGCCATGTTGATTAATTTAATCGTGTGATCGATAAAGCACTTAGATACAAAACGCACTTAATAAGGCTTGCGTTTTCTACGCACCGGTAAGCAGACGTAGAATTGTAGTATCACTACTGCCGCGTAGTCGCGTACCGACGCGCAAATGGCAGAGACTCGCACACTGATTCGCTCGAGACCCGAGTTACTCAGCCCGGCCGGCAGGCCGGCGGCCTTCAAACACTTTTCTTTCCCGCTCGTTTACAGATGGCGCATTGATCAATCTCTTATATGTATATTTACTATTTATAAATATAATTTTAAAACAATAAAAAATTGTTGATATAATTCGTAAAAAAAAAATTTGCTTTAAAATATCTATAAAATGATATTACCAATAATACTTATTAATTTCATCATATATATATATATACATATATATATATATATAAATTTGCCGCTATATTTTAATCATTAATACAGCATGGTTCAACGAAATTTCTCGTAAAATATATTAGAATTTTAATAAATATCTAATTTAAATAAAATCGTTATTACTTCTATTTTCTTTCGAAAAAGAGATATGATATATGTGAAGTATAATATATTTAATTAAAGCTGTCAACGGTTATGTGGTTTTAGATTCGTAATGGTAGCTTCGCCACTACCGCATTGTTAATGCCCCTCCAAATAACAACTGACCAATTGAATCTTGTCTTACGAAACTCATAAAAAATCCCCGCGCTTCCGGCGCTGGTGAATGTATTGTTGAGAAATATGTATTTAACGTTATATCACTTTTAAAATAATGACAATTAAATTTTATGTGTGATTTATAACATTGATTAGATTCTAATAAAATTTCATGTATACTAAAGATAATACATAAGATATAAATGGAAACAAACTGCAGAAAGTTCTAGAAGTTTCGCGTATGGTTCCATTTCCGGTGTATATTAAAAGGTGCGCGATGCTTTCAGGTTGATCCACGCACTCGTCTGAAAGGCTTTGCTGCATTTATGTACGTCCATGTTACAGGTTGCCTTTATTATGAAATAGTAAAATATCATTTTTTTGTTATAATGTTATTTTATTATGATTTTAATCTTAAAGGTTTTATAAAGAATTTAGTTAGAAGTAAGACTTAACTCACGATGAGATAATAAATACAATAGATTATACATTAATTTTCAATAATTTTATGTAATATACATTATTTACATTTTCATATATTATGAAATATATATGTATGTATGTACATACATGTATATATATATATATATATATATATATATATATATATACTATACTATATATATATGTATTATATTAATTATAAATATAATATTAATATTCGTATACAATTTTATTTTCTTTTTATATAAGAAAAAAAAGTAGATATTAAGTATGTGATTCTAAAATTTATTGTATGATATTGTATAAACATTATATACTATAAAATAATACAGTCTGTAATTTTATCAATATTTTTAATATCTTTATTTTATTAAATTGAGGAAAATATTTTTTTATAATTCTGTGCAAACTAATATATATTCAATAATTCATATTTGCAAAAATCACGCGAACATATTAGTTTAATCTATCAAGAAATATATTTTGCTTTTCCGTATGTGCCACGTGCCAGAGTCTACGTAAGCATGAAGATAACACCAAGCAGCTGCTATGAATGCAATGCAGGTGAAGACGTGTGAAGCAGATGCTTTTTGAATATACTTCATACAATAAAACACTTGAAGATACATTCATGCTAGATTGAGTTAGATTTTCAATGAAACTTTCCATAAAAAAAAAATATACAATACTTAATGTTTTTATAACATTTCTATTTATAATATGAAGCAAATAAATATTTATTTTTTTTAATGCACATATAAAAATATATATAAAACAAAATTATTTATCAATATCTTTTTATAATGAAATTATTTTTAATAGAAATTTATTTGAAATATATGTATATATATATATATACATATATATATATATATATATATTTTAATATGTATTTAATATAGATATAAAACTTTCTTAATATTCAAAGATATATTTTATTATCAAAAATAACTATGTAATTGGTGACATACAGCATTACTTGGTAAAATTAAATTTCGTTTTAGTGGGTCAGTGGAAGTTTCAGCCACAAGCTATTTCGATGACAGTAACCTATATTTCCACTGGCTTTGCAGTGTCAAACTAAAGATAGCATCCACGCATCTAAATTTTCATTTCACTGGACTAAATTCCCACTTTTCTTGATGCGTTCTTAAGCATTATGATATAGATTATTATATATATCATCTCATTAATTTTGCATATTATAAAAAAAATATAAAAGAATAAAAAATTTAAGAAATTATATGCATAAATATATATATAAAAATAATAATTTATATTATGTTTTTATATTAATGTTACATATATCGATATATGTATGTATATGTATATACCTATAAAATTTTCAATGTTTATAAATAATGTTTTTTAATATTAAATACATTCTTTTATTATTATTAATGATTTAACTTTATCAAGAAATTCTACATACAGAAATTTTTAAAAAGAATATTCAAAAGATGGTATAAGCTGAATCTTGATTCTGCTACTTTCTTTCCACAAATTGGCACATCACTTTCAGCTTCGGGTCATGGAATCAATAGAACGCGTGGTCGCGCGCATCCTATAGGGTAGAAATAAATTGAAGTTAATACAAGAAATATATTCCAACGCAATTTCAATAGATATATATTTTGCTACTTTTACTTAATCTAACAATGTATTAGCAAGATTATATAAAAATTCTGTATATATCTGAAAGGTCTGACCTGATCGTACCTTTTTGACTTGATTGTAACCGGTTCGTCCCGTCCTCCACCGACTCCACCTAGCTTTCTCGACCGTATCTGCCGCTCTAAAATTGTGCCTATATGCCTATCTACAGTTAGAAACTAATCGCCAAAGGATTATCACAGGTCAGCGAGTATTCAACCTTCCGTGTACGTACTACCACGGTTCAATACCACAAAACAGGTCGATTATTATTAATAGCAATGAAATTACCGAATTGATGATAAACTTAACGCAGGAGTGATTTGTATTAAAATAATTATAATGTATATTAATCAAATAAAATATTAGAAAAAAAAAATATATTGTAAAAATGATTTTACACATGTAACATTTAAATTCTTTTAAATTATTAGAAAGAAAAAATTTATTAATATTATTGAAATAAAATAATTCTACATGTTAAAAAAAGCAAGTTTTTATTATTATTTATATTATAAAAATATATATATGTAATATTTAATATTTATAAAAATAATACAAATTTATATAATTTATAAAGACTGAATTAACAAACTATCGTATTCATATAATTTAAATAAATTTCAAATTTATTTTGTAATCATAAATTTGATCAAATAATATGATAAATTAAAAATTGTTTAATTATTTTGTCAAACTATTAAGTATAATTTTATTTAATAATTTATTAAATAAATAAATTTCAATCTAATAAATTATTTTATAATACATCACAATTTCTTTTTTAATAACTCAAAGAATTACATTAAAACTTTTTTCATAATCACTTGTACAAAATATTTCACGATTCAAAACGAAAACCTTGATTTTTAGAAATGAAAAAGAAGTTCCTTTAAATTTAAAGTACGTCAATGCTTTCGTTTGGTGGCAGCACTTGTCAAGAGTATCGTTAAATTTTCTAGTGCTACATCTACCGGCGATAAGTCAAAGCAATAGCTGATCTGTGCAGTACAGTAGCTCTCTTGCTTCGTAGAGCGGCACTTCGTCACTTTCGCATCCGTGCGAAATCCCGAACGAACAAGTGGAGCGAGCCGCGTCGCCATCTTTAGGAACGGTACCGACTGTCTCTGCTACCGCCGCCTGCTTCGTTTTAAGAGCTTAAAATCAATCCGCGATTATAGTAAAAGAATTTTGTGTGTTAGTGCGATAACGCGTAATTTATTTTCTATCGCGAGAAGACGCGATACACATTTATTCGTGATGTTCATTTAATACGTTCAAAATTTGTGTGTGCGTACTGTGCAAGTTGAGCAGACGACATTTCGCAAGTATTTCAAGGGTTGAGAGCGATCGAAACCGACGTTGTTTTCTCGCTTTATCGACCCTTGTTTAAACTATTGTTTCTGACCTGCAATTTTGTCATTCGGTTCCTATTATTTTGAGAACTAGTGTTTAGTGTTTTGATTTGTCAAAGAAAGACAAACACATCGGAAAAAGACGTTTGTAGTGCATGAGAATACAAGTCAAAGTAGAAATAAAAAGAGAAGGATAAGAAAAGAAAGACTGAGACAGCTCTAGTAGACGACGACAACGACGGGCTAGTACGATTGACAGGAAAGATGGCGCGAGGTGCGGACGAGGATTAATGCTGACCCATTTTTCCGCGCGAAATCGCTCGGTCTTACTTTGTCATACAATTAAGGAACTACTAAGTTTCGAACCGAGTGTGAAAAATTGCGGTTAAGTGAATTGAATTAAAAAAAAAGAAAGGGATAGTCCGCTATCGGTACGAGTGTATCCATCGTGCAGTGTGCGCGTGTGCCCAGTTCTTGCATAAGTGTGAGTGCCCTCTCGGACGTACAGGTCTCATAGGGCCAGCATCGACGAGTATTGGATAAAGACTATTGAAGACCGTCGGTGACAATAAAAGTGAGTATAATAAAGGGAAACATAGGAAATAGTAACAATTTCGAAAAGACTGGAGTTTGGTGGGGCCTTGATAGGCTCAGCTACGGAAGAGGACAAACGAAAACGAAAACGAAGACGCGGTCTTCTGGAACTTCTCGAGCTGTATAGAGCCCTGGCAGGCTCGGGTACAAGCGCGGCTGCTAAGATGGGCAACAATGCCGCGACTGCAAACAAAAAGGTTGACGCTGCTGAGAGCGTCAAGGAGTTTCTTGACAAGGCAAAGAAAGAGTTCGAGGACAAGTGGAAAAGAAACCCGACGAACACTGCTGGTCTCGATGATTTCGAGCGGATCAAGACACTCGGTACTGGCTCGTTCGGTCGTGTCATGATAGTGCAACACAAACCAACTGGGGAATATTACGCTATGAAGATACTCGATAAGCAAAAAGTCGTGAAACTTAAGCAAGTCGAACACACGCTTAATGAAAAAAGAATACTGCAAGCGATTAGCTTTCCATTTTTGGTCTCCTTGCGATTTCACTTCAAGGATAATTCTTACCTTTACATGGTCCTCGAATATGTGCCGGGAGGCGAAATGTTCAGTCATCTACGAAAGGTTGGTCGTTTCTCGGAACCACACTCGCGCTTTTACGCGGCACAAATCGTATTAGCGTTTGAGTACCTTCACTACCTCGACTTAATCTATAGGGACCTCAAGCCAGAAAATCTGTTAATCGATTCACAAGGCTATTTAAAAGTTACAGATTTTGGTTTCGCTAAAAGGGTACAGGGTAGAACATGGACCTTGTGCGGTACGCCAGAATATCTCGCGCCTGAAATAATTCTCAGCAAAGGTTATAATAAAGCTGTAGATTGGTGGGCGCTTGGTGTGCTTGTCTATGAGATGGCTGCCGGTTATCCACCGTTCTTTGCTGATCAACCAATTCAAATTTATGAGAAGATCGTTAGCGGAAAACCACGATTTCCCTCGCATTTCGGATCCGACTTGAAAGACTTACTACGTAATTTGCTACAAGTTGATCTTACTAAAAGGTATGGGAACTTGAAGGCTGGTGTAAACGATATCAAGGGTCACAAGTGGTTCGCCAGTACCGATTGGATAGCTGTCTTCCAAAAGAAAATCGAAGCCCCATTCATACCAAAATGTAAAGGGCCAGGAGACACAAGCAATTTCGACGACTATGAGGAGGAGACACTCAGGATTTCATTGACGGAGAAGTGCGCCAAGGAATTCGCCGAATTTTGAATTCCCATATTGATTCAAGATGGATATATGTGTCGTGTATGCATTCATATGCGATGGTTTGTCGCTCATTGCTCGCTTTTCTTCGAGCGAAAAAGATAGATGAAGTAAGAGAGAGACAGTAATATTAGGAAAGAGTAAGAGAAAGAGAGCGAAAGAGAAAGAGAGAGAATGTAAGAAAGATAGTGTAAACGAAAGAATGTATTATATGTATGTAAGATGGGAAGAAAGCGTGTACGTGTGTGTGCATGCGCATGTATGATTGTGTGCGTTTGCGAGTACGCTCGGTACAATGATGTACAGAAGAAAGATGGTTTAGAAGAGTGACCAAAAAGAAAAAAAAAAGTAAGGAAGATAAATATATAAAAAACAGATGGCAGATTTTGCGATTTATTTTGTGATCGAACTTCTGAAGAGAATGGAAATGGAAAGGGTAATATACAAAGAAAATACGGTGAATCCTGCCGTTCAATCGATAAAAAGAGAGGGAGCATAAGAGAAAAACAAACAGATATAATATATTGAAAAAAATTACAATATATTACATTAACAGATATCATATATAAATACATATAGACATACGCGTACACTCACACACATCACAACTCTCATCGGTATCGTCATTATACCATCATAAATTTTTACACAAGAAAGATTTTTTTTTCTTTTTTTTTTCTTTCTTTCTTTCTTTCTTTTTTTTTTTTTTTTTTTCTCTCTCCCAATCATCAAATACATAACTGACATATTGAGATATGAGGGTGACGATATATAATATATACGTATATGTGTGTGTTCCCTAAGATGGCTTTATTATCCGGTTTAGCGGAGAAGGCGGGTGTAAAGATTGCTCTCGATAATTATTATTAGTATTGAAAAAAACATCATTTTTGCCAGAATTATTTTGTACATATAGTGTTGCTATATACTCTTTATAAATGTTCCCCGATCCCCTTTTACACCACGCCCCTCTTCTCCACCATTCTGCCTCTTTTAGCACATACAAAAAAAAAAAAAAAGACTTTTCGACAGAAAAGAATATAATATACACCAATAATCATGCCATGCATTATTATCTATTTGTCTACGAGCATCTTCTCTTCATTCTCGTTGAGGAAAAATTTTTGCCACGATATGAATCGTGTTTATATTATAGCAGCTAGTCGTCACATGATTATTCCGCTGAAGTAATATTTATATACGACTCGTTTTTCATCGATCGTTTACTGTGGACACCATTTGAGAGAAATAAAGAGATAATGAGAGAAAAACAGAATGCAAGAGAGAGAGAGAGAGAGAGAGAGAGAGAGAGAGAGAGAGAGAGAGAAAGAAACGTAGATCCTTATATTATAATATATCAAATCTTATTAAAAGAAAAAATGAAAAAATACTCGTTATATACTGGCTATAGATGCTCGTTGTTGAATTATTGTACTTTACATAAGTAATACAGAAAAAAAGAAAGAAGCGAGAGTAAGAGTGAAAGCGAGAATGAGAGCGAGCGAGTGAGCGAGCGAGCGAGCGAGTAAGAGAGAGAGAGAGAGAGAGAATATTTGTGAAAATACGATCGACGGAGTACGAGTAAAATAGGAATTCATTTTTGGAACGTTTTTAATAGAGGACCACTGGCGTTCGTACATAGATACATTGTAAGAGTATTCATATATAATTATATCGCCTTAAGTTGCTGTGCGCAACGTTATCTTTTATATAGAGCTGCACTTTTAGTATGGAATGTAAACGTGTGGACAATCCTGTATTCGTGCAAGAGGAAAGAGAAAAATGAACGATGCACACGCGCGAGATGGCCAAAGGAAATAGCGCGTGTAGAACGTGAAATGAAATTTCATTAAATGATATATATATATATAGAGAGAGAGAGAGAGAGAGAAGAAGTGTAAAACGAAATCATGAGAAAACTATTCAAAGAAACAAATCATGGAAAAAGAAGAAGAAAAAAAAATAAATGAATAAATGGAAGAGAATAAAAGAACAAGATAATGAATATTATGGAACAGCAGCAACAGCAGCAGTAGTAAATGACAGCGAAAGTATTATCGCTGAAAGACGATATATTTGTTAATTTTCTTCTTTTTTTTTTTTTTTTTCTTTTTTAGATCGATTAAAACTTCTTTTCGAGATCGAGCATACGAGATACTTTATGGCATCATATCTTGACGGTATTGAAATTCGATGATCAAATATAAGAAACGCGAGAAACACGAGAATCAAAGAAATATCAATACCAACGACGAGCCCTGACCGTCGACGATTGGACACGCATCGATAGCGCATAATGAGAATCGATTTTACGATGAAACACACACGAGAAGGTCCAACACACGCATAACTTCGTTAAAAACTACATACATACTGTGTATACGTATACATTACATATGATGTTACGAAAGTTTCCTCGATTTGCTTGTGATATAACGTTGTTCGAATCCAAAGTTGTCATATGATAGAAAAGAATTGTATAATTGAATGTTGGCACGAAATCATTGGAAACAGAGGGGCGTTGTATCAATTTGATTTTGATAGCTTGATCAAGTCGATTAATCGTTGCAAGAACAAGAAAGCAACAGAGAGAATGAAAGAGAAAGACAGGATATAGATAAATTTATGGGCGACTACTGCGGTTCCCACTTTTGTTCAAATTCGTCCTCTTTTCAAGTGAGATGAAACTTAACGATCGAAGTTGCAACTAGAAAGAGAATGGCTGAACGGGGAAGGGAGAAACTTAACGGGTAACACAAATCGAATTATATTTATATATTACGAGACTTGTTTTCTTTACTTTGAACGTGCTCGTATTTGCATATCATTTTTTATATATTCAAAATTCTTTTTCAACAAGGATACAATTAATGATTATACGATTTCTCGAAATCGATAAGAGGAGAGAGAATATTCACAAGGAATTTCTTCTTCACAAAGCTAGTAGTCAGAAAGAACATGAAATTCTGTTACTCGTGCAGCAAACAAGCATGTTGCAGTATAATGCAAGCACAAATCGTATAGGCAAAAGAACATCTATTTATATATCCTTTTTTGTCGCGTTCGTGACTTCTAGGATGTGTATTACTTTAATACACGTGCAGTTCATTTATTCGTTCGTGCTGCAGTATTGGTCGAATAAAAAACGAAGATAGGCTTGGTTTGAACAAAGAAACATAAAGTCTTTGGCAAGAAATTGCACGACCGAGATATGATATAATTTTGGTTGTCGTTCGATCCATATGTATAAATTGAAATGTTCATTTTAATGTGACGATATCACACGATCACTAACATCACGTCATCCTTTTTTCTAAATTTCGAGTTTGAAAAATATCATAAGATAGTTAGTTTTTCGCATGTTTTCTTATTCAAATTTTTTCCCCTTATTGATGTTTTTAGAAAAAAGGAAAGAAAACTTTTCTTTCAAATCATTTGGATAAAATGGATGCAAATTCATTTTATCTTATATTTCAAACTACAATTCGTGAGAGAACATTATTCAATAATATTTATTTGGATGTGCTAAATTGCTTCGAATATTCGAATTTGTATAAGGGAAAAGGATCACAGGATCTAGTCTTCTAAAAATTTTTAAAATAATTTTAGTTTTATATATTTAAACGTTCTTAGCAAAAAATTATTCCTATGTTTCTTTTTTGATTTGATTTGATTTGATTGTGATCAAGTGATGCGTTATCAAATATTTTCAATCGAGTATCAAAAAAATTGTTATGAATGAAATAACTTTAAATGCATGTTTCATATCGTGTTTTGTGTGATAGGTCATATCTGATCAATTGCTTTTAACTGACCTAGAATAACTACAAAAGGCTAATCATCTAAGCTTTATCACAGGATTTGAAAAGATAAGACCTCCATCCCAGGCTTCTGTGGATACGATAATAGCTTCTATTCGAGTGATTGCAGATCATAACGTCTTAATGTGATGCCAATGCAAATTCGGAATAATATTTATTTCCGGAGAATAACAGAAGTTGAATCGTGTTCATTTAATAAAAGTTGTTGTATAGGTCTTTTTTCTATTTGGATAATTCTTTAACAAACAGCACGTACGGTATACGATCCTTTGTGAATATTAGCCTGTAAGTAATCGTTTAAAATCGCATTATATATATATATATACTAGTAGTAATTATTGTAATTTTCCTGTATTAAGCAATTATTTTCCGCGAATTTTTTTCACGGAGGATATATCTCGTTTTTAAGTCGTTTTCGATTACGTGTCGGATCTCTTTGTAAGTAATTATTCGTTTTCCAATTTCTTCTTCGACTCGATATTTCTATTCACAATGCGCACCGTTATTGTCCCCTGTTCATAAATAGATTATCTCTCCTGATTCAGTGAACAATCGTTACGCAATCGTTCCACCACCGTGCGCGTGAATATGATATAATTTTAAATATTCGCACGTATAAATACTTACGTAATCATATCGAAAGCATCTTCGTTCAAGTTCATATCGTAAGTGGTAAATTGCATCCGTTACAAACGCATGCATTCTGGTAATAACACTTTGTTCCCCATTGTGTTTAGTACTTTACGTTTGTCCTTTGTCTCCTATCTCTTTGGATGATTGTGCTCGTCGGCTAAGGGAAGGGCCTATTTTAGAACTCGTTATTACGAACCACCTAGGAATTCTATCTTCCCCCTTTTTCCTCGTAACAACAGTTTACGATGGAACGATGGAAAATTTGGATAATTTTGATCAAAACGAATCAAAGAAATTGATTTAACGAATTCGAAGAAAATCGTGAACGCACAAAAACATATAAGCATGTACATATTATTATATGAGGAGTTTGTAAGTTCGAGATCACTTCGCATTTATTTTAGATA
Source organism: Apis florea (assembly GCF_048593485.1). Taxonomy (NCBI): domain Eukaryota; kingdom Metazoa; phylum Arthropoda; class Insecta; order Hymenoptera; family Apidae; genus Apis; species Apis florea. The sequence goes on along the minus strand of NW_028256430.1, from coordinate 324,540 downwards.
TGTGCAATAATTTTTTTTCTTTCGTGGAAGAATTATTTTTGTAGAGAAAGATTTTTATATATATATATATATATTATTTTATTCAATATAGTAGCTTGTTATATTTTTAATTGAATTATTTTATTATTAAAGTATTTTCATTCGGAGGATTTAAAAATATAATAATTTAATGGAAAATCCTATCATGTTGATCGTGGCTTCATTATTTTTTTATAAGAATTTTATGTATTTAATCAATATATCCATTAATTTTTATTATTTTTTCCCCCCCATATATACAAGGAACTTTCCATAAAAATTTCGTTGCATGGAAAGTATAAAATAATATTGAATATACGTTCAAAAGCTTTTTCAATTGAATAATTATGTATTAATGATTTTTATTATGTTATATTGTATTATTGATTACAAATATACGATGTTATAAACCGATGATTGAAATGATATTTAATACGCGGATAAATAGTATAAACAGCTATAAAATAGAAAAGAGAGATGATATTGAATATCATATTCGATGTCGTGCTTACTATTACAAGGATATAATACATGGATGGAAGTGGTCTCTTAGATACTTATGTAGTACGTATGTGTATGTGTGCCGATGGTTACTTTCCGTCTGTTGTTCTTACGTTCTCGAATTGGAATTAATTATTTATTGAACGCAGATCAAGTGCAATTCCGCTCATGGAAAGCGGTCAATTGCGTTATTTTATTGTTTCATCCACTGTCATGTAACGCTTCGCCTTCGATGCCCATTAATATCGTTGCATACAGTAGAACAATCTGCAACATTTCTGCTTCCACGTAGTGTTTCTTATCGAGATACTACGTAGAAAGAAGAGTAATTCGAATAAGTAACTTGTTCAAACGTTGCTACAAATGTTTCAAGTTTGCTATTTCGATTCCATCGATGATAGTGAAAATTGTTAATACATTTTTCTTGGGTCTTAATATTAGATTTGAATTACAGCTCGAGGCAATTTAAAATGAATTTATTTTTTTTTTTTTCACGTACTAGATAGGATTAAAAATTCCAATTTTAAATTTTAATTTATAATAAGTGTCGTTGGTTCATACATGTGGACTGCACAAGTAGCTTAAGTTGAGTTTAATTCATTAAATTCATTAACATTCATTTTATTCAACTTCGTTTTAATTTGTATTTCTTTATTTTTTGTGATAAATACCATCAGTGATGTCTGTTGCAAAATGTATAGAGTAAAAGTTAAAGAAAAAGTTAACAAGAATTTAATCTATACTATTATTACGTTTACGTGTAACTCAACGATATCAGTTTAAAAAACGTATATTTCTTCAGAATAATTGTATTTTTTTAGTAAATTATTTTAGAATTTCAACAAATGTTGTTGTAATTTTGATAATAGACGAAAGAAACTTATTAGATATGGTGTAATATTCATTGATTCTTGATATTTCTTCGAAAAGAATATATTTTTAAAAAAATATATGTATTAAATTTGAAATATATAAAACGCATATCAAATGCTTGGAAAAATAATCTAAATTAAAATGCGATTTTATCAATATTCAAATTCTTAAAATTTTACTATTCAGAATTAAACGCGACATTATTTTCTCGATGTTCTACTTCTTCTTAAAATTATAATATCGATATCATTTAATTTAATCCAGTATACTTTCTACACTATAATAATTGCAATTTATTTATAAAAATAAAAATTTTTATTTTTATCATTCGAAGACAAGAAGAAATAAAATTAAAATTACGAGCATTGCGAAAAGATCGACAAACATAGCCCATTTTAGAAATACATATGAATCATTCACCGATACTTTTGTAGTTTTATATAACAGTAATAATGTTTCGAAACGTCAAACGTAGTCCCTAGAACGAAGCACGAGGAGTGAATATTGAACATGAAATGTCAAGTTTGGTCGAGACTTCGGTTCGAATTAATATATTCGATATTCATGAAATATGCACACACATGTAGGAGTGATTCTTTTCCTCCTCGTGCAACAGACGAACCATTGTAACGTTTTAATAAGTGAATCAATGAAGAAGGAAAGAGGGATAGGGGTTAAGAGAGCACTCGATAATATACGGACGACTATGATAGAACATCGACGGAATATATCGACTTGGAAATTTTCCTATCATCATAGTTTTATTAACTAACAAACACGCCAATTGGCATTAATTTCGCCCTTTCTTCCTCAAGGATTCGAAAATCGATCTGGCATTGCGCGTTTAGTTCGTCAAATCCATCGAAACATTTATAAAATAATAAATTAAATTCCTGTTCCATATTCGTGTTTAGAGTAATTATTATGAATTATCTTTCTATTTAATAATTTTGTCAGCATGTTCTTCTTTCTTGAAATAATACAATCTTCGATATATATTTTTTCTTCGATTAGATCAGAAGTATAATGTTTTGTATTATTGATTTATCTTCTCCATTTTAATTAATAACAAATAGAATTCAAATTTAATTCTTTGTCTTTCACATTTTCTGAAATTTTTCTTCTCTTTTTTATTAAATAAAAGTCAAGTTTGGATAAATCAAGATAGATAAATTTCGTTACGTGTAAATAATTGTAATAAAAAAAGGAGACATGTGAAATCGTTGAGAAATAGGAACGAAAGAGAGAAGGAGATAACGAGAGGGAATAATAATCTTAAAGAGCGAAGCAATATGACACAGAACGTCTATGACAACTACTCTCATAAAAGTTACGATTGGGCTATTAACGATCAATTTATGTACTTTGAAACAAGATGAGAGCATGGTAGTATAACCATGCAGTATATTATTCTTCAGAGATATCTTGCATTACATTAAACGAATCGTGAAATTTTTTTTTTTTTTTTTAAAGAATTTCGTAAACCACGACATTGGCTTATCAATAAAAGTTCCGTTTCACATTTGTTGCTGCAACATTTGACGAATGGATGATGATGTCTGCCGTTTTCTGATTCGCGTGTCGTACTTTTGAACAGAGAATGTACAATATGTATTTTTATTAATCAGCATAGGAATTTTTTACACATATAATCCAGATAGATAATCAGACAATCTTCGTGCAACTAATCAAATCAAAATCGAGTACATAGAACCGAATTAATCAATTTACATCGAATTTTTGCAATTACAATCGATAGTTTTAACTTTATTCGACTCTTCCTCTCTCGTTTCAATTTTTTCGAATTGGAGTCGAAAAAACGATGTCACTTTCAAAAAAAAAAAAAAAGAAAACCTCTCTGCATTACAGCACTATCAATTTTATTTCAAGATCAATGCTTGAGTGTTTTATAACTCCTTTTCATTAAAATCTCGATCGTAAATAATCGTTGAATGCCACGAAGAAAAGCGATTCGAATAGAAATTGCAATTTATAACAATCTTATCCAGAGAACGAAGCGAGGTTGTATAACGATATATATATATATACATATTCATCGAGATCAATGCTTTGGATCTCTTACGAAACGAGTTGTTAGAAAAGCGTCGATGTCACATTTCTTTTTCAAAGGATACGACTCTCTTTTTTTCCCCAACGATTTATGCATGTTCGTTTCTTCCTAATATTCAATATTGTTCCTCGTTCGTTATCGTTGCGCACGATCTCATTTCATCTTTTTCGATTCGGGAGAACTCGATGCAAGAAAAACACGATATTATTATACTTCTCACTTGTGTAATTCTGAATCGTTTTGTTTCACGGTCGACCGCCTTTGCCCCTTTCGTCTCGGAAACTTAGACAAATGATTCGCCGTGGAAACTGAGAAACTCAAGAGGAACGGAAGTGTTTAGCGTGATAATTAGGAGAAACGGAAATTCAAAGAGATTTGAATCGTTCGCACGTGGAGCACGTTTTACATCATGTAACGGCGTAGAAAGGATTTTGCTCATCATTTCGGCCATCGTTTCCGAGGGTTTCACATGCGACGTGAAACGCATTTCGAGTCACAATTTTATTTTATGGCGTCATTATGCTTCGCACAGTGTACTTTGTAAGGTATATAAGTGTATCAGTGGCTTCATAATTTTACCGTAAAGGAAATTGGAATTAGATTTTGAATTCTCATCGATCGCGTTATTATATATAGTTCTACCTCTTCCTATTGTTTTAACTCTTTCCAAACTAAGCGGCAATTATCAATCTTTTTAATCAGTCAATCCAATATCCCATTGTACCATGTACAATTTAATAATTTATTCCATCAAATTGAAAAGCAAAAAATACCCACGAGTATCAATAGTTTCGTAAATAAAATTCAGTTAACTCTCAAGTTCTTTACCTCGCAGAAATCTGTCTGAATTTTCACGTTTATAAAACAGGAAAATTACATAAGAAAAAAAAAAAAGGAAAAAAGTGGCTGAACAACTTTTGCCTCGATAAAATCCCTCGTGAAATTCGTCGTTGGAAAAAATTGAAATTCGTAAGAACCCTCCCCTCTCCCTCCCCAAGCTCGAGCCAATTTTACTGCGTGCAATTCAAAACTACGTTATTCCCTTTTATCCCGGCAATTACTCGATGAAATCTATTTTCCACCTTGGTCTGGCAACGCCTAATACCAAGTCCGATGGGGGGTGGAGATGGAACGAGAGAAGGAGTCTTCTTTTTTTTTTTCTTTTCTTTTTTTTTTTTGTATCAAGCACAAGATGATTCGATCCAGCTCTCGAGAAGTAATCCCGGACTCATTTGATCACAACAGCGTTATCAAGCGCGCAAAGAAGGACCATCCGTAGTAAATTAATCGTCGGCCCTCCTCAGCCGGCGTTCCTCATCTGTGGCTGTGCTCACGATAGTGTTTCTGCTTCTCAGATGTTATCACCGCTCGTCTTGATATACTATAGATAGTCACTCTCTCGACGCTTTCGACGAGAATAAAACCGCGTTATCTCGTGTCGCTTCCAGTGATGCTCATTAGCGAGCAAAGTATCGATCCGCCCTCTAATTTATAACACGTAGGGGATCACCACGATTTAGCCATTATTCGTATACGTTGCGTGCCTCTTGGTTTATGGGACCAAATGTCGTCCCCTCCCATCCGTGACACATATATTGACTCATAGAGAAATTGCAAGCGTATGTACACAATTGGTAGCGAATCTACCATTTTCGGCCATTTTTGACATTCACATTTTGTACATTCATTTTTTCTACACCATCACTTCTATTTTCGTAATGTTAGAATTTTCGGTAGGGTATCTCGAGTAATATGGGACATATTTCCAATAATTTAGATCGTAGATTTGTAATAAGTAGTTTGTGACATGCTATACATCGTCGCTTCACATTCGCAAACGGTTTCATCTGGCTTTTTATTTCTTTAAATCTAAATTCTACAATCGAATAATCTCTGGAGAAAAGTGTATGCAAAAGTTTTGTATTCGAATAGTTCTACTCGTAACGAATATAATAATAAGAATAAATTTCGAATTGCTTCCTCCTTGATCGATGCACAATTTTAGGATGACAAATATTCAATGTGGCCAATTATTTTTGTGACAAAGCTGACCTTATGTCTAAAATAGTTTCGTCCGTCAATCAGAAATATCATTTCGTCGAGACGTTGGTTTAACGTTGCATTCTCAAAGAAGTTTACTTTTCCTTGAACTTGACATCAGCCAGACAAGCGTTAAAGCTGACTATCGAATGATGCAAGAAGATAGAGACACATCTTAAGATTATATATTTGATTTTCAAGTTTCGATTTGTGAAAACGAATCATTTTTTGAGAAAAGTCAAAATTCGACGAGTCAGAATTTCGTGAATTGTAATGTTGCACCTGTAAAATTAAGTTTTCTTCTGTTAAGTTATATCTGTCAAGTGTGAACTAGGTTTCGTGTTAGTGCTTTTTCAAAGAAGCTATCTTCTCGTCATAATGATTTAGACTTAGACCTATTCTTGGTCCATTTTCCTTTAGGCTTTTCTAATTGGTCGCGAAACATGTCCAAAGGTTCAATTGTTTTTCATATAACATACTTTGCGAATATTTTGAAGACTAATAATTTTTAAAACTAATAATTTTTTTTGAGAAGGTGCTAATTATTCGATTATTTGGATTGAAATCAAACGACAGATGTTTCGTTGATGAATTGTTTGGAAGATGCGCGTGCAGAAAGATTGTGAGGTTGATATTGATATGGATGTGCAAAATTTTCCATGATGATATATATATATATATATATAGAACCAATGACTAAAATATGAGATGATTGATGTCGCAGTACGAGATTGTCGTTTTGAATGAAATGATACAAGATTGCTGGATCCGAACACAGCTTTAGACGTATTCCTCTGTCTGATGTGTGATATAGAGTTTAGAAATTGAACCACATAAGATAATTTTATTTTATGCTTGTTGGAATTTATAATATCAATTATAATAATAATAATTGGTTTTTCGAATTTTTTTGGGGGGAATAATTTTATCTATTTATTTAGTTCGTATCATGTTTCAGATTTACAAAGAAATTTTAATTTTTTTATACAAAGAAATAATCATTTATTAACGATGATAACGTATTGAAATCTAGCAAAATCAAATTTATATTTTTGTGTCTTTCTTTTCTGTTTTTTTTTTTTTCTCTCTCTTTATAAAGAAAACTATTTTGAAGAAGTGAGATTATAGTCATTTCGAAGTTTTATATTCATCATCGTAATTATAGAATGTATCAGCATGTACAATCTTAAACCTTTTACCCTTAAAATGTACATATATTTATATGATTTGATCAAAAGTGTGTATAATATGTATATTTCAATATTTCGATATTTGTAAGTAACAATTTGAACCCTCAACTGGAAACAGGATATTTACATTTGCTATCAATATATCCAATGAAACTTTATTAATGATGCAGATAAATTATTCGTTCAAACGTTTACATTACTTTTCAAGATCCATTACGATGAACAGAGCTCTCAACGTTTGCATAAATTTCTTAGGAATCACAATTTTAAATACAACGTTTCGAATAAAGGAAACATCGAAACTCGCTGCTTTCCTGGCTCTTTCCTTCCAGAAGAGCGAATTTGCAGAGGACAATTTCACGAAGTACCAGTTAGTTGAGGGTTGATCGATTAGCAAGATAACATTTGCCAAACTGAATGATAAGGGGATGATCTCGCTTTCGATTCTCGCTCTAGATAGGTGTAAATATTTTTCTACCTGCATCGAGATTAAACGCCACTGGCTTTTACGAGTTTTATCGTTACACGTGTGTTGCTTTTGTCGGTGACACGCGACTGATAACACAAGTTCGTGGAGGGGTAACGATTTTCGATCGCGCGTGACGATAAGATATTACACGTTCATCCATAAGAAGCGAATCGATCGCGAATATTAGACGCAATTGCGATGTGTTCCCCATCTGTCGAACACTCTATTGTGACGTATAGCGTAATTTTAGTATGGTGATGCAACTTGAATAAGCGAGAACAGTCTCCTCTATCGAAAACGAAGCCGATTTCTTCGATAATTCTATCGGTTAGAGAGGATGCTTGTCTCTTTTTTTTTTTTGATTTCTCTCTTTTTTCCATCTTCTTCGATCCTGAAATTCTTTGAAGGAGGGAGAAGTTTAAGACGCGGCTTAAAAGTCGAATTATTTTTCTCGATTCCTGGTCGAAATCTTGAGCACGAAAGTGTCGCTCGAATGTCGGTTTGAAATTCATTCAACATCTCAAGACTTGCCGTTATCTATCACATATCGTGTTTGAATGTTTGGATAAATTAAAGAGGGATATATAATCGGTTAAAATGGATATATAATCTATCTTATATGCATATCGCACTCTTGTACAGAAGTAGAAGATACGATTGGAAAAACGTGTTTTTCGAATTGTCACTATATGAAAGTTTAGGGTTCCCTAGGATTATAAAGTGAAGGTAAAGAAAAATGGTACTAGATATTGTTTGACGAGCATCATTCTTGATTTCATCTTCGGGAATGAATATGTTTGTTGCATTTGTGAGAAATTTAAGAGTGTATACATGTACAAAATGCATATCTATAAGAAAAAGTGTTGCAAATCTTTCTATTTGAAAAGATTGTACGGAGTTTCGAATCAAAATTTTTAGAAAAATCTCTACGAAGATTTAAATACGAACGAATCATGTTTCATTTTTGAAAAAAATCTACTTTCGTATAAAATATCCGGGGTGCAATATTTAATATGCGATTAAAAAAAAATCTTTTTTAAATTCCATTTTTTATCATTTTGAAAATATGAATTTGCATAAGTATATACGAGTCCAGTTGTAATAATATTCAAATAATAATTTTCGAAAACATGTTATATCTAATGTTAACTAACGAATTTTAAAAATCTGAGATATTATGATCGTTTGATTATTTCATACTTGTAAAATCTAGAATTTTCTACTTTCAATAAAACTACTTTGACTTTGTTCCTCGATTTAGAAAAAATTGGAAACGATCGGTTAATCGATTTCTTTGGATATTTTTTATATGCTTGAACTATAATCATACATTTTCTTTTCTTTTTTTTTTTTTTTTTTTTCGTTATGCGAATACTATGAGACAGGGTTATGTTCCATATACAAGTATATGAAAGCCTTTTGTACATAGGCGAACTAGTTGTTAGCCTTGATGAAGTTCGTTGCTTTTCCGTACGCAATGTCTCGACCTCTGAAGGCTACCTGCATTCATTAGGCGTTCAGCCGCAAAATTTTTTTGTCGCCGCCAACAGACGAAGCCGTTTCACTGGCCTCGTTAATCTTTCCTTCCAAATGTGGAGACAAGAAAGGGCAACCCGTACGACAATTGATATTTTCGTCGTTGCTCTTTGTTCCTCTCTGCCAGATGCAAAAATGGAAATCCATTTTATCGTCACTGACGATTTTGCTCGCGCGTTTATTCACGATTTAACCAATAAAATAAATTATCTCGTTGTCCAGTTTCTTTCAACAATCTTTCAAATTTGGAAAAGCAACTTTTTTTGTACTCTCGAAAGGGAGTTTTTTTCATTGATTATTCGATGAACACGAAGAACAAAATAAAATGTGTTTTTAAAACGAATTCGTGCATTATATTATAACACTAAAATTATCAATTAAACTGACTAATTTGAAATTTGTTGTTTTTTATTATTAGCAAAACTTGCAGGTACAATTCAATTTTATTTTCGTAATATCTTAATTCTAATCATTCGTGTGATGCATTTAGATACATTATAGGTAGTTCTAATGGATTATTATCATTATCTCTCAGATTGATCGAAGAAATAAGATATTCCAATGTCTCAAATTACGTGCTTTAATTCGAGCAACAGCTCTATTCGTTAGTCCTTATAATCCTATGCATCGACGTCGTGTCTGGCCCCCAGATGCGACACTCGCTATCCAACAACTATTGCAATTTCTGCCTGTAGCTTTAGATATTGACTCTTTTGCGTTTTAGTCTCAATCGATCCATACTTTGCAGAGTGCTCCGCCAGTTTCTCATCTAACGATAAATCAATTAGAGGGAACATCAGACGCAGAACATTAAGCGAGCAATTTTCCAGTTCATCATTGTGTCACCTCTCGAACGCCTCTCATTGAGACGTTCGGATCATCCTTTCCATTTTCTTCCTCATTTAATATTCCTCTCCATTGAAAATAGCATTCGTTAACCTCTTGACTTTCAAATCTTTTTTTAAATCTTTCGTTGAGAATGAAATCGATGAAAATTTTTTTTACAACAATTAATAGTGAAAATAAATGTTATATCATTGTTCCATAAGTTGCGTATTTTTATTGATATTGAACAGATTGCGGATTTTTGTACGTATTTTTCATATTATATATATATACATATACATTTTTCTTCTTAACGTCAACGTTTTATTTGCACGTAATAATTATTATAAACGAGATTAACTGTGCATTCTTAATAATAAAACTTCTTGCTATTTTGTAGGAAATTTTTTTCAAATAAACAATAACACTTTGTCAAACAATCACAAGAAATTTTTTATATAATATCGTAGCACAAATTTTATATAAGTAAATATAATAAAATTAAGTAACATGTTGCAAATACTATATTTTGAACAACCAAATATATATATATTTTAATTGAATAAACTTATTCTAGTTTCACTAAAAATCTGCAATCTAGAAATATCGTAATTTTCGAATCCATAGAAATTACAATGACGAAAATAATTAATCAATTATAATACCACGTGTCTTTATTATATTCTTAACGAAGCGTTGTAATTAAGGGATTAAAATATGTCGAAGGATAAAATCCTCGTACATATATATCCATCCCGTTCAATGTGAAAAATGACCAAAATTTCCAAGCATACGACGGTTCAATGATTCGAGCAATGAATTTCGTTGTACGATAACTTTCTCAGATATAAAATGATCGAAGGTTGTTCGATTGGAAACTTTGTAACAGGTTAACGAACGAAATCATGAATGTCTGGTAATCATATTCCCGCACATGGCTGTTAGTTCGATGTACTTAAATGTTTCGAGGACATGTTGCTCAATGCAAATGAAAATGATTCATCGAGACCCATCTCGAAAACTGTACTTCACACCATGGCGCACGTATTTATGATTCACATTGAAATTCGACTCGTTCGACGTGCAATTTTGTTTCGACAGAATTTTTTCGTTGTTACATCAATGTAATTTTAAAAGAGATGTAAACGATAATTGTTTAAGTTTAAGGACTTATCGATTTATATATAAATTCTAATTTCTCAACGTGATATCGATCCAATATAGATTTCCCTCGTTTGATCAGTTTTTCTTTAGGCGTTGGGAGAAATCTGATGGAGATCTCGTTTATGAGGTCAAGGTGTTTTAATTTAGGAGAAGGACTTTGATTTGTATCCCGATGATGCTCGATTTCCATTTTTTTTTTTTTCCATCCTTTGCATTGATTCAATTTTTATATATTTAGTGCACACATTATGTATATATATAGATATACAAAATGATTATTATTTTTAGATCAAATTAGAGACAACAGGAAAGAAAAATTCAGGATAATTAATAATTAAGATAATAAAATTTTCTCTTTAATCTTGAAGCTTCTCGATTATATTAGTTATATGAAAGACTTGTAAGAAGTTTAAATACATATGGTAAAAAATGTTTTATATTATAACAGATTATATATTGTATATATATTATAAATTTTCTAATTTGAGAACTGTTTTGAAAAACTTATTATCATTGGATGCTAAATTTAAAGATGCATCTATCATTGTATCACAATAGAGAAAGAATCGACAATAGTTCATTGGATATATATTAGATTCAATTTTTTTACTAATTAATTCTTTCTTTTTTTTTTCTTTTTAAATTTAACATTTCCCAAAGCGATTGAAAATCTCGTAGAAACGTAACGGAATCTCGTTCTCGATCCAAGAAGAATCTATCGCTTGTAATATGAATGCAATTTATTTAAGGCTGTCGAAACTAATCACTGTTGACTTTTCATCTGGATTTCCCTCGGATCTTTATTTGAAAAGAAAACGATGATCTTTTGATAGATGCTTTCGTATAATATTTCTCAATAGATGCATTCATTTTTCTTTCATCGACATTCTCATTCTTACTTAGCTTTAGGGAATTTCCTACATTAGCATATCTTATTAATTTTATCGAGAGTACTATGTTATTATTCCAGTTATTCAATAGTACTCACTTTAGAGCTTGCCATTAATTTCGGAAACGAAGTTTCTTTTCAAAGAATATCGTGTTTATAACACATTATTCGAATCCATCACTCCCTCGTGTCGTATTTTTCTTTCCTCTCTTCGATCAAATTTTTTAGAAATCTCGTTCGGATGAACATCCGTACGTGGATGTTCCGGACAAAGAAACGATAAAGCGGGTACTATTGTAATTGTAATCATATATGTAAAAAGATACAAAAATTCATAGAATGTAATTATAATCTTTACCTTATCAGTGGCATATGAGCTCTTGCTTGTAACGAAAATCTCATTATCAGTGAGTGTGGAGAATCTCAGGTGTCAGGGCAGGGACGAAACAGTCCTTCCACCGCGTACACATCCGATTTACTTTTTTATGCTCTTGTACATGTAATACACATATACATATATATGAATATAATTCATTAAATAAGCGTACATAACACTAAAATGAAAGATGATTTTTTTTTGTTAAGATTGCTCCTATTTCTAGTCTTGATGGGATATTAAGGATTGAAGCGAACCTTGTGAACCTCGAATAGATGTAATGCGTATTTAAATAGGAAATTATATATAATACCTCGGAGAGGAATACACCGTCCAAGATCTTCCGAATTGTGAAAAAGTTAATTATAGACGGTAAAGAAATGTTTGAATTAAATTAGAAATAATAATATTTCTAATTATGTTACAAATTATTTTGAGAGAAATAGTTTGTAATATAACGTAATCGCTTTATTATTTTGAAGAATAATGATTGAAACAGGGCCTCGATTAACCGATTTAATCGAGCATTTCGGATAATCGAGATCTAGAAAGAAGTTATTATTACAGATCATTCTGAAAATTCTGCATACCATTCTGTAAACCATTTTCATTAGAAATTAATATTTTTATTTGAAATAGTTTTTTATAAATAATAATTGGACAATCGATTAAAGAAATATAGGAAAAATGGATGAATGAATAGAGGAAATGATTGTAAAATATATTTAATAATATAATGATATATAATATGTGCAAATACAATAAAAATTATGGAAATTTTCAAGATGATTCACAGTATTGAAAATAAACTTTAAATGTATAAAATAGAACGAAAAAAGTGCATTCTTATTCTTATAATCATGTTTAGATGATATCTGTTCACGTTTCTTTTCAACTAGTGATAGTTTCATCGAATGATAGTTTTCATTGAACTTATAAAAAAATTTTGAGATTCTCGATAATCGAGACTCTGATCGATGGAGGATCGTAAATAATTGATTGATCGAGGTTCTACTCTATTAATAATTAGTTATTATTATTATTATTATTATTATTATTATTAATAAAATTGAAATCTGCTTAAAAAATTTTATGAAAATTTCCAAAAGATTACTTTTGAAAGTTACGTAAGTGGTAAACCAAGAGAGAAATATTATTTATTCCACGAGAACTTGATCACGTACCAAATTTATATCTCTTCGAGGTATTTATTCGTGATAACGAGATAATTAGGTACGAGTGAAGGTATATATTTGTCGAGTGTCATAGACAATCGAATTTTAAAGATCGATGCGAGCGATGATAACTACACTAGTGCCCTCTTTAGCATCATAGATTTTTTTGGCGCCCATTTTAAATATATACTGAACGGTTAATATCTAAATAACGACTGATCCATTACTCGAATCCATGTTTCCTCGCGTCGAGTATCGATATCTTATTATATTAAAAATCTTCTTTCTCATTTTTTTTCTCATTTTAGAATCGAATTCTCATTCTGAATCCAGACTCTGAACTGTGAGCGTTAAAGTGGACACTACTGTATATCGTGCGTGTTTTGCTGGTCAAAGTAACGAGTCTTTATATTAGAAAATAATCATATATGTGTAAGAACGAAGTGCGTGTGCAGAGTGGAAGATTCGTGACGGATAGCTTCTGCCACTGTTCGTAATCATCTGTTATATCTGGTTATTTCTCGCCATCGATAACGTGCACCGGATTCACTTCTCGATCGTTAACAAACACGATGACGTAACCAGAAGATAAAGTCTCTTTAGTAATTTCTGTGTTATCCAACACGATGAGAAGTTTTATAGAACGGCAGTTAGATTATGTAGATGGCTGTTGAAAAGATATCCTTTCAAGAATAGTTAGCCACTCGATTAATCTTCATCTATCTTTGCTTTTACCGATTCAACCTCTTCGCTACGGTTTCTTCGAAACTGAAAGCAATTTTGTTGTACAGTTTCACAGCAGATCTTGTTAATGCACGAGAAATATGTGCATGAATATTCAACCCTTTTAATGGTAAATGATTTTAACATCGATCTCTCTTGAACTTTATTTTATATATTTCCGATTCTAAATTATATATTATATATATTTTACAAATATTAAATTATTTATTAAATTTAAATTTGTGAAATTCATACGGGTTATTTTAAATTGGTCACACCATTAAATGGGTTATACGTGCATATTCGATGACTGGACATAAAAATGTCATAATAAATTGTATCCTAGATTTCCATCTTCCATGATATAATACGCAATTTTTTTCTTCGCCCGTAATAAGATCTTAATCTGATAATGTACAAAGTAAAATTTGATATATTTTGTTAATAAATTTTTAACAATATTAATACATCCAATTTTCTTTATGTCCATCGTTATTCGTAATATAATACGCATAAACGAGAATAATAAAATTTTTGCTAAAAAAGAATAAAAAGAATTTTAAACAACTAATTTTACAAGTTTTATCAAAAATATAAACAGAAGATAGAATATATAATAGCAAATATTTTTGAAAGGATATCTCTTTTCACACAAAAATACCTCGGCCGTTTAAATCGCGTTTTATCAAAAGTTCCAGGGATCGTCGTTCTTCGAGAATTTCAGGGTCGTGTCCTCGAATCCTGCGAACGTTCGATTATACAGCCCTCGTTAATTAACTGTTTCCCGTGAAAATTAATTGGAAACGTTCGACGAAAATTAATTAGCTCGGATCGGGTATCTGGAACATCATCTGATTGTATCGTTGTACACGTATCGAGCGTTTTACTCGCTTGCACACTGGACCCTTTCTGACTTGTTTGTATATACTATATATATATACTATATATATAGTATATATGTCTCGCCATCGGGATATATGCATGCACACATACATACGCGTAGTTGGAAAGAATAATCCAGAAAGAATTGGAGAACTCGAAGCGTTCAACAGGGAGTTGTGTACAAGTAGGCTTATGCTTCGACGCGATGAAATATCGGGTCGTTGGCATATCAAGGATTTTTCTTTCACTACTTCACTGTTCGATAGAGGATGCGTGTTTATCGTAAACGACACGAATATTCACTCTCTTCGTCTCTCGTTCGTGGTTTCTGCTATCTTTCGAGATTGGTTGGAACGAGAGATATGGAAAATAAAAGAAAGAAGCGGAAATGCAAGGGAGCAAGAGAGGGGGAAAGCGAGCCATGTAGCCTTAAGCCATGTGTCCTCGCTGAAGCAACAACGAGAAACTTTTTGGTGCCTGGTAACACGTTTTTCGAGACACGTTTTTGCGCACATCGAGGCAATATAATTGGAGGAAGTTTTTATTTTAATTTCGAAGGTTGGCACTAAACGATCAGAAGTTTTAGAATCACCTTTACGATTCGAATCTATATTCTAATTTCGTTGTTAAAAAAAATTGTTCAATCTCCGTTTAATCTCGATCAAATTCCAATGATTCCAAAAACTTTTGATCAGCAATATATGTATATTCGCTTCTACCGAGAAATGTTTCGAAAAGTAACGATTTCAGCTCCCCTCGTTGCTGACGCGGATTTCCTTTGATATTTTATTGCAAGACGAAGCAACTTGCAATAAAATCGTACGATAAAATATCAGCAAAAAATTTCCCTCCCTCCCCTCCTCGTCATCGTTGGTTCATCGAGGACACTGCCTGGAAATCAACAATGTAGTAGTAACGATCGCGAAATCCGTTAAAACGCGACACCAGATAGCCGCGCTTGTATTGATTTTTCCGTTAGTCACGGACGTACGTGTGTAAGAGAGAGAGAGAGAGAGTGTGTGTGTGTCGTTCACCCGCCTCGTCCAGGAAATTCGAAGAGAAATATTCGTTATCGATAATTTCGAAATTCGAAATTTATACGATCGTTCGTTCGTAACAATTTTTCCAGAGAAAGGTGTTTCGCCGCTATAATACAGTTTCCTGTGTATCGATTTGTTATATACGCCGATCCGAGGGCGATACATACGCGTATATATAATAGAGGAAATCGGTAATTCCCTTTGTCGAAATGTAGAAGAAGCAAGCAAACAAAGGTGGGGAAACGAGAGGCGTGTCCGATCGATCGATCGATCGATCTCATCGAGCCCCCACGCTCTCGAAACTTGGACGTTGGCGATTTCGGACGCTGTCGCTCGAGAGAGGGAATTTGCGAGCGTGTCCTCGCGACCTTCCTTTTGTCACGATCTCGAAAACGCCAGCCGAGATTGAACACGACAGTTTCGAGATTTGCCCGAGTTAGCCCCCCCCGCAATTAGGGCTGCTATTAGGGTATTCCGTAGGATTAGCCGGCGATACTCGAGTTCCTGTCGATGCCCGACCAGTGGAAATCCGGCTCGACGATCACCGTGTTAAAATAATGATAATAACACACGTGTCGAGTTTCGAGCCGGGATTTCGAACGCCGTTTTTCAAATTTCCCGCCGAGAAGCTTTCCGCGCCTCGCGAAAGCCGCTTTGTACACGTGTCGTTTTATCGTTGATTGGATCTTGATTCGTAACGACTCGTTCACCACGGATGCACCAATCAAATCCTCCACGTACCTTTTCTTATAATAAGTAGGCTGAAAAATAATGAATCGCGCCGCGATTCCTCCTCCTACGTATCGTCGTGGCAAAATGTTATGTCCTTGCATAAACGGATAGAATACGAAACGTGAGCATCATGATTGTTATATAGAATATACATGCATACGTATATTGTGCGTCGAGAGAAGCCACGATTATTATTATTATTATTATTATTATTATTATTATAAAAATAGAAGAAGAAGAAGAAAAAAAAACGATGAATAAATTAATTTGTTCGTTGATGAATTGTTGCGCCAAAGTATAAGTACGTACGAGTGAAGTAATTTATCTGTATCGTGTGTAATAAGGGATACGATAAAGAGAGATCCTCTCTTGTGAATATAAAAATATGTTTGTTTGAACTGAAAGAGGATAAGAAAGAGAAGGAGGAAACGAGGGAAGGGGAAAGGGGGGAGGGAGGGGGTGGGTCAAGGGGAAAAAAAATCGATATCATCACTATTTTGCATCAGGAGTATTGTAAATAAAATAAAAAAATAAAAAAAAAAAAAAAAAAAAAAGAAAAAAAGAAAAAAAAAACGAGGAAATACCTTCTCCTCGCCTTGTGATCATTTATGTTTGTAAATTGTAGCCAACTTACGATTCCTATAAATACGATGTATGATGTTAGATACTTCGAGAAAACGGACTTGTATTATTTTATCTTAGCACTCATTGATGAATATAACTAATCTCATTTTTTGTAAATATTAATTTAAAAAAAAAAAATAAATCTTATTGTGTAAAGATTGTATAATTTAAATATCGTTATGTTTTATTAATTTTTCTCTCAAGACAAATCGTTACTGCACGTATTCCTTCGATCTCCTCTCTCTCTCTCTCTCTCTCTCTCTCTCTCTCTCTCTCTCTCCGTTTCTCATTTTCTTTTTATTTATTTCTTTTTTTTCTCTTCCCCTTTGATTCGTCGATGGCGCATGAAATTTTTTTCTATTCCATTCCGTGTATGCATGGAAAAGGAAAAAGGAGAAAGAAAAGAGATAAAAAAAAAAATTATTATCATGCACACAGTGTGCTATTTTTTTTGTAAATAGTGGCGGATGCGTTTCTGCGTGAGAAAAATGGATTTATTTGTTTGTAAAATAAAACTAATTTACACGAAAAAAACATTCACATTTTCGTTTTCATCCAAATGTAACTTTACACTCTTTCTCTTTACTCTTTTTCTCTTCCCCCTCCCCCCCTTAATATTGCGAACTTTTTGTTTTCATAGAAAGAAAAATAAAATAGAGAAATGTAGTACGATATTTGAACTTTATTTGATCATATATTACGATTATATATTGATATCTTATATACATATAATATTTTACGATTAGAAAGAAGAATATATGTGCAAATATATTAATTAGAATTCGAGAATATTAATCATTGTATTTTTTTCTTAACAGTATATATGATTTTTTTGATGAATGTTAAAAAATTATAATCTTTATTCATTTTTTTTCTTCATTATTATTTAAATACAAATATTTTTCTTATTAATTTTGAATCATTTTAACATAACAATTTTAATATTAATATTTTAAAGGAAATATTTTTATATAAATTTGGTATACACGTTTTTTTTTTTAATAATTTAATTTATCTAATCAAAATATAAAATTTTGAAAACGAAATTAGGGAAAACGAGGAAATTATCGTGTCAATATTCGTAAGCAATTAGTTTATTATGTTTCATTGCCCATATGTTTCCTTCTGTTCAATTCTGTTAAGAATTACACGTATACTCATAAAAGACGAACAAATGCATTGTTGTGTTACATAATAATACGTAATGTCGTTATTTTCAGTAATTATAGTTACTAAACTATCGTTAACTCTGAATTGACCGTACACATTTGTAATGTTTTTCCTTTTTTACATTTGAAAGGATCGTTTAAATTTTTTTTTAAATTTTCATTGTTAACAAAACAACGACATATTGTTATGGAAATATCCAATGATTCGAATAAAATTACAAACATCCATTCGATTTTGATATATACAAATATTTCTAATTTATTATTAACAATTTAATTCCTTTTTTTTTTAATTTTTGTTCAAAATGCAACACAATCGACAACAAATGTTTAAATTTTTGCAAATTGAATATACGTATTTCTAATTTTTTCTTTTTGATCTATTCGAAAAAGATTTAGTTTCAATTTAATTTTATAAATTTCTTTTTTCAATTTTTATCAGAGATATAATAATAAAGATGATGTTTTAAAAAATTGTTTTAAAAGAGAAAAGAATGTTGCCCTAAAAATAGCTTGGAACGAAGTAATTGGAATAGGATTATGGTTGAAATTAGAATTAACAGTTGCTTATATCCATTCGTGTGATTTATGAATGATCAATAACAATCGTGCTAATATCGTAACGTTGCGGTTGTCATTGATACCGGATGCTAAATCTTGACTTTTCGTGGTCTATATTGGGATTATGATTGAATATCAGGATACCAGTGGAATAAACCAGTGGTTCTCAAAGGAATCCGAGGATCAGACAATTCAATTTACCTTGATTTAAGATTCATGATCATAAGTTAATTCCGAGATGAGATCTTGGTTCGTCGTGTCCAAAGAAGAACATTAGAAGTTTTTTAACGTTTCACCGGCATTGCAGTTCTTGTTTAACGAATGTGAAAATTCTGGCATTCGTCCTGATATCATGCGATGAAAAATTATCCGCAATGCCGAAGAAACTCAAAAAAGAGGAAAAAAGACAAAAGTTAATATCAATTATACAAATATTTAAATATTAAATTTTAATAATTTACACTATTTGTTTATATTTTAATAATTTTTTCTTAACATCGTCTCATCGTTTCTTAAATAATTTCGTTCTTTTAAAATTAATCTACTCGAACATATATATATATATATTTATACGCTACGATAAAAAATATCAAAGTATTCAATTTTCTTCTCATATTTTTTACGACAAATAAAAAAAACATTCTTCACTTCTTATAAATATCTTCAATTGCGAGAGATATTTTCAGATCGATTTTCCCATCGAAAAAAGACAAATTCCTTGCAGAGCAAATAGCAAAAATAAATTTCCTTTCTCGGAGAATTACCTGTAAAAATGAAACGTAGGATGAAATATCAGGCACGTTTATTAAAGCTCTGTTATTGGCACTTGTTCGAACGATCGCAAATTGCTTGATACATTCTTATATAGCGGACAAATTTACACCGTTTAATGTTGCAACCGTGGTCGATCCGAGAATGTGAACATACATACATACATATATATGTATACACATGTACACGGAGCACAAACATTGTGGCACAGCTTCAAATTGATGGCGCCAGTGTATTAGAGCGGGTATAATGATGACTGCGCGGTGCTGGACGATAAATTTTAGAAAATCCTCGAAATAGAATGGCGGCCGAGAGGAGTGGCTCTGTGTGAAAAAGGCAACGGCACGACCTTGGCTCATCTATAGATTGTTGCTGCGTCTAAATTCGTACCACTCCCGGTGTGCACGAACAATTATAATGTTACCGCAACGATACATCGTCCAACGATGCTCTAAAAGCGCAAAGAAGCATTACAGCGTTGGGCAAGTTGCTCTTCGTGTCACGAAGAAATGATTATCGTTGCGTCAAACTCGTTAACTCGTGCGCTTTTTAAGATACAAAACAATAGAGAGTGGAATCTCGAATCGAATTCTAAATTATGCTGGTTATTCACGATGATTTCAGTTTAGAGAGAGACGGTTATTCTTATCCTTGAACGAGATTAATCCTTGAGAAAATTGGTTCCTCGATCGATAGTTTCTCTATGGAAATAGAGTTCGTCGAAGGAGTGTTATTCGAGGAGAAATTTATCGAATTGGTATCCAATTCCCGGAAAGGGAACAGTAGTAAGAAATGGTTCTGTTCAGGCAAACGTTTGTATGCAAGTAAGTACGACTATTTATAGAGCAATTTCGAGATAAACGTTCGTTTCTAAAAATATTTCGAATATCGATATTCTAAAAGTATTGAATCTCGAAAATAAATATAGACCTTCGTCTTTTTATGACACGATAAGATGGATCGAGTTAAAATTAAATCGATCTCAAGATCTTTTCTCATTTCCCCAGCGACTCGCTATCTTTCAGTTAGAATAAATAAAGGTGCGTGGAATTCCAAACTTGTGGCGACACGCAATTGAGAAATAAAAATTTTAGAAAACGCGTTAAGAAGGCGAGTAAATAATCAAAGCGTCGTATTTTCTCTCCGTTACCGCTGCCGTTTCATTACGCTGACTCTGTTATAAAACGTTCGCGGATCGCACAGTGTGTCATTGCGTGGAAAGCGAGAGTATCGGGTTTCAACACGAGAAGCGTAATGTTGTACGACGCGTTGCGGAGCCAGGTAGATGGCTCGAGGAGCGGAAACTTGGGACGTCCGACTAATAATTTATCGCGACACGTATATTTTACTCTCCAACGAGGAACACGTGAGCATTACGTCCGTTGATTTAATTCGATAACGAGCGGTCATCTCGATTTTCGCGACGATCGTGAAATCAAAAACGGAAATCGGTCGAAGAGGAATCGAAGGGATTGGAAGGTTTGTGCCGGTTGTTATCTGTTTGATGGGCGTCAGATGGCTCTCCCCACTTCTCCACTTCGGTGTTATCACGCGAATTTGCATTATCTTCGGTTTTTTTACATAATATTTGTATACGATGATTCACATTCGTGCATCTTCAGTTAAATCGTGTCGAACGAAGGAGAAGAAAATTGCGAGTGTGGAAATATATTTATCGACGGAGCCGTTGAATCATTTCTTTTTTTTTTTTTTTTTTCGAGAAACGAGGATACATTCATCGATCCTTCCTCTCGATAATAACGAGAGAGAAAATAAACGTTTGACGTTTTATAAACGTGTTTAATAAACGTTTGAGTCACGTTTTCTAAGTATGACATTTATTAGGCATCAAATGATAATCGTCCTCTTCGATCGAACGACGATATTAAGAATTCCATTTAACTTTGACTCTTTTATTTAACGTGTTTGTTTGATTCTGTCCAACAAATGATTTCCTTTTATAATACATCTCGTATATTAGTTTTTCGAATTTTATCGGATTCGTTCGACGCCTGGACGAAGATGGAAAACATGGAAAACGATAAATCGAGGAGAAAATTTCCTTGCAATTTCGACGGTTTGCCACGTCACGTTGTAACACAAAAAGGGAAATTATACTCAACTAGGTTGAGTCCTGAAAATACAAGGCCACGCAACGCTCTGCTCCGACTTGTATCAATTCTTCCACTTGGTTGCAAAGGAAATGAATTTCGCAACGAAACGGCCGATTCATTTTCATTCGTATGTGTAACTCGTCATCATGGCGGCGATTTATGAGACGAGGCATAATTTGAGACGAGGGAAAAATTCGCGCCGTTCCATCTACGATTAATTAATTCCAATAATTATCCAAATTCCAATTTTTCAAAATCAGAAATTATACATGAACAATTCCAAGAGTTTGCTTAATATTTTTTCTCTCTCGTCGTTCCTCTTTTTTCCTTCTCACTTGAACTTTGACTCACTCGGATCTATCAACTCACTTGATAATTTAATATCGAAATAATTAAATACAAATAATTCGACCAGTATCTGTAATTTGATCTTGCAATAATGGTTAAGTTCATTCTTCACAGCTACTAATTAATTAATTATACGGATCGTGTATAGAAATAAGGAAACGTTTTCTCGCGATATTGAATAGAAATATTAAGAAAGTCGAACGAACAACTCGTCGAAGAGGACCAAGATCAGAGCTGCGTATTTTAACACTTCGATCGGGTGGAAAGTTTTATTTATAGTCTCTCGTCTCGTTAACGACACCTTTCGTGGCGTGCTTTCACGTATCCGATCGACGTGGAAATTTTCGTACTTCAAGCGAAGGATCGACGATGCGTTTCCAACCCCTTCCGATTCACCAAGTGTTTCCCATCGCCGTATGTACTTCTCATTATTTTTAAACTTTGTCGAAACTTTCTATCTCTATAGAAGTGGTTCCTTTACCACTACTGCTAGATTATTATACATGTACATACATGTAAGCGTTATTGCAACTAGAATATAATAAGATGTATACACGTGTTATATATATTTTACATTTTCCACAAGCAAGAGCGAAAAAACTGTGCCCCTCGACGAGTGTAGAGTAATTTCACGGTGCTGTGCCAACTCGTCGATTATAATGACACGTTATTATAATATAAAGGATAAAGTTTTTCTCGACCATATTCAGGAATAAGTTTCATTCTTCGATAAATGGTGTAAGAATGATGAATGGTTGATTAATAGGAGATAATATTTTTATCAGGTGTCGTTGGCGACAGGTTGCTCGCAATATTTCGCCGTTCACTTGCGATAAAGCGTGGTTGGTGAACAGATATTACTTGATATACTGTTACCACGGTTAGAAATTAATATGGCAGAATCACGTTCATAGATATTGTTGGGAAAAATAATTTTATTCGCCAAGAGGGTAGATAGATTATTTCAAACATTTCTCGTAGACAATCGATTTAATCATTTTTTTCCAAATGTACATTGTCTATACGTTTGTTTGTTGTAAAAAAAAGTATTGTTTTTGATAAGAGATAAAGGAAATCTAATCATTGAATTACTGTGAAAAGATGTGTTTGGATAAGTCTTAGGCAAAATAAGGAATGCATGTATTTATTTAAACAAGCTTTTAGTAAAATTTTTATTAAATTTGAACGTTTCAACCGATCTAATAATCACAATAGGAGAGTGTGGTTAAAACGAATTTATTGGAAACATAGTAAGTTTTTCAGCGTTATAACAAATTTTAGATTAAAAAGTAGCCGAAACAGAGAGAACGAATGTTTTACTGTTAGAAACCTGCCTCCACCTTGATTGGTCTCCATTTTGGGCGTAAACCGCTTCGCGATGAGAAATATTGCATAAACTTGGTTCAAAGTTCTGCTATTTTAGTTTCACCTTTATATATATACATATATATACACATTTCCCAGAAGATTTTGACACACGTTGACTCTGGCACGGTTTACAAAATTTCATGGTCGAATGTTTAAGGGGTTGATTTATGCCTATGTAACTTATTCGCTGTTTGTCGAAATTGTCAGGAATAAAGCTGCTATAAATTATTTAATAATGTTGGGATGCAATATATTATTCGTTGGTTTCGTTAATGCCACTTTAAATGATGGACAGCTGTTCCTGGAGATAGAATTGTTGAAGAGAGAGAGAGAGAGAGAGAGAGAGAAGTGGAAGTGCATTTAAAACATTATTACGTTTTATAAAATATTTCGAAAAAAAAAAAGAAAAAGAAAAAATGATTTTATTTCCTGATTTTATTGGGGCAAGAATGGAAGAAATGTTTAATTAATGTTACATATGAATGTTTGATACGCGATTCATAGTTTGATTAAAAAAATAATACGATTCATTTTGAAAATTTATACATCATTAAAACGATACTTTGTACGTTCGAAATTGAATGTTATTGTATTGTATATGAGTATATAATTTATTTAAACTTGGTTCTCTTCGGTTGCAAGGCAGGATAAATTCTTCGTAATCTGTGAAAGTATTACATAACTCGTAATAATAGGATGGAATTTATTTTAATATGAATCATGCGAACAGAGATAAAAAAATAAATGGATGGATAAAGAAGAGATTCGACTTTTTTTTCAAATTCTTTTTTGAACGTTTACAACGAAATATCGAATGGCAAACAGTTAATAATTGATGTATCGAATATTTTCTCGCTTCAGTTTTGAACCATTCAATCAATTTTGTAACACTTCAATATTTGAAATGGGTATGGGGATAAAACGGAACGTTGTTAAATAATTTTATCGAAAAAACCAAATTTTGATATATTTGATTTTTCCTTAAAAAGAAATCTAGTTTAAAAAATTTCTTAAGCTTCGTGAAGGAATGAAAATATTGTTTTAAATTATTTTCTAACTTCTTTTTATAAACTTTTTAATTTCTTATTTTAACCTATCTATATCTCTATTATATAATATCCAACAAGAAATATCCATTTTATTAATATGCAAAGAGTTCTTCGTTCATTTGTTATTCAAGAAGCTTTACTTCTGACGTAATACAGCTTTACATTAATCAAAACTAGTGGAAACATTCTTGGTTTTCTAAAACACCTTTATTTATTTACTTATTTTTTTCAATATACCAAATCTTTGAAATTATCTTACACGAAGAAAATTCTACAAACTTTTTTTCATCATTTCAAAACATACTTCAGAAAATTGAAGTTTTTTTCCCCAATCATCTTTTTCAATAAAAACAATAAATTAAATCTCTGATCTTTCAGAAACCACCAACCCTAGAAACCGATTAAATTTAAAGAACTGTTAGAACTTCGAGTATTTCAATATATATTAAAAAATAAAGAAAAAAAGAGAATACCACATAATACCACATTTTAGAATGATTAAGGACGAAAAACATAGCACAAATTGTTCAACAAAATATATGGACATTTCCTTTTATCTTATCCCTCACGTGTATAAATTCTTTGCACGTATGTGCCACCTACTACTACGATACCGTTATTAATTTATCGCTACGAGAATTTCGAAAATCGTTTCTCGACATATATACAACCGGTCAAACTCGTTAGCCAAAAGCGTTTTTTGGTGTATTAAAACTCGGCAAAATCGTTTTTCCATTCACATCAGAATCGAGAGAGAGAGAGAGAGATGAGAGGAAGAGAGAAATACACGCGTGCAGGCAGGGCACGTAACGACAAAAGGAAGGCGATTTAAATGCTTTAGGCATACGTCTGGGCAGAATGAGTGTGCGTGACCTGCCAATTGTTGCCTCCGATCGCTCGTAGAGGGCTCTTGAAGCGTGCTTTTTGTTAATGGCGCTCGTCGAATCTCGTTACACCGTTAAATGTCTCGTGCTGAGTTTTCTTTCCGATGTCGATAGCAGTTCGAAATAATTAGCCCAGTTTTACTATACTGGCCTGTGTACATACGTTTCGCAATTTTATCGAGATTAACTTTAAACGGATCGATCCTTCCACTTTGAGTTTCAGCTTGACTCGGTTTAATCGTATCCTTGTTGTGACGCCAGATTTCCTTTGTTTATTCACGAAATTCTCGCAGCAGAGATAGATGGAAATTTGATTTTTGGAAATCTTTAAATTCCTTTTACAAGCTAAAAAGCTTGTGAACCAATGAAAACGAATTTAAATTTTAAATATGAATTATTACTTTTGTTAATTAAATGTAAAAAATATATTCCAATATCTACGCAAAAATATTCTACATCTTTTGGTTTTGAATCACAAAAAATAGCAAAAAGTTTCCAGTATCCTATTCCTAAGTTTAAATTACAATAAAAGAATTTGAAGATTTATCCCATTTCAGAATTAAATCGACTCGAGCTGCAGCTCTTACAAAATTGACGTTTCATTTCATCATTTCGCCACTGAACGAACCTTTTGCAAATCTGCTAAAATTTGCTAAAAGTGATGATCACGAGTTTCAACATCGCCTTATTAATTATCTTATTATTATTCATCCACACAGGGTTTTTCCTCTGAGATAGAATACAAATAGATTTTAATCATTGGGATGGTATTTTGATGCACAAAAACTTTTGTTATCGCGATCAATACCGCGATAACAAAGGTGTTATCCCCGTATTATAATAGTAGAACAATTTGTGGGATCTCTTTGGGATGGAGCCAAACTCAGTCGTATACATATATATATATATATATTGTATATTTTTGTCTGGAGTAAGGGGAAAACGTGTCGTCGTTGTCTTTTAAATTAAAAAAAAAAAAAAAAAAAAAGAAGAAGAAGAAGAAGAATTCTGTACACGAGTAAACTTGTATACAGTTGGTTTAGATAGTTCACTCGTCGTTTTTAAGTAGATCGTCCACCGAGCGCAGTTAGTCAAAATGTCTCACACACGAAGCATCTCACGCGATCTTTCAGATTATTAAAAAAAAAAACCAAAAAAAACCAAAAAAAAAAACCAAAAAAAGGAAAAAAAGAAAAAAAAAAAAAGAAAGAATGCCGTACCCGTTTTAGTGTACTCCTGAATCGTTCGACCGTTATCGTGAAGCTATCGTTTAAGTGTCAACGTGTAAAGGTACCTTTTTATGGGCTTACCATTTTACTGCTGCTGTTGCTGTTGGACGAAAAAAGGAGGAACCGAAAAGAAACCACGAAATGCGGCTTTCGATACGCTCGATGAAATTATTATTATGAAAAAACAGCTGTTGTGCTTGTTGTGATCGATATATATCAGCTTCTTGACGGAGGAAGCAAAAAGTTTCCTCGACGAACTGTCGCAACAATTGTAAACTTCAGGGCGCGAATCCAATTCTTTCGACGAGTCCCTCCTCTAAGAATTATTTCTATCGGACTCACTGCATTGAGAATGGAAATCAACCGTTGGACAATCGACGCGTAGCAAGAAATACTCGCCGGGAGCAATTTTATTCCAATTATATTATCGTGAGATATGGATTCGCATCCTTGTCGAAGGCACAAAAAGAAAAAAGGAAAACGAAAGACCAGCCTTTTAGTGAAAATACAATAAATAATTATACGACTAATTTTCAAAGCAATAATTAAATGGCAAAGGGACGTATATTGACTCGTATCGTTTTTTTTTTCCCAAACACACGTTTCGCCGTTTCTTTTCGATTCTCAGCTATTATACGCCCGTAAGGATGTACCTACGAATTAAATGAATATAAATATATTATATATATATATATAGATAAATATAAATATAAATAAATAAGTAAATCTATATATATATATATGTATATAAATACGATGAGAAAGGAATAATAAAGAATCTAAGAAGTGCGGATCGAAGTCGCCGAATTATTCCGAGGTTCGCTGCAATTCGGCCTCTTTGACGTTTATGATCCGAGACAATACGGGTCAATTGTATATGTATAAATATAGATAATGATATTATCGAAAATTTCATGAAGCGAAAAAAAAAAAAAAGAAAAAAAAACGTGGCTAAGTCTGTCTGTGAATATAATAATAATATCAAGTATGTAAACAAAGATGTGTTTTAGGCTATTTGTATTTAAACTTTAATTTGAGCTGATTGTTTACGTATCCTCCTCCACCCTCCCTCTCCACCCCCCCCCCCCGGTACTTACGAGTGATTATACGATATAAATGCAAATAAATTAATTAAAATAGTTGATCGATCCGTTTTTGTTTTTCTATTTCTATCTCTAATGCAGGAAAATTGAAAACCGTTTAATTTTTCTTGATCAGGTAAGTGTTATAAATATATATATATATATATATATATATACACTTGAAATTTTTTTTTGTCGCATGTAATAATCGCACGTAGGATAATTATATGGAAGGCACACCTTATTATTATTGGTGATGTTAAATTAAGTATTATTTTAATTGTACCGTATTATATCTACTCGTATTATTAATTGCCTCGTGTCATAATGTTGTTCTCTACATTCGCTTACGGAGGCATACATCATTTATCCTCACCTTGATTCTCATTTCACGAAAGATTGGTTCGTTAATATCACCCTTTTATGCACGAGCAGCCTTAATTAGATAGCCGTGATAAGAATTCGACAACTTGTCCATCCGTTGGAATTGCTTTTAGCTAGCTCGCGTCTCTTAAACTGGATTAATTAGATTCTGCTCGTTGTCAAAAAGGAACGATAATTTATATCCGTATATATCTTGGTCATCGTTTCGATTATTGTGATTTATCGGATTCACGATTGTTAAAATTATAGGAAACGAGGATATTATAGGAAACGAGGTATTAATCCTTGATTGGATGCAAACGTAAATTATCGTGAAAAAGTGTCTTGTATAATAGGAGGGAGGGGGAAAAAAATGGAATGGAAAAAGTTGGATGGAAATTATTTTGAATTTTTTTCTTTTTTTTTTTTTTATCAACCTTGATATTTACTTTTACAATTCAATTGTATCACGCTTTGGCATCTATATTATAGATATGCATCTGTATTTGATGGATTCTTCAATCTGATTTTTTACGAAATGTGAATAATGAAAAAAGTTTTATCTCGCGTTTTTAATTGGTTTTTCACTCTACCGTTAATTATGCAATACTCTGTGTTGAAATACACAGAATTCAATGTTATTATTTTTATATAAATTAACCTAACAACCCGTTAATTTTTCCACACTGTTACTTTTGACTTTTGATTTTATTTTAAACGCAATTAATATCATAAATACATATGTATTTATACAAATAAATATCAAATAGAATTCAAATTAACTTTCTTTATCGAAGAAACGCTTGCATTCACCCTTAAATTGGCAAAGGATAAAAAAGGGACGTCGTAGAGAAACGACGTCGAAGGTTTTCCAGCCTGGTTTGAAGTGGTTAAACAATTCGAAGGCAAGCTTTCCAATTACTGGGAGGGGTCCGCGATTCTTCAAGAAACGAAGGTGTATCCCGCAGTATTTCATCCGTTGAATAACGGTATTAAACGGTGTCAAACGCACGTTTGAATGGCGCGCAATTATTTGTTTTAAACGTATGCCTCCCCGAGTTGGCCGCGTCGAATCGAAGTCAGGTTGAAATTGAGCACCAACTCGATTTAGCTCGCACACAAACGAGCCCATGCAGAAACGTAACGTTTACTTTCGTAAGCGTGTGCACCACATCGGTCGATGCGGTTTTACCG
Source organism: Apis florea (assembly GCF_048593485.1). Classification (NCBI taxonomy): domain Eukaryota; kingdom Metazoa; phylum Arthropoda; class Insecta; order Hymenoptera; family Apidae; genus Apis; species Apis florea. The sequence goes on along the minus strand of NW_028256430.1, from coordinate 295,280 downwards.
TGGTGGACTTGTGGATGTGTATTATGAGGGGGAAGGGGGAAGCAGAATGAAGCATGAGCGTAATAATTGTGTTATATCTACTTCGTAAACAATTAGAAGCTGTGAATATCCGGCCAACACTCGTTCGAATCAATTCAGTAGGACGATAATTTTACGGATAATATCTTATCGTTTGTTATTTATCGACAATTGAAATCTTTGGATCGATTCGATTCCAAATTTTCGATGAGATACAAGTGCCTCTGGTGCTTTATCTGATAGCAATCAGGGTGTAATGTACAGGGTGTGTATTCGAGGGGTTAACGTATCGATCGAAGGATCGATTCTGGAGATTAAAACGAGAGAATAGAAAGATTGATATAGAAAAATTGTTGCTCGAGGCTTATTTATTAAGTTATATATTATATATGTATTAATATCGAAATTATTGATAACGATTGAATTGTTGTTATTTTACTGCAAAACTTATACTCGAAAAATTTTCTAAAAAATTATAGAATGATTGATATTAAATTTCAAAAATTTTTTTTTGGAAAGAATGCCAAGAAATCTTCAATCAAAAGTAATGAGAAATTTTTCATCTTATCCTTGTTATCTTAGCCAAAAGTTTGGATAACGAGTTTAATAATTTTTCGATAAAATCAAGAATTATAAAATTAAATAATCAAAAAATAAAATTAATTAATCCACTACGTTGAAATTTTACTTAAATTATATTTTTTGTTTTGTTTTTTTTTTTTTAATATCGTTTAATCCTTCGAGCTCGTCTACGTAATGAACTTTTTAATCAGTAGATTATTAGAATAATTTTTTTCTCCATGCATAATTAAAAGTCAACACAGAGATCGCGAAGAATTAATTTCCTATGAATATATAATTCATGGAAGATTTTGTGTTCGTTGAATATACTTATACTTCAGTTATTTAATTTAAACACTTGATTTTAATGTTCATGCATCAATTATTCGTATAAAAATATACCATAAAAAATATTTGCGATGGGAATAATGCAGAAAAATTGTTGAATAATTAATATTCGCGGATAAAAATTTTCACGTATGTGGAAACGAATTAGCATCGAGCATTTAAATAATCATTATTCAAATCTGATATTCAATTTTTTTCTCTTTAGATTTTTCTTATCGGAAAATCGCACTTGTATAATTACCTTTGAGCTGTAGCATAAATTTCATAAATCGTTCGAGTCCTTGGTCAATTCCTTGGTCTATTTCCCTGTTTAATTCACAATTCACGATGATAAATCTTTATAAATATATATTTCGCAATTATTCCTCTTCGTTTGCTAATTATCTCTTAAGAATTACACTTACACGATTTGCAAATCTCCTCAAAAAAGAAGAAAAGGAAAAGTATTCGAGAGTCTCTTTCTAAACTTTCTTAAAAAAAAAAAAAAAAAAAAAACTTTCTCGAAATATGTCGAGAATTTCGCAAATTTAAAAATCGAAAAAATTGCGTAATTTTTTGATTCTCGAAAATATTAATTCAAAACGGTCGATCGCATGGTGAAATCGGAAGAGACGTTAATGCATCTAACGATCGTCTTAAACGTTCTCGAGAGAGCGCGACCAACTCCTACCTAAACTAATTCTTCAATTAAGCCAGTTCCTTCGTTCGAGACCGCGAAGACCATCAATTGCCGCATCTCGTACGTCGATGTCGAGGATACCACGCCTCCTCCTCTTCCACGCATTTCCCATGGAGCCTCGTACATTGCAATTAGATATAAATCGTATCAAATGAAGGAGATCCGATCGATGATTCGAGGCGAATCGTTTTACGCGAGAACATCCAGTTCATGATGTTTCTTTCTACGCCTACGATGACCATGTCGATGACCAGTAAAAAGAGTAGGTGGATCGAAATTTTGCTTTGTGTCCGTTGCATTTCGTTTCTGTTTTTTTTTTTTCTTTTTTTTTTTTATTATTATCGAGAACGGAGGAGGAAATGTTTCCAACAGGATGCAAACGGATAGTCGAATATTGGATTAACAAGTCCTTGATTTCGAGTTAATGTATTTTTGTCGTGTTTCTGAATTGATTTTTTTATCAAGCTTTAATCATTTATACGATCAATTATTTATACAAATGTGGTTATGACGATGATGTCTGGAAGAGTAGTGACACAACTGTAATTTTTTCAGGTAAAATAAATAATTTGGTTGAATAAATGTAATAAACGAAACATCGAAAAAAATTCTGATCGCATTTCAGTTTTATTTTTAAAAAACAATTGCAACTTTTATATTCAATTAATAATTTGCAAATTTTGGGAAAAAGTTTTTGTTATTCTCTAAATTTGAAAATGAGATTGGGTATATTTTAATTTCAAAAAAGTATACTTTAAAATTATTTGACAATTATAACTGTGAATGATATGAATTTATTTAATATAAAATGTAATTTAGATTAGATTAAGACATTACTTTGAAAATTTTACGATGAAATTTGAAATTTGAGGCATGTAAATGTATAAATTTTTGGCAATAAATTCTTCGTATTGTAATGAAATATTCAAGAAAATAAATCGGTTGTTTGCCAAAAATTTGCAGATTTACATTTTGATCGTAAATAAAACTGAGAATTATCATTATTCAAAAATGTATCTAAATTATGTTCCATTATTTAAATATTTCAACTGTTGTTATATTATTTGCCTGTTATTCGAATCAACTTCTTTTAACTTCTTTCTCAAGCATTTACTGAGATATCTATTAAAAATAATCCAAATTTTGTTCAACTTCAAACAAAATGTGAAAATATTTGGATGACATAATTATGAATTTAGCCCATGCTAAGTTAATTTATTTTTTATCTAAATTAATAAATTTAAAAAACGATATCTGGAAAGTAAGAATAATATTATCAATTTCTCTTGTTTTTACATTTTTCATTATAGCATGAAATTTTAAATAAATATTCAGCAACCTTGTTGTCGGTGTTTTATCTCTATCATCCGGGATGTCAGTTATGCAACTTAAAACCTTTGTGAGAAAAATGTTTTGTTACGAAACCAGATGCTTTATTACACACAAAAGCTGGCCAATAATTTTCCAACAATTTTTATTATATTATAGTTGTTTTAATAAACAATTAAATGATTATGTAATATTTTTAAGTTTTTGTGTATCTAAATTGGATAACAAATTTTAACAAATATATTTTAGCTTAACGTGAAAATAAAATAGACAAAAAATTTATCCTTCCAAATCCATATATAGAAAATCAATATTTTATTTTACCAAGTGATTTATAATCGTTATTATTTAAAATTTCTCAACAATTTTTCATTTTATATTTTTCTATAAACAAATATTTCCTTTTAATCAGACTTTAATTAGCAATAATTTATACATTAATTACATTAAGAATATTTATTTATACATTTATGAAAAACTTAATGATTAACGAAATGATTCTGAAAATCCACACGACGATCGATCTTGAATTTTTTCAAAATTTAAAAAACTCTAGAAAAAGTTTGAGAAAAACTAAAATCACCGGATATCGATTAAAACGATCTTCTCTCTCTAAAAAAAAGAGAGAGAGAGAGAGAGAAGAGAAAAAAAATTCAGAACTAACGACTCGTGAAGATTTCTCCAACGCTGTATCGCAACAACTATCTAAAAAAAGTGACGACGACAGACTCGTCACGACTCGTTAATAATCCGCGAATTTCTGCCCGCAAATCGGTCAACTTCTGGCTAAAGGGACACTTCTGGCTCGAAATTAATTTTAGAGCCTCGACGAGCCGGCTATCCATTTTGCACGGTCGCGTCCGTGGCACGGGCCTTTGCTTCATTGCGTAACGATGTAACATTACGTTCCACGTAATTATATAATGGCGCGATGCATTCCAAAGGCCAAAGTTGGATCGATGCTTTCCGCGCACAAGACTGGGTAAGGCTCTCGCGAGGTCCTGCACCAGTCGACTTCGTCCATCGATCGAAATCAATTCTCTGGATTCTCTTACATTTTAAATACGAATCCACGAATTCGTACGAGAACGGAGTCCTCGATCGAAGCGTTACGAGTGTTGAAGAGAAGTGACGCAACGTGTCTTTCGTTTCGACAATTTTGATGATCGTAATTCGTGAAATTCGGATGACGGCGTCTACTTTTTCCCTTTCTTTCTTTCTTTCTTTCTCGAGCGTTGCTACGTAATGCCTCGAAACGATGTGATAGTGTGTTACGTGGTTTCAAGTAAATTTAAAAGCCGGGATCGATGAATGAAGTTTATATAGCGTGCTCGCGTTTCTATTGCGGTTGGATGGACGATAAATGAGAGTTTGTTTCCACTATGAAAGAGAGATGCTTTGTACTCGTACAAACACCGAGGCATACAATTCTCGATTAGTAAATACAGTTTTTATTCACACGCCTTTATTATTATTATTATTAATTCAAAATTAAATTATTTGTCAAGGATATTTATTTTATTTATCAATATACGCGTATTGATATGCGCGAGAAAAATTAGATATTCACTGTATTGACCTTGATGCGAAGTGTTTCTTATTAATTTGAAAACACATTTGGAGGAAAGAAAGGAAGGAGAGATTGTTAAGGGAAACGTAGGTATTTCGTTGAATTTTTTATCGAGTTGTAATTATTGAGATTATTTGAGTCTTTCTTTTTATTTTTATTCAAAGATAAATTGTTCGATTTAAAAGATTACAAACACATTTCCAATCGAGCGTATATGTATGTAGGAAAGTAGATACGTAGTAAATTATTTTTTTCGTTGATTAAAAAAAAAAGAGAGAGAGAGAGAGAGATGAAAGAGATGTTAGCCATTGACCTTGAATTACATCTATAATTTGGCAAATAAATTGTCTGGCGACTTAGATAGTATTTAACAGTCAAAGTAACGAGTCGAAATGTCGCTTAAACGGGTATTAACCTTGTCAAAGGTATCGCGTAATGAGCTAATGCCAATTTTTCTTTCGTATACTTTCGATTGGTATGCGTAAATTGTTCAGGGACGAGGTGAGATCATTGACACATTTGTAGCTGTCATTTACCCGGATGACTTGTCCCATTTCGTTACGACGTGTTTCGTGAAATCTTTACATTATTCCAATTGTTATGCGATATATAAAATTCTTACGTATTTTTTTTTTTTATGTTAACATTATAAAAATATCTCGTAGTAACTTGTTCAAGTAAAATTATTAAGTATAAAAAAATTTCAATCCTTTTTTTTTTTCTTTTTAACTCCCCTGAAATTCGTTACACAAATACTCGAATCTCTCAGCTGCAAGCTCTACTCAATTACTTTTATCACGTGTTGGAAGAAAATACAGGGTACATTCGTGTGCACACGTTCGAGGCTATTAAATTCATAACCTCTTTTCATTTTTGTTAAAGAAGAAAAAAAGAGAGGAAGAAAGATTCGTTTCTATAGGAAGGATACAACACAGTTTCCAATAGCGGCATGGCGGTGAAAGAATTTTTCTACATCGAAGGGGGGACATGATGTAAATTCGTTTGATAGAGGATATTGGTTAAGAATAAATGGAACGTGTCGTCGCCTCCCGTGCCCTATGAACGTTATTGAACCGGTTCGACGCGCTCATCCTTGATCCGCATCGTCGTTCTTGCGTAACGTCCAAATCCAAGCTAATCTTGAGGTTCATACAGGTGTAAGATGTCGATCGAAGGTCAAAGTGGGGTTTCAGAAATTTAATTTCACCTGATATCGATCACCTTTTGCCGATTAAATAACACACGCGTTTGATATACATAAGTAGTAAACCACTTGCTGCTTTCTTTTTTTTTTTTTTTTTTTTTTTTTGCAAATATGTATGTCCTCGATAATTTCTCTTTATTGTACTTTATTATTGTTACATTGCAAATAGTTTATTTGTATATTGCGATAAAAGATCACATTCACGACGAAAGATCGAGGCTCATTTAATTTGTTAATGATGTTATTTGATTGTCACAGATTATTATTTCATCAATTCTTCTTTTAATTCGCGTCAATTTATGCTTTCGTCAGTGCTGGATCATATGCACGGATTGAAACGATTACTGCTTTATAATTTAGTTGTGTATACGGTTTTCTCTTTCGACGAGAAGTAAGCGAAATGTCAACGCGATAATCCTGATTTATAAAACGAACCTTGTATTGAGCGTGGTGAAATTCTTTCAATGTGCATAAGCTGCATTCAAAACTAAAAAAAAAAAAGAAATTTAATCGAGCAATTTGATAAATTTATAGATGCACGTTTCCATGTATTTTTTTTAGCCCAATAAATTAAAATTGCATAGGTTATATAAAATTCATAATTTAGAAAGAAGAAAGAGAAATTATCGATAAAAATTTTTTTTTTCCTCGAAATGTTGATGAAAATAACAAAATATTTATGCTTTTTTACCGTATTTGGAAGTTTAAAGCTCAAGCCACGAGGCAAAAAAATCCTAAAATCCCCCTTTTTTATTTATCCTTTTTGAACAAATTATAAACGTTCATAAAAAGATTCCTATAAAATAAATTCTTGATTTTTCAATTTATTTTCTCAATTTTCTCAAAATTCGATAAGATTTTATTGTTAAGGTTCCTCCTTCCTAGGCCACATAAATATACATTTTTGTTGCTTTTTGTAAAATATTTATGTTACCCGTGGTGAAGGACGATACCTTCGTTCGATAAAATGGCAGAGCATCGTCGAATAGAAACGTAGCCTTACATTCGTCATTTTATCAGAGTATGGGATTTTATACGGGACGTTGCTTGCAACATATGTGGGTCAGTACGTAGAGAATGAGAGTTTGATGTATGAACCGTGTGTCAGAAATAGACGTGTTGCTCCAGAGAAGATAGATATTCTCTCAAACGACAGATATTCTTTTTTAACAATCGAAAAAGAAAGAAAGAAAACCGAAAAGGAAAGCAATATCTCATATTGCAAAATCTCTGTCCACATATCTTGGAACGTGTTTGATAGTCGAAATACAATTGTTAATTGTCGATATAACTTGATCGTTTCGATCCGCATGGTTGCAGTGACAAGTGACGAGTTTTTCGATGACCCCTCGACTTTTCAACTCTTGATTTTTTCTCTTTTATACGGTTGGCTTGATCGTTTAAAGTTTCAAGAGAGCTCGAAGTAGTGAAATCCTGTGAAATTGTTTCTATTGTCTTTTCTGAATTATTGTTCATGAATTTGTTTTGTCTCATTGTGATAATAATATTTTAAAATATAAAAATCACTTTGCTCGATTAATTTTGTGTTATAAAAATATTCTCTTATATTAATATGTATCATTTCCTGTATCTATTTTAGTTTTAGAAACATGTTTTTGTCGTGTCTGCGTCAATTATTCGTGATATAATGGCTTAACGAACGCTTGATGCGTGTCTTCCTCTTGTCCAATATATGTATGGATTTTACTATTTTAAAGAAATATTGTTGATATTTTTTTATAAAGAACAGAATGGCATATTTCCTTAAAGTTTCAAAAAAGAATTTCTGAAAGAAAGTAATATTTTTACATTTATTGATAATAAGTGATAACAAGTAGTATATCAGGTGAAAATATTTATGATAATACAATTAATACATGCACAATAATATTTGTAGAGTATAACACTAAATTTATTTTAAATGTATTTATAGTTGTAAATATATTCGTATTTAAATTTATTAAATGCAATACAATTAAATGTTTGATCCAAGAAAATTATATATTTGAAATATTAATGGAAGAAATAAAAATTAAAACAGTTCTTCCATCTTAAATTTACATCTTAAATTGATTAATATAATTTATAAAATTATCGTGTACTTTAAACTGATTTTCAAATTCTTTATGCACGTCCTTTTTAAACGAAAAGATCATAAGATAAAAATTACATCTCACAAAGTTGGTTATTATTTTAATCGGTATTATCATAAATATGATACAAAATGAAGACAAATCATTAAAAAGATGCAGACATTTTTCGACACCTCTTCATTTATACTTTCAAGACTTTCTTTCTTAACGTTCGAATTTTTAAACACTTTATTTAATTACGCATGCACACGTTGAGGTAAGGTCATTTACACATGCGCCTTTATATATAAAAAAGAGCAAATGAAGAGTGCGTAGGTGAGCAACTTTATGAAAGCAATTTATTATAAGATCACGATTTGCTATTTCCTAGCGTATTATTTTATCGTTTTATTATTAATTCCTTTCAACTTTGTTTCATTAATATATTTTATCCCGATCTCTGTGAGATGTTATACGTCTCTGACCTTTTTTAACTATACATAATTTATTTTGTTGAATTTAATAAAACACACATGGATTGTAACTTGATGGTGATAAAATAAAATTAATAAAAGGTTGGAAATTGGCAGGTTTGAAACCCAAGTTCAATGAATACAAAAAAAAAAACATGCTATTTTTGCCAACTTTTTGCCAAGTAAGCGTAATCAATAAAATTGTCATAGCAATTTTAAAAGTAAACAAAGTCGCATGATACTAATTATAAGAGCGAGTTCGATACAAGCCCTTTTATCATTTCTAGATATTAACATTGATGTTTTCATATTTTCATTATTACTCGTGTAATGAATCTAATTATCATAAATGAATACAAAAGAAGAAATACAAATAAAATGTCTGGTTTACACACACATACATGCGTATGTATGTATGTATGTATAAGCAAAATTATTTATCAATCCCTATTAAAAATCGTATTTAGTTAATCGTATTTCGATTAAATTATTTATTTTATTTAGATAATTCAGATGCAACGAAAACAAGCAGAAATAAATAAGTAACGTGGTATCTATTTTACAAGCAGCTATTTTTTAATTATCGATTTTCCTAGAATTTTTCGTTTCACCTAACATGTATATAAGTAAACAATTATTAATAGGTTATCATCACAGCTTTCTTTTTTTACCTTTCTCACTTACATGCTAAACAAGCAACTAACATCTTTTTCTAAATTTTTTCCTTTATTCTTTTTTTAAATTCGTTCGTACCCCGGTGCCCCAAAGAAAATAAAATTAACCTCCGCCTGAGATATTATATGATAATTATAAACTACATTTAATTATGCACAACACATATCTTGAATGCAAAAATACGCATATATAAATATTTTTCTACATTAATGAAATGATATGCACAAGTATCTCAATTTTAAATAATCAAAAATTGTTCATCCTCTATTATATACAATCTCTTCAAATTCTTTTCTTCTTCCTCTCTAAATCGAACACAAAAATCCTTACAACTCTTTTCACACGTGAGACGTCGCGCGTCAAAAAACTGTTAAAGCCGATACGCAAATCTCATTCAAACTCGACGAATTTGGCACCGCTCGTCGAACAAGTCATCACGCGAAGTTTCGTTGATTCGTTCCTCGACTTTGTTCCGTTTCCGTTAAAAATAATCGTCGAAGCCGAGCTATAAATAGAGTTGGGAATGCATCAAACGTGATACAACGATTGCACAACGCTCGCCCATTCCGATTACGGCCAGTTATTTTACCGCCATCCCGGCTGGTTGCGGTTTTGTCGTTTTATCGTGACGTTAGAAAAACGGCAGTGACGTCACTGGACCCACTCAGCCGATAGACGGAAGTCGGCGAAGCGATAAACATATTTATTAAGTGTGTTAGGAGGGGACGTTCTTAAAAAAAACTTTTATTATTATATATTCTCCCTTTTTTTCTTACCTCTTCAATCATTCGCCTTGATGAAAATCGTATAAAGATTCCTCTTTGAAACGCTCGGGACGTTTTGCGGGTTAATCAAATGCAGGATGAATTTTGATATCGATCCAAGACAAATGTTTGATAAAGATGTCCATTGTCTGAAAATATAAAAATAGTCTGTAATAACTGTTCAAAGTGATGTGCCAATATTAGAATAACGAAGGAATATTGGCTGTATTATTAGGCCTGAAAGTATATATAAAAGTAAATTTTTGTTATAATGATTTTGCATAAATTCTTTGAGGCTCTTAAGAAAGCTATAAATTTTTGTTACCATAAAGTTGCACTTTATCTTGCAATAATTGAAATTGCAAGAATCATCTGTTTGGGAAATTTAATTAGTCAGAAAAATGGCCTCAAAATTCACCATAAGTGATTCTAAAAATTGGTATAAATAACGAAAATAGAAGAGAAAAATTATTTCAATCATTCGGTTCTTTTCGAATTAATTTAACAACATTTTTATAACTTCCTTTATAAAACCGTAAATATTCTAAAATTTGATAAGTATATATATATATATATAATTGTAATCAACATTTGATTCTTTTCTTCAAACGCAATACTTTCTAATTTTACTTCAACATTGATGCTGATGAATATCATAAATTTTCTTTTTTTTTGTGTGTCATTGCACGAGGACTTTTTATATTCAAATTTACATGATTTCGACATTCTGTTCGTTTGTTTTTGACCGAGAACAATGCAACGAAGTGGTTGCTAACAATATTATTTATGAATATGTGTTCTATCTATCTATCTATATATATATATGTGTGTGTGTATGCATGTAGTAGATGGGTTTATACTCGTTCTGGGTTGTTTTAATTGAACAGCTCTCAGGGGCTGAATTTAGAACAGCGTGGTCACAATTATAATACATTTCAGAGAGAGCAGAATACATACAAGATTCAAGAGTGAACGACAGGATAAATTAAAATATAATTATATCATATAAATAATTATGGATGAATAATAATAATAATAATGTCGTGTTAAATTAAAGGAAAGATTTTTAAACACACACACAAAAAAAAAAAAGAAATTAAAGAGGAAAAAAGAATTTTCTAATTTCTTTTCCTTCTCGTTTCTTCAAAAACGAGTTTTATAAAAATAACAATGATGACTAATCCCTGAAAAAAAAAAACGGATACCACAACAATACGTGCACGTTACTTGTATAACACAAAACCGGAAGCTCAAACGAGATAACATAAAAATCTCTAATTAAGTATTCGAATGCCTTCCTGTCCTCGAGCGCAATACCCATTTGATATAAGATCTCTTGGCGGCCATTGTGTGTTCGTCTATTTTTCAGACTTCCTTTTACAATAGTCATGATCCTTCGTTTTTATATATTTTAATATATTTTTGACAGGATAAAATAATTTTCTTTTTTTCTAGAAAACCGTCGTAATAAATATAAAATGTTTAATATATATATATATATATATATATATATGATCACGAACGACGAGCATTCAATATTTTTTCAGCGTCAAAATAATTTATATAAATTACTTTTATTTTATTACATTTTTATTAATCGTATAAATTAAAGAAACATGGATTTAAAATTTTTGTAATACACGTATATAATATAAAGATTAAAATTTAGATTTGCTTCGAATTATTTCTATTTAAAATTGTTTCTTTCATTCATTCAAATAACCAATTTACTTAATCGCTTTATCGATAAATCAATTAAACGATACAAAATACGATTAATTTATTATGATTCAAACTTTCATATCTCGTATTTTACATTTTAAACAAACGCCTCAATTACCTACACCTTACCCTCTCGAAAAATTATTTCGCTTGATACAAATTTTACTATTCGGAATCATCAACGCAGACGGACGAGCCTCGTTAATTAAAATTTAATTGCCAACGCGTCCGTACGACTATAATATTTTCCCCAAATAAACAAACTTGATAAAAATCTTCAATCTCGTGCAATTTCCTCTACTGAATAATAATTAAACAAATACCAGTAATAATAAATTATCTCGTGCAACATTCATTGGAAAAGAAACCATCGATAATGCAACAACTGAGGAATTCTCTGTTGCTCCGGCCGACGGAAGATTTTGCTTTCGATCTTTCCGCGTAGCCGGCTCCTTTCGTTCTCCTTCCTTTTCTCCATTCCTCCGCGTTGCTTTATTTGCACCAACCGGCCAGAAAACGCGATATTCCTCCCATTTCGGAATGAACGGAATAACGAAAGGGTGACGAGAAATGCTCGTGAACGAAAATCGATGATGGAACGCTTCGTGGTTTTTTTTCCTCTTACAAAACGTTGGTCGGCATCCACCATCTTTTTTTGAAACTGATCATATATATATATATAGGAGAAAATTTTTATTTCTTGGTATACTTTAACGAGGATGGGGATCAATCATGGTAAATTTATCGTAAAATTTCATCGTTATTAATTAGCTCATTGTTGTTAATTCTGCGAACAACAGCGTAGTACAAATTTTTGTATTCCGTTGTCAACAATCATTTTATATATATATATATATTTTTTAAATACAATACGTTTGACCAAATATTTATTTATAATAAAAATTGACTAACGTTATAATATAATCGTATCCTTGTATTTCAATTACAATCCCTGTTTCATTTCTTTGAAACAGCGAAAACAGATATTCGTAATAGATTTTTTTATTGCATTGTAAATCTGAGAAAATTGATGGGACAACAGGATGAAAAAAAAAGGGAGGACTGGTTTTTACTCGAGATCGCGTTAATCGATAGAACGGAGGTATCTATACGGTTATACGGATAAACAGGATATCTCCGTTTATCAGGCCAAGGATGTCTCCGGATATCATCGATAGCCACGAATATCCGGTAGACCGCAAACGGTGTATAGACACGATGCGCGATTTCTCGTCGAGTGTCACGTTTCGATAAGTATCCCGGCCAGATTTAATTGTCTCTCTGTCGCGTGAATCGACACACGACGACAGTTTACGTTCCCGAAAATTCCCATCTTTTTGTATTTGCTTTTTGTGTTCCTCTTGGAAAAAGGGATTTAGATGAACGCGTTCGTTGAAAATTCATTGAAAAAGTTGGGCAAAAACTGGCTCTCGAAACTATTCTCATTACAATTCGGCGAATAATTTTTATTTATCTATACTTCTCTCTTTTCGTGCAAACGTGCTCTCCTCTCCTCTCTTCTGCCTCTGGTATTAATTCGACTTTGCACGTTCTGTTATGCTCTGCTTAATTTCTTTTTTTTTTTTCTAACGAATCGTGGCATAAAATTTCAATTGAAAAATACATGTAAATGAATTGAGTTGCGTGACGAAAAAATTAAACAGTTTATAAAATAATAATCGACAGGAAAGTATGAAAATTAACCAATTTGTTGAGACGATAATTTAAATAGAAAGATGGAATAATTCGGATGTATCTCGTGTACGATTTACTACTTCTAGTCAGATAGCACAGAGCAAGCTTTTATGGACGTTCTAAAGATGTTTGATAATGTCAAACAAACATCTTAAAGAAAGTTTTCGAACGTCTCGCGTTACAAAGTAAGACGTCGATACGGATAAATTACTCTAAGGCAAACTGCTCGAACTCACATATCTTTTCTTGCCTTCCTGGAAAAAGAATAGTTACGTTAGTTAGATCTTAAAAATGTGTTTTGGAAGAACAAGTTTTCACGAGTTTTCTACAATCAATATTATTTAAAACCTTGTATACGTATATCTGATGTTTATAAAGTATCTTGATTTAGTTAGAAAATAAAATATTCAAAGAGGGCAAGATATATTACAAAAAAAATGTTAAATAAATAAGATTAACGATGAATTTACGTGAAAAAAGGATATTCTGTGTATACAAGTTGGTCGTCGAAAGATGTTCAGTATTAGATACAATGTTTTTAAACATAACCGTTACAAGAGAATGCTAAAAGTGATAAATTTAAACATTTAAAATAAACATTAAATCAAAAGAGACTATTAACCAGAAGGGGGAAGCCTAAAGTTATCCACTTCAATGAGTCAGATTTCTCTTCACATTTAACACAATGCGAAAATTGAGTGTGAAGCAAGTGTATTTTTCCTACATTGTATGTTTAGTTTTTCATTTATCTTGATCAATAGAACATGCTCGAATAGAAATATTTAAAATTCAAAAGTGTATCGTTGATTTTTATCCTCTTGGAATTATCTCATTCTTATTAAGGTTCAACACCTTAAATTGAAAATATATTAGAAATCTACATTTAATGAAATTTTTGGAATTTATTATATGTAAATGATTGAAAAGAAAAGTGTGACTATTAATTGAGAGATAAGACAAAAAAATAAGAAATGTTATGAAACACATCAAAAATAATATAATAATCTTGTGATAACAGATTACACGATAATAATAATAACAAATATTCTCTGCAATATTCCTTGATTTTGTTCCAGGATGATGCTTCGTACGATGTTTTATTCATTCGAAAAATAAAATACAAATTAAATAATGTCTTTATCGCAATCAACACGAATTAACATTATACTGATCGTCAATTAAAATAAACTTTCAACATAGCAGTTTTAACAAAAACAAAATTTCCAAAGATATGATTCTTCATGAATCTTCAATATCAATAAAACTTGTCACAAAGATTCACGACACACCAGTCCCTTTGTTGCTTGCTCGAGAAATATTTTAACCGAGACCGTCGAACTCGAAATTCGAATTAATCAAAGTCACAACACGTAACACACATGTGTTATATATTAACCAGTAATATATTTAACCGAAACTAAATTCGGTGTACGGTGCAAAGACCGCAAAACGTGTCTTGCCCTAGTCCTAGAACACTTGAGACCTAGTTCACCAAGTTGTCCAGGTCCCGTTCTACTAGAATCAGGCGGAATTGTCGAGGACGTAAATATAGAAACGAGGCAGGGAGTGGAGGGAAAACACTGAGAACGCACGTGTGCGTTTCTGCTCGATTCCATTCCACGTGGTGAATCTTGAAAAATATTTTGCGAGCGATAATTATTTAATTCTTTGCTTATTTTCTATTCGAAAAATGTGTTACATTATAAAAATTCGGTGGAGTGAATGTTAATTATAAATGAAATTCTACCATAAACACTTTAAATGTTAAAAATGATGACAGCAATCTTTAAAAAATTAATTTGCAATCCCTTTGCAAGATAATATAAAATCTGTGAGAAATAGAATGATCATAATCGTTTCCTTTACAAAGGAAAATTTTAATACCATGATTCAATTCAACTTCTTTGGTGAAGACTTCTTAGAGTATTTTTTAGAATTTGATAAATGGAACATTTCATAAAAAAATAATGTAAGAATTTAATATTAATTAATCATAAGATAATTATTTCTTAGCACATTATAGTGTAAGTAATGAAAATTCTATTAGGAGGAGAACGTGTTAAAACTGTTAACCAGACTCTTTGATAAGTTTCTTGACAGGAAAGGGTCCTAGTTTTAGATCCCTAGATTCGATGAAACTTTTAGAATACACAAGCTTCTGTACATCCTCTGTATAAATTAGCACCATATAAAGGCTTCATAAGTTCTTGAGTTATTTGTTCCAAAAGTTTCCACGTTACTTAAACAAGTTGTATTATTTGGTTGGTCGATATCTTTAAGCATCTCTTCTAAGAATTAGCTCTTCGTCTCTTTATTTTTATTGTTTGAAATGGAATTTGCAATTTGTCGATTTATTCGTTGGTAAATTAATAAAGATGATTAAGGTTTATTTACTTTCAAGAATATTGCAACAAAATAAGCAATATTTATATGATAAATTATTTTCCACACATATAGATACATATATTGAAGTTTATTTTTCTATTTTAAAAAAGAAATTAATTTTAGATAGTTCTAATTTTAAAAATAAATAAACGATTGAGATTGTATACATTAACGAAATGAGTCATTTCTTCTAATGATTCTTAATTGAATTTAATGAAATTTTTTTAAAAGTCAAAAGTTATAAATTACCAAAGTTACTAGTTATCTATAAATTATAGATAACTAATAAATTTCCCTGCATAAAGTAACATGGTTAATGATAAAAATGAATAAAATGAATAAACTGACATTTACAAGTGATAAATTACTTGATTATCTTGTTAGATATAAAATTGTGAAAGTTTAGCTTATTACATGTAACTCGTCGATTCATTAATATTATTACTTGATAAAATATTACGTAATATTAAGGCATAAGTTGAAGAATGAAAATGTGAATATCACATGTGTATATTAAATTATATCTTGTTTCCATAATAATATATTTTCTGTGTATTTAATGAAACCTTCGAATATTATGTTATAATGTGTTTAAATATAATAATTTAATATTTATAATTTCTTACGAAAAATTATTTAAATTTAAACTTTACTTAATTTCTTCAATTTTGTCTTTTTTAAATAATAAAATAATATAGTTAAATTGAATTATTTTGCATACATATATATATATATATAAGTTTTTGAAATTGTTTTTCACAAAGTGTCACGAGAAAGATTGGTGATAAATTTATTGCTATTTTTAGCACAGAAATATGATCGTCATCTATTAATTTGGAACGTATCATGCCCTGTTTCGCGGTTCTGGTACTGATGTTCCATGTTAAATTGCTTTAATGAAAAACAACTCAGCATCATTATTCTGAATATGGTGATTAATTTATCATCATTGTTTATGACAACGTCACACATGCCCGTCAAACGATATATTTACTTTATTTTATAACCAAAATATATGTAACATCCTTTAAAATAAACAAAACGTTTTTATAATTCATCAAACTTACAAAAAAAATTATTGAAAATCATTTTTCATACGAAAATGTATAAATATATTTATAACAAAATTGCAAAATTTTCTCGTATAATATTCTCAGGATAATTTTTCTTTCGTTTCGTTATCTGTAGCAACGATACAAATGAAATTGTGATTTCTTCGAATTCTTCAAGGTGACTAAGAAACCTCAAAAACTTCTCAACTTCGTCGATGCTACTCGTGAAAGAAAACTATGGAAACGAGAAACGAAACTTACACAGTTGAATCAAACACAGGCTGGACTGTTATAAAATCATAAAACATTTCAAACTTGAAATTTCAGAAAATCTTGTAAACTACAGTTATTCTGAAAAGAGTAAAAAGTTTTGCTGTTTCTGTACAATCTCTAGCGCAATATTTCTCAACGTTTTTCGGGACAAAATCCTCTTTTTATATAATAGTTAAACAAATTGCAATCTGATACATATTTTTAAATAGGATATTTATGATGAAGGCATTAATAAAATATTAAAAAATTTGTCGCGGTAATATATATTATATTATATTAATCTTTAATATAATTTTTTTCGATTATATTTTGGCAATAAAAAAAATATAATATAATTATTCGTAGATACATGAGATAAATAATCTGTTCTCATAAAAACATAAAAATCACAAATAAATAATTGCAAATAAAAATAATCATAATTCTCTTTTCTTCAATTTTGAAAATTACCTTTCGAAATTTTATTTTCGATGC
Organism: Apis florea; assembly: GCF_048593485.1. NCBI lineage: Eukaryota > Metazoa > Arthropoda > Insecta > Hymenoptera > Apidae > Apis > Apis florea. The sequence continues at coordinate 277,986 of NW_028256430.1, read as the reverse complement.
AAAGTTTATTCGAATATCGAATTATTTATTTTGATTTTTAATTCCTGAGCTTCCTTTCTATTTTCTCTGCCATCCGTGTATCAGACAATATAGAAGGCGTCCCAAGAGTGAACCGAACAAATTTTATCAACATGCTTCTGCTGCCAGGTCATTCGAATCAAAAAGGTCGTACACGTGTACAGTCAGTCACAAAAAATTTGCAGTTGCATTACATTGTAAGGAAACTCAACTCAGAAAAATATAAAACATAAAACCAATTATTTTTTACGCATCATGTTTTATATCAAAGTTTAAATAAAAAATAAAATTTTTGTTGATTTTGATAGCACAATTAAACTCGCTTAAAATAAGATATAAAAATTCTTGTGATTGATTGTATGCAAGAAGAAAAATAGTACAAATAATAACATACAGATATAATATTTCAAGATGTAAATGAAATAACGAAACCGTGGTATGAATAAAAATATAAAAAAGATATATTTTAATAAAAGAAAAAAAAAAATATCTAGCAATCACTAACAAAAATATATCACTTTTACATGTATCACAAATATTAGTACGCAATTCCATTTTTAATGGAACTTTCCCTTTTTATTCATCGTACATAATCATCCGCAAGGAAATAATCAAAAATTCACTATACATCGAACCTAACCTAAAATTAGCCCAAGATAAATGGAACGAATATATCGAAAAGAAAAATTCGAAGAAAATTCTCGACGACTGATTAATTGATAAAATTGAAAAGAGGGTATCCCTCGTAAATACACACGGCGTCGAATGAGAAAATAGACAGACCGTGACCCGGTAAGCGTTCCGTAATCTTAGCTAGGTTCCACCCTCTCCCCACCTCTCGCTCTTCTCGTTTCTTCAGCTGTTTCAGCTTCCGCAATGCGTTTCAAGGCTTCCGTTGTTTCCGTTTTATTCCATATTCTCGCGCGTGTTATTATCGCGACACGCGATCGTTTCGAGACGATTATTTAAAAGGCCCTCGAATCCCCATGGGGCGTGATTTTCATGGGGCCTTGTCACGTTATGTCACGTGCACGGTTTAAGGACGTATATTTCATTTTATTTATCGAGAATAAAGAGATCTGTCTCTACGCCGGATAGAATTTCCTTGGATTTTGTTAAATATTTGGAATCGTGGAATTTTGATCAATAACGGCTGATCGAGTTCTAATCCGACATACCGAATAAATTCCGACGAGGAAAATTACAGGGAAATGGACGATCGCCAGACGAACGAATCGATATAATTTATGCACGCGTCTTTGTTTTATGATTGAAACGCTCGAAGCTCGCTCTATTCGAATCCATTTAACCAAGGGATAGGGATATCTTTCGATTTTTGTAATTTTTGGGATTACTTGTTAAACAGTTAGTTTATTTCATTCCCTTCACTTTTTCGGAAAATTTGTATTCAATGGGATATTGTTCTCGTCGATTTTAATTTCCGAGCAATTTTTCAATCGTCCTCTCAATCTTTATTTCTATTTCTCTTTTTATTCATGCTTATTAATATCGTTATAAAAAATTTGTTACTAATCTAATAAAATTCAATGGTAATTGATGATCTGTACAACATTGATTCATTTGGATGCTGACACAAGTATGCTGTGAGTGAAAGAAACTATTCGAAAGATATCTTTATAAATATTGGCATATATATATATAATTATCTTCCAGGGATAAAATATTACGACAGTTTAATTATATAATATTTCGATTCTTAATTTGGAAATTAAAATTAATTCTTACGTATCTTCGATTTAATCCATTACAAGTTAAAGTTATTATACCGCAATTAATCTCCAATCAACCGACTTTCCAATCCTCGAATACCATTAAGTAGAAACGTTTCTTCCAACAGATTAAGGCTACTCTCACACGTATCTGCTTAAAAACGTTTCCTTTGACGGAAAAACTTTTGTTGAGACAACGGCACTTTTCACCCTTACGTGAACGCGTGGACCAAATACTTTGAGCTATTTTTCTCGAGAGAGGGAAATTAATGTAAAATACAGGGAGGGTTAATGTAAAATTTTCGATGTCCTCACAAAATCGGATTTTAATGACACGGCTCACGCGAGCAAGAATAGCAATAACTACTGCTCAACCCTCTGACTGGGATAAATAATGAATTCTATAAATGCGCGTCCTGTTTTATTTATACACCTCGTGGCGAGATATCTAGCGTTGTTGACGATCTTTCTCTACTGAAATATATGTTTTGCTGATATATCAGAGCTCAAGTTATTATCTTCTCGTGAACATATTCCGTGCTTAATTGAAAAATTCAAAATCAACGTAACGTTACTTCCCTTGTCTGTTAATTCTGCATTTATTTCTGCAATATTTTTTTTTTTTTTAATAACGATGCACAACGCATCAAAATAATTTTATTTGGATATAAAAAAATATTTAATTTCCAGCTTCTTCCAGACTTTAAATTTATCTTGATACCCGATATTCGTTAAAGGATACGTTAGAATCGACGATGAAATATAGAAATAAATATATAATCTGCTCTTGCGTAACTGAGTTAATATTATTGGTGAAAGTTTATAGAAACGACAAGTTGCAAACTTCACGATGAGACATAAGTTTTGTAAGATTGAACTTAAATATTTTATTAAATATAAATACAAATTATCCGATTTCACGTAAAAATTATAACGTGTTGAATATTCATTGCGATCAATCGATCGAGAAGCAAAACTATAATAGATTACTAATAATATATCTTTTCCTTTTTAGAAATTCGATCCTAATGAGAAATTTGGTATCATGTATGCAAATTTGCTTTATGATCGATTCGATTACAACAGAAGAACGAGACGCCGTGTCCATGATTTCGTCGACGAACGTTTTATTCCGTTGTCATAGCGATGTTAAATCGTCTGTAACGTTCCGAGGTTTTGTAAAAAAAAAAAAAGAGAAAAAGAGAAAAAGAAAAGAGCATTTCCACCCCGTGCATCTTTTTTTAAAAATACCACCACGATAACGATCCTGTCTCTTTTTCCTTGGGCAACGACAAATAAGCCAGTTATTTATAAACGAATGCCTGCGTTTCTCAAGGAAAATGCGTCGTATTATTAATAAAACGTGTATTCCTCCGCGAAACTTATAGTAAATAAAACTTGAACTTTCACATTTATAACCTGGTGGTTCCTTCCTTCCTTCCTTCTATCCTCCTTTTTTATTGCGTCTCGAGGACGATTAGCCCCACGCTTCGAGAGAAATGTTGGACAGGAGGACATCGAAATGATTAATGTGATGTGCAACGAGATTTTTTTGACGATCCAAATGCATACGTATGAGATTGTACGATGATATATCAGTTATATATTAAATGTATATGTAGAGGGGAAAAAAATCAAATGTCAGAGGAAATGAATACTTTCTCTATTGTCGAACCAACAGTTTATGCAATACGTTTTAAATAAAGCTTTTGATGGTTAATTTAATCTCGGTTATTATAAAAAGGAATACGAGAGTATTATAAAAAATATTTGTTTTCACCGTCAAAATAATATTTATATATATTGTGTTACTGTTATAGTTGCACAGATTTTTATCATAACAAAATTAAATATAATTATTTAAGAAATCAGGTTTATAGATATTATATATTAATATTCTTGGCTTTATTAGAGATGCTCGATAAACAAGTGATTAGCTATTTATATATAGGCTGCTCGCCATCTTTTGCCAGAGTAAATATCTTTCACATCGATTATAGAAAATATTATTAATAGAAGGCGAACCAAATAGCAGCAACGATCTTGATGTCCTTAAAATTTATTTCACGCAAATGCTGTTTCCACACGCAACACAACAGTTTTGGGAAGGCACATGATAAATATTACAAATTACTTCTATTCCAATCAAAGAAGAATTAACTATTCCCAAAAATTGTAAATTAATGTAATTCGTTTCAAAGATGAAAAATGTTATCCTTAATTTTTCTACGCATTTTTAAGAAAGAAAATTGTAAGAATAAAAATTGAATTTTTTTTAACAAAAAAAATTTCCTAACCAAAATTTCTCGACCGATTGTTAAATTAAAAAAAGAATTATCATTCTGCAACGGAATAGAAATCGTAATTCGTGTTCGATATAAATTATAATATAAAGCAATATATATAAAAGAATGAAACCAATATTCAATGCCTAAAGTGTTAAACGAGTGTACACCTATCGTATAAAAATGGCTTTTTCATCCCTCCTTTCCCGCTTCTTTCTCGATAGAGCACGATAAATAAGCAGCCGGTTATTTATACACGACACCTATAATTCTTGAAGAAGATGTATTAGCGGCCTGCGCACTTCTTCCAATTTCCCTCTCCCCACGTATCCTTTCCTCGCTCGTTTCTGCGCCGACGACCCCTATAAAGGAGGAGAGGTGCTCTTGTGAACATTGGAGACGCCACTTCGGAAATATACCGATTCGATCGAACGCCTATTGATTACGTACGGAAATAAAGTAAAAAGGTAGGAGGTTCCTTTAACGAACCATCGATATGTATATATATATATTCTCATCTTCACTTTCTTGCGTTTCGCGTGATCGCCTTCTAAACCATCCTTTTTATCTTCTCAATTCAATCGTGTTTAATCGTCCGTGACGCCACGTGTCTTGGAAATTAGTCGTTGAATTTTCGCGAAGAATCAATTAATTAATTAGTTTTTCCTTTTTTTTTTTCTTTCTTTCCAAGTGCAATTATATATGAAGAAAGTGCAAAATGAGATTCTTAAACGATGTAAAATTACTTGAATGAATAGTGGTTTTCTTCTTCTTCTAAAATCGAGACGCCTAAATATTCTGAGTATCGTTTTATTTGTGTAATAAATTTCTGTGCAATCTATAAATATTTGCGTATTTTTAGCTTTATGACGGAACGATAAGAAAATATTCAAATTTATTTTTTGAATTGAATTGATTCTAATAAAATTTTAAGTAAAAAAGTTTCGTTTTGAATTTATACGACGAAGCTTCAATCTTCTGAAGTAGATCTAATTTTTGTACGATGTTGACTGTTAATCGAAAATTATATACACAAGAAAGATTTTATTCTACTATCAAATAGATTCAAATCGTTCGTTTATTTACGAGATCGTTTCAACGAGCTTCATTGTTTCTTCGTTGTCACGATTCGTGACTTATGCAGATGGAAGGAACATCGTTTTCTCCCGATCTTTCGCTTTCAAACGATAGCAATGGCATTATAGAATTTCGAAGTTGCATGCATAACGAAGTAGTGGATACAGTTATTCATTAGAATGAACAGAAGGGAAACCGGGAATGGATATGAGGAAGTGTAATACCATTGTCTAATACCTTAATAATCTGCATTTTTAATATATTCAATTCAAGAAGCAGGAACGTGAGAGAGAAAACTTGAAAGGTGAAGGAATCTTTATCAAGTAGTTACATGACATTCATAGTCAGCCATTACTCTCGATCTCTTATTTACTTATGGAGATTTTCTTCTCTCCACTTGGATTGAGATTTCACTGTAACGTGAAAAATTTGTTCGATGATTGTAAGTAAAGTAACAGCGTGTTAAAATAAATTTTAAATTCTGAAAGTGCACAGCGTGTTAAAAATCAATATTTATTTATTGGAAATTTAATAATAGCAATAATTTGCTGCCAATTTTTTTTTTCTTCCTTCAATTTCTAATTTCCACTTTGTTCAACCACTTTGTCATGCAACACGGGTTTATTAGCAACTCTCGTTGCTGATTTAGGTTGCTTCGCTAATTAAGAACATCTCCCACGTGAGCAACTACGGCTTTCGGTGAGATTTGTTTCTGAGAAATCAAGTTTCAAGTATTCAAACGTAAATTAACGTCACATGTGTACATTTCGAAAAAAAAAAAAAGAATTTTTTAATAATAAAAACAGAGAACACGTGAGATTATTTTTTTATAATTTTTTTTTAAAATTACCATTTTAATTATACGTGCCAAATTTTCATCGCAATCTTCGTGCAATTTAATTATTATTATTTTAATTTTAATAATTTCTTTCATTCCCCCGTATTTCATTTCTGTTCATTTTTATATTATATTTCACTACATTGGAAATTTTATCATTAATATTATCCCCTTTAAATAACATTTTATAAATACTTTGAATGAATTTAAAATTACAGTTATTCATGAAAATCTTCGTGTAATAGCACATAAAAAAACACACATTTTCATTCGAATAAAATATTTATTAAATTTTATTGCAAATTTGTTCTTCCGTTTTTTCCTTTACAAATATTTATATCTTAGTGAAGAAAAGACTTTTTATAAACTTTTACAATAAAAAGTACGTAAGTTACAATGAGCGATTGTATTTTTGTATGGATGTATTACTTAGGCCAATTTTCTGAATTGGTGGCTTGTCACCTTTGACCCAGTAACCGGGCTTCCTTTGTTTGAGACGAGAAAGACGTGTGAGATGACACGGGTCGAAGACAGTCAGATTGCGTCAATCGAAATAGTAAGAAAATTTTCTTACAATCAGTCCTAAGTATTCCTTTATTTTTAATTTTTCCAAATATTGATTTAAATTTAAATTTAGGGAAAAAATTATATATCGTTTATATAATAATTTTTCATCGCTTTCCTTTGTCGAATGACTATATTTCGGCTCTTCTTGATCATTATTAAAGATTGTTAAAATTTCTTTTCATATTTTCCTTATCAACATTGATTTTTATCTTATCTATCTCAATATCTCTGTTTCTATTTACATATATAAACAAAATCTAGGAAAAATACGTAAATTTTCATCCATATTCACGCACATAAAAATATTGCAACAATTAATCGATGTACAAATAGATGTATTAATTCTCTTCTCTTTATATTTTTCAAAAAAAAAAAAATGTATTTGCATTATTTATTTATTTATTTATTTATTTATTTTTTTTTTTGAAATACACACTGAACTTTTCATATATTACTTAATATTTTAATGTCAAATTGTACAAATATTTGCTAGCGTTAATTCAGTTTTGAAAGTTCCTGTGGGCGATTTTAAATATGAAAAGGCGCAGGAGACGTGTGTAAACATCGATATTCACGTAAAATGATCGGAGGGGGGAAATTTGTAAATTTGATCCGAATGTTGGAAAATCTGAGAGATAGCTTTCTTCGTTCATTCATCCTCGATGCTCAAATCGTCTACAATTCGCGAAATCACAATTAAATCTAAGATTAAACAACGCTCTTCTAAAATTCCACTTTCTTTACTATTGCATATGCCAACTTCCATCGAACAATTCTTTAATTTCCCATTTTAGTTCTACCATTCCTTTCCTTATTTTTCCTCGTTTTTCCACAATAAGATGGAGAATGGCAAGGATGGAAAATTTTCGAAACGAAACGATCGGTGATATGCACATCGAGATAGCCTTGTATAAGGTTTTCTACAATTCTGTTTGAGCACGTAAGGGGTATCTCAGTGAAGCAGTTTGAGTTGCAGATGGTAGAGGAGGTCCCGGGCTTGGGAAATCAATACCGTCAAAACCTCCCCTGGTCCTGTGTCATCCAGCTATTCCAGCTGTAAAGTCGTAAAACTTCACAGAGAATAGGTAATACTTTTCTCCTCGTCGCCAGAGATACGCACGCATACGACTTTAAACTGGCCTATATAAAACACCATCGACAGACTCGTAAAATATCCAATTCGAATATTTATATATTCGAGATTATTAGATGGCGTGATGTGTACAGATGTCGCCTTAATATTTATTTGAATGGGGGTGAGACACGTGGTCGTTTAATCGTATCAAAAAACTTGGAAAAATATTATTTCGTCTGAAAATTTTGCACGAAGGAAACGAAAGGACTGAATATTTTAAATCAGATTTTACACGAGACGACATAGCAACCTTGCTTGTTGTTTTCAATGCAAATGAGCAATTCGTATTCTATATATTTTCGGATGAATTTCTTTTTTCCCCTTTTCTTTCCTTCCTTTTTTTTTTTTAAATATCCTCGAATGATTGAAAAGAGAACAATCCCGTCTATTTTACGATTAAATAAATCCAACTTATGGTAAGTTTAATCTTGCAAGCAGACGGTTGGGGTTGGGGTGGGCGACCACTCGCAATTATTCCTGGGGTTTACTGTCGAGAATAGTGCTTTGATCGGCACCTTTTTTTCCCTTTATAATCTTGTTCCAAGTAATTAGATTGCGGGAACGTCGATAAAATGTGAAGGCGTAAATTTCTCTCTCTCTCTCTCTTTTTTTATTATTCGAGCATGACGAGTTCAATTTCAACAGGTGATGATAAATTTAATGCCATCACCAGAAAGAACCATGTGTAAAATTTTTCAATTCGCTTCGTCTTTGATCAATCACTAAATATGTAAATGATCCTATATACATAGTAATTAACTTGTTACCAATCTGCCTTTGAAGCAGATTAGTGATTATTAATTATCCCAAGGGGATGATGCCGTAGATGTTATCGATCTTTCAATCAAATCGAAATAAATTAAAGTGAAAACAAGTGAACAATGATGATTTAATAAAATTTTGAAATAAAATTTTTACTCCCCGAAGGTAATTTTTAAATATTTTTGCTTTACCATTGCGCGCATTATAACAAACATTTCGTTGTGAAAAAAAAAAGTTATCGTAACGAACACAAATTATCAAAGCGTGTAATGCGTTGTTAATTAATAAACTTTGTTAAATCAGAGTTCGCTTTGAATTTTATAAAAAGAAGATATAAAAAGAAAAAAAGTATTGGAAATTTTTAAATTCATTCTAAATTAAACGATCGAAGATCGTGTATATAGGATGAATCACTTAATTTGATTACCCTAATCTCTTGGAGGATATTGGAATATAGATCGGTTATCGGTATTAATAGTAGACGTAATTTATAAAATATCGAAACACGTAGGAGAAACACGTTTTAAAAAAGGAAAATGCGAATAAATTTTTTACAGTCATGGGAAGGCGAATATAATTGTTCGAAAAAAAAAAAATATGTGATATTATTTTAAGTACTTAATTTCTTAATTCCTTTAAAAAAACTATCTTGCAATTCAATATATTTCTAGAACAGAGAATTAATCGTATCACGATCGAATCGCGTGGATTATTTTTTCTTTCCGAGATCATAAATTCCGAACAACTGATGCACAATTGTTTCGCTGGTTCCCTGCCAAAAATTCATATTGAGCAATTGATTAAAATTGGTGAGCAGGTGGATTCCTATAAAATCTTAATTTAGAATGCTAAAAATATGTTAAGTGAGAATTTAACATTAATATATTATTTTAGAAAAATGGCAATATCTTGAAATCTCATGAACAAATGATTTTAAAAATATCGTCATTTGCTTTTTCATAATATAATACCAATATAATTTCGTTCATTATTCAAGATTTCTTTTTTTTTTTTTATAAAATATCAAAAAGATATTTCAATAGATAATTATCGTTTAAATAAAAATCATTCTCGATCCCCTTTTGTGAGGTAAACATCCCTCAAACATCTCTTTCCTTATCACAATTACACAAAATTATATTTTTAAGTAAAGCGAAACACAGCAAAATATCTCATTTTCATCAAAGATGAATTGACTCCCAATGGAAACTGAAAAGACATATTAAAAAATCTTCGATAATACGTATAATGATACCTTTAACGTTTTCTCAATATCCAACAAATCAATTTTATTTATCCTAGCTCCACATAAGTGAATACATCGAAAAATTCTTCATCGTACAACTTCTCCTATAATCAAATGCAAAAAAGTAATTATACCAATTTCTCTAAGGGCACAACAGTAATACTTCTCAATAATACCTTGCTTAATAACGATCAAAATTTCACTAGGTATTAATCCATCGTTTCGAGATTCGATTGGCCCGAAGGAACTGGCACGAATCCACCACGAATCTTCGAGCCCATTAAATTACCACGTTACCATCAATCCGGGTTCGCGTTGTCGAACAAACCCCCAGTATGATACGCAATAATCCTTGCGCACGATCGAAGTTTATATTTATAACAGTATCGGCACAGCCTCTGCTCAATTTAATAAATACGTATGCACCCGGTGTATTGTGCGCCGTAATTATTTCTCTCCATATATGTATGCGATATAAACACCTCCGATTCCACTCATCGATACATGTCAATCGGTTTTGCGGATCGTGGCTATTAAATTTTTAATCGAACACGAGGGGGGTTTAATTACACAGGTAGACGAGGGGAGAGGGGGGATATTCGAATAGGATATCTCGGAGGATCTTCACTCGGTGGCTCCCTCGGAATATCGATACCCATTATCAGTCAATCAACACCGTTGATTAGCAATCGATATATATATATATATATATACGTAATACGTAGGCACGCGACAGAGATTCGTTTGCACGATGATTCTCTCGTTCTGTGTTATTTAATATATTCGTGTTGTCGATGACATAATTGACGTGGCAATTTCAATTCCCGTATTTGTTTATTTTGGAAGGAGAGAGGAGAAATTTCGTTCTCGTTCTTTTTCGATTCTGTTCGAGTTTTTGGAGAATTTTTCTTCTTTCCGCGGAGTAAATAAAGTGTTGGATGTGCGTGAGTTGATGTATTGTATTGCAATTGCGTTTGTACTACGGAGTAGCACAAGAAGCGGTTGATCGTTTTTATTAGAAGAAGATTATTGATATTGTGGATAACAAAATTTCTTTGAGATATTTTTCGAGTTTTTATCAATTTTTTACCAATCCAATCAATTATTTTTATTTTTCGAAAGAAGTTTATGAGATATTGTCCAACAAAATTTCCAATTGATTTTATTAGTCAACCAAGTTTTTGAGATTGTTATATTTTAAAAATTATGATGCTCAATATTTTATTTCACAACAATGAATGAACGAGTTGTTGAAAATTTTTAAAATTACGTTTTTTTTTAAAAGGTTAACACGATTATTGACTAATTGTACGATGAATCTTGATCTTGAGAATCGTACGATAAATTGACACGATTATTTTGTTTGCTTACATATAAGTGGTTTCTTATTTTCTTCACCACTTATCTTGAGTATCCCTTCGTGCAACGTAAACTTGTAGAAGTTTACACAGTTTCTTTTATAAAATTTTCGAGTGGGTTTATCAAGTATTTTCTCGTCTTGTAGTTGAAGTGTGTTTTAAATTAGATTATAGACTAGTTTTTAAGAATTATAAATGTATGTTTAACTATTCCTACGATAGTAGAATACGATTCTCGATCTATCTTTCTTATTACAAATATATCATTGCCTATAAATTGAAAGCAATTAAGCATATGATTGTCTTCTGTCATCGAATAATTACATTGATATATAATCAATTAAGCCAGGCCCTTCGATAGTAAGCAAGAAATATATATGTATACACACACGTTGAGAACAATAGGGAGCGTAATTATAGTATTGATCGAAATAATAGTAATTGATTGATAAATTAATTGATTGTGGTTTAATCAATCGAATAAAATTAATTTACGTTTTTATCTTGTGAACGGTAAAAAAGTAATTTGTATTGAATAAAATTAATTATAGGACTAATTACAAGTGAAAAATAAAATATATAATAATTCTTCTATCATATTTTAAACATTATTTTATCAGGAAATAAAATAAGTTCAAATTGTATCGTTTTTATATTCTAGGGAGAAACTTCGAAATGATAAATTATGAGATCTTTCAAATTTTTCATCCTCGTTGTATCGATAAATCAGTTTGTTTGAGATATATTCAGAGAAGAAAAAAGTGTTTCTGTATAATTTTTTATTAGGAAAATTGAGTTAGGTAAATGTAAAGTTTCATTCATTTTAAAACATTATTGCATTAATTATTTATCAATCTCAATTTGCTCTTTTCTTCTTTTTTAATTAAAATACGTAAATATAAATTTGAAGTAAATTTCATTAATATTTATATTTTATATTATAAACTAATATATCATCATAAATTTCGATGAAAAATTTCGTTATCAAATTTAATATTCTTATTTTCGACTTCTACTTCTGTAATCACGATATAATTGTTGTGTAAACTTGTTGAAACACCGTTTTATTGAGATAATTATTATTTACGAACTTTTAAAAAGTCAACAACTTTTTAACTAACTTTAGAAACACCCGAAATGCATTTATTATTTTATACATAGACAGATAGAACAATTCATTGCCGATTAATTTATATTAAAATCTTCTGCCAAGAGTAATCAACGAACAAAAGGAAATTGTAGGAGATATTTCTAGCCGTAATTATGTCGTTGAATTATTCACGACGATATTAATTAAGTTTGATCCACAATGGAATCGCTACTGTTATCTCGGAATAAATTTCGCCTCGTTCCTCGTTCAACGATCGTTACGATATTTTATTTTCGTTCTTGTTCTCGACACACGAGAGAAGAATCAATTTCAGTTTTCATAGCAAATGTGATCTCTCTAAATAAAAAAAAGAAAAAGAGAAAAAAAAAAAATAAAAGGATCGATTAGTAGATATTTTTCACAGTTATAAAGTCGACATACATTATCAAATTTATATATTCAATGTAATATAATTTCAATAACTTTTAAATAACTTGTAAAAACGTAAATTTATTTATTGGTTGAATTTTCATCAGAAACACGATATACAATTCGATGTAATACAAAGTGTATACAAGTGTATACAGAATAGAGGCTACAACTTTGAATACATATCTTTCCAGGGATATAAACAAACTTTATTTACGAGTTTCAGCTTCGATATACATATATCATCGTTTAATTTTCCATTAGAAACACTTGTACACTTGGATCAACTATCCAATCGTCAATAACCACGTCGTTTAAATTCACAGACGAATTTTATTTTTCAATCAATTTTTCTAGGTCAAAACTGAGAGATAGAGTTTTCTCCTATTGATTCTAATACTATTTCCGATATGAGTTGAGCGCCACGTGTTTCACGGGCGAAAGGAGGAGAAAAAGAAGAAAAGGATCGTGAAATTGTGAAGTACAACGAATCGAGGAAAATGTAACGATCTTGTGAGAAGTTTTTTTATGCGTGGAAGAAAATAGAAAGTTACGATGCATTGTAAAAGGGCAGATGGATTTAATCATCAAAAATATAGATTTCGCTTTGCTTTCGTTCTAACCGTGTAAAAAGTCATTGTCAAGTTTCAAGCTCGAGATTTTCCCTTTTTATTGAATTGTTACACTTGTTTCACGTGTGCTTTGATGCATGTCACATTATATTTATATTTTGCAAAGCGGATATAATTAAAATTAATATCTGTCTTTATTAATTTTTATTTCTACTTTAAAAAAAAAAAAAAAAAAGAAAGAAAGAAAGGAAATTTAATTAAGAAACGATTCAACTAGGTTAAATTATATTAAGTTAATATTTCGCTCGATTTAATAACGTTTGATTGAATAACGTTTGTTACATTGTGGAAAATATTTAAAAATACTTAAAATTTATTTATTATAAAGAATACTTTTTAATGAGCTCTCGCGATCAGAGATATTCAGAATCAGGAAAAGAATTGTAATTGTTATTTACAAATGATTAGAAGGAGGTAAAATTAAACGTTGTTTTAAATGGAGCAGGAAATAAAATTATTGCTCGATCTAACTAAATATTGAATTACATCTTTCTTTACATGTACACAAGAAAAATTTGTTTATACTATCCTAATAATTTTTAAGAAGTAACACAATAAGTAATTTTTCCTGAAAAAGTATTTCCTTAATATAATTTCGAGTCGAGAATAACAGTTTATTTTTTGCTTTGGAAAAAGTGTAATATTATCCCGTTTAACCCAGACTTCCTCAAAGTTCAATCTCCTGTTCTAATTTACTTTAGTGCCGTTTATGCTGTGCAATCCGTGTTTTCGTGGCATAATGGTATTCTTGGAAAAAATTAAACAATTGTTTCCACGAATCTTCGAATGATATTTTATTTTTTAATATCAAATTTCTTTTTATTTTTTGCAATTGCGTTTCCTTGTGAGAGAAAAAGAAAAAAATCAATTTCTCTAGGAAACTCATTAAAAGTTTCCACGGCGACCTAGTTTTACCTTTATAATAATTTTATCATATTTTCTTGAGAAATTAATTTTCTTTTTCTATAAGGTTTAATCCATTTTTCTCGATCAAACGATTCTATATTAACTGTAATAATAATTAATTATTTTATTATTATTTATGTTTCGAATATGAAAGTATTACTTTTTCTCTCATCTTAACCATTTGTCATATTTGATACAATTCCAAACATTAATAACGATCAATAATAATTTGAATAAATTAATTTAATAAAGTCATTTTTAAAGTTGTTCATCGAATCGTTTCCTCGTTCATCCCTTCTGAAAAAAAAAAAAAAATTATCGTAATTTCATAAAATGTCTCACACTTTTTAAACTAAAAATTATATTACACATACTTTAAACTATATAATATAATTAATAAAGCGTTTTACGAATTGCTTTCTCGTAAATTGTTTCCAACTAAAATCTTCCCCTATAAAATTTGGTAGGGGAAGATTTAGTGCGATACGTGTCCTATTAATTTTAACAATAAATTCATCCTACACGTTCCATCCTCGCATCTCTTTCGAATAAATTACATTTCTTCTTACAATCATCGATCAAATCTTAAATTCATAATTTATCGTTGCGTTTAAAATCATCGAAAGGAAGAGTTAAAATCCGCAACCGTCTGCAAAAAAAAAAAAGAAAGAGATTACTTTTCGAAATTTAAAGGGAAAAAATAGAGAGGATTCCAGTTTAAGATCATCGTATGATTCTTTTAAAAGGAGGATAAAGGGGGCCCTAATCGTTCGCTATATATAATTCACAAAGAGGGAAGGAGGAAGGCCCAAGGTAGATCTCCCTGGATATTTCCATGCGGTTCCATGGACAGAAGAAAGAGGGTCGAAGGGGATAAGAATCGATTTACGTCAATTGTCTTTTGTGTTGAAAATGTAAGTTCGGGTCGCTTGGCTCGCTTGAATATATTTATCTCACCCTCCTGTACGCTTGAAATGTCACGCAACTGCATCTCTGCGAGAATTTTCTGAAAAAGAGATATCAAATGTTAGGTAAATCTATTAAATCTACTCTACTTTCGAACATTTTAAAATTTCGAATTTTCAATCATTCCGATTTCGCTACACGAATATCCTTATATTTTCTAAAAGAATATACGAGAATCCAGACTTTTAATTAACTATATATATATACATATGTATGTATAATGATAAAATAACACTAAAATAGCAATTGGAAAATTAAGTCTGAGAAGAATCTTTCGATCTCTACTTGATTATTCGATTTCGACCAATTTCTCCCCCCTTTTTTTTTTTTCAATTAAGAAAGGAGAATTTATTTACTTTAATCCACGTGGCCGTCTACGGTAGACCGCAGAAGGAAATCGCATCAAGGAGAGCGAGAAATGTCGTTACGAGAAATCGTTGGAAAAAAAGAAAAAGAAACGAAATTAGCAAGCATGGAGCGAACGTTGTCCGTTTTTCCGTTCCTCGACGAAGACAGTTTCTGTCCTCTGGTTTCGAGAAATTCATCCGTCCGCTTCAAGCCTGTTCTCTTAAAACGTTCCTGACCTCTCCGCGATGGGGGCTTCGTTATGGGACAAATTGAAATTAATTGCCAACTTGGAACAAAGTTAGCAATGTGAAAGCTGCGTCTCGCCGAGTCGATTCCTTCGAATCGAATTTTGTTAATAACAGAAGCTATTATGCCAGATCATATATTCATGCTCCAAAGTCAATGAGAGGAGCTCATTTATTGAAAACAATGATTTAGTATATTCTTGATTGACGTATAATAATTATTTCTAGGTTTGAATTAAGATTTATTTTAATCGGTGTTGCATAATCTATTTTATGTATTATGTACAAAACATCAATTGTATTTTTATCGTCTTTTGTGTTATAACGTATAATTAATCGACAACTCTTTATTAGCGGTTCAGAGATGAAATCAGTTTCATCTCTGAGTAATTTCTTGCATTGTGAATTTTCAGTATATTCAGAAATTGAGCTGAAAATTTAAGTTTAAACAAGTGTTTCCTTACCAAGAGTTACATTATCTAAGATATACAATGTCGAAGATTGCGAGGAATTTTTACAATTTTACTTTTAACTGAGAAAAAAAAGAAGAGATAGAGAAAATATATTGGCCTAAGATGTATTCTTTTTTTTTTTTTTTTTTTTTTCCTTCTCTGCGAAAATCTATAAAGATTTTTCCGGATAAACAGAATTTCTTACAAGAATAGCCTGGCGAATGTCGCCCTCGTAAAACAACAGGGAGATACCATTTTCGATTCGTATTATCGGAAAAAGAGCACGCAGCCATGATCGTAGTGGAATTTTATAGTCGATCGTATTTTACTCTGAAAATGTCAGGGTAATAATTCTCTAAAACAGAGAGAGAAAGAGAGAGAAGAGAAAAAACTCGTAAATTGTTGTTTTACAGAATAAACGGCCTTTAATAAAATTAGTATATGGTGTTTCAAGTTTTTATTTACGTATGATTGGTTGGGAGAAAGATATAAAAACTGTTTGCTATATTTTAACAATGATATATCGATAGAGGAGAAAACAAATTTGGGACTTGGGTAAAAATAAAAATATCTGGAAAAATCTAGAGGCGTGGAAGTGATACATAAGAAATTTCACGAAATATTATTAGAAAATTCAATGGAGCACGAGGTAAACATTGCTGAATCATGTATACTTTTCAAAGCCCGTCCACGTATGATTTGAAATTAAATTGTTCTTAGAATTCAGCTTATCTTATTTACGAACACCTTCTCAATTCTTAGAACATTCTATTCAATGAACAATCCGTTTTTCATTTCTGAGCAGTTGATTCATTCTCAAATCCATCCGAATCGATTATTGTAGAAATTAATTGTTCATCAATTTTGAATTTTTGAATCTACAAAAAGAAATAATTAAGATTAATAATTTATTAGTAATAGCTTTTATAGATTACGTATTAAAAATTAATAAAAATTATAGAATGATATTTTTTCATCACAGTTATTTTATTATATCAATTATTATGAGAATTGTTCTAATTGATCTCTTTAATTTGTTGCTATCCATATAAAACTGTGTCCATTTAATCATAACACTTGTATTCTCTATTTGATGCTTTGTGATTCTTTAAACATTTGAACGTATAATTATTAATTTCGTATTAATTGATACAAATATTTCGTAGAACGGTGAACAATAGAGATATTCTTACTTGAATATTAAAAATATAAAGAAAGAAAGAAAATAAATCGATGTGTCTTAGCTTTCGTTTTAACATTATTATTATTATTATTATTATTGTTCATAAATATACCTGCGAATATTTTGTCCTGATATTTTAACACAAATCAATAATTAAAAGAAGGAATACGTATATAATTTATTAGAATATTATTACAATAAAATCAGATGATTTACGCATATTTCGAGGGTTGAAGCCAGGTTATATTACACTTTAGAAAACAAAGCATTAATGAGGATAAACGTTTAATTATTTTTATACGAAAAATCAATATTGAAACGGAATACCTGAAGCGTATTTTTCTCTGTCAGAAAATGTACACAAACTTTATTCGAAATTGATAAGTCTATAATTAAAATGCTAACCAATCACCTAAAACGACACGTACAACGAAATATTATCCTTTCTAAAAATAACTTGGTACGTATCTTAAAAAGAAAATATAATTTGCTTCGTGAAAAATAATAAGTTTTATATTATTAAGAAACGCGCAAAAACGTTATTCCAATATTAAGAAAAAAAAAAAAAAGAAAAAAGAAAAAAAAAAACTAAGATACTTTAAAACTTTAAATATCTTTTTCTTAACTGTTTTACAACATGTAATTTGATATAGCACAATCTTTTTCATCATTTATCATGTTGTCGTGTAAACAAAAAGTTTTCTTTTTTCAAGCAATAATAAAGTAAGAAGAAAACCGATCATCAACTTATAAAATCGCATAATTCTTTCGATAAATTTTTAAACAAATATAAGACACAAATAATAACGAGTACATACATTGTAAATGAAATAATCTCAATACGAAAAATTGCATAACATATATTCTAAATCATCAAATTAATTATTGGCCAAAACTTAATTACAAAAGAGAATTTTGAAGAAAACTATCCAACGCATCCATCGCAATAACCATTCCACTTCTCATCCCGAAATTATTCTTTCCCAACACACATATGTATTCCGGGCAAATCGTGCCTAACGCTGTCGCTTAAGAAGTCAAACCCTCAAACACACGGCGAGCATTACCATTCCATACACGTGATGAGAGGAAGAACACCACTGTGGTGGCATTTCATCGTGTCAAAGGGAAATGAGGCTCGTGTGTACTCCTCTATTCGTACTCGTGCAGCCCCTTTTCAGACCACTCGGAAATCCTCTGCGTTCCACCAGACCAGATGATACATCGTGAATCATCGGCCTGGTGGAGGAGGGGGAATAAGAGAGACAACGAGCGTTCGACAAGATGAAAGAATCACGCGAAAAGGTTGGCCTTGTTAATCGCTATTTCTCGTACATGTATCTCGACACATCTTCGGCTAGAATTGAGCGTAATGGTTGAGAAATAGAAAAGGGAGAAAAGGGAGGGGAGGGAGGAAAGAGGAGGGAGATAAAAACGTACGATTTTCAATTCCGTTGATAATAAATTTAAAAATGTGGTGGATTTAAAATGTGTTAAAACATAGACAGATTTCGGTAGAATTGTAACACGTTGCTCCGTTATTCGATCTTCCGTCCTTGTTATGTAAGTGGAATTTTCCAGCAAAGAAAAAAATGTATATTTTCTATGTTTCAATTTATATCTATGAAATTTTACGTGCACATATGAACAATGTATTTTTCTCGAAATGCTCGATACATTAATTAATACGAAAACCTATAGCAAATATATGTTAGCAATAATAATGTTAAGAAAATAAAATATAGTATGTGCGTGTAGATATGATAGATTAATCAAGATATATATATATATAGATGATATAAATTGATTTTTAAATCGATTAATTTTTAAATAATATTTTTACAAGATTGTATAACGACAATTTGATCCCTTTGCCCTATTAGGGCCAATTTTCTGAACCCAAGATGTAATAGTAGACTAGGAGAAAAGTTTTAACGAAGCTGTGGAAAGTGTCTCCCTCTAATTGCACCGAGGTAAATGATACTGTCTACAGACTTGAAAAAGTGTAATAGCAGTCTTAAAAAAAAGAGTGACCTTAGGAAGAGATCTAATCAGAGATTCCCACGTTTTAGTTTTAAATTCTACCCGCGCAAGGGTTCGATCTTACAAATTTGGTTAAGAAGTGGTCAGTCTCGAAGTTAGGTTGTTATTCTTACGAGATCTTAAATTTCAGGTTAATAATTTAATATTAGAGATTATTTGCTATACGTGTACGGATACGGAAGGTTAATTTTGCGCGCTGAAATTTATTGTTTAACGTAGAACAGATTTCTGGGACGACGATGAAATTTCGAGATTCGTTTACTTTCTTATTATACAAATATAACGAATCCAATTTATTTTCCTTATTTAGATAGATCGAATCCGTGAAGCATGATTAAGTGAGTTGAGTACGTATATACTTAAAATAAAAGATTATGACAGATTTTAATTCAGTTTATATTATGTAGTAATATATTTTTACTTAATAATAACGATAATAATTTCCAAGTTAATTTTATTTAAAAAAAAAAAAAAAGAAAAACTTTTACAGAGATTTATCGAGAAATGGATCACAATTTAAAATTTTGATACGATAGATATTATTTTTATGATAATTTCGCGTTCGATTTCCACGTAAACTGGGAAAATAATATCAAGTTGCTTTATAAATATTTAAATATTGAAATTTTTAAATTAATATCGTAGAACGAAATGTTTTCATTGGATCTGGGATAAATATCAATAAATATTCTCAATCGTTTATTGAAATTTTACTTACTTAATTGTGTAACACGTTAGAATATTCCATAGAATAGAATTTTATTTCTCAAGACAGAAAAAAAAACTTTCTCGATCGCTGACGATCGCTTTATCGGATTCTGGGTCAGGGACAGTGCGAATCGAGTAGATATTTTATTTCGACAAATGTATTCGACCCCCTTTACATTCGGTTTGGTAGAAAAATTGAAAATCAACCGTTGCATCGTCCAAGTAAGATTTGCCGTCTTTGAATAATTTGTAGCACTTGTAGGCAAGAGATTCGAGATCTTTCGATTGTTATAACATTTATTGAGAATATTATTCTCAAAAGTTTCGTGATTGTACAAAGATAGATTTTGAATTTTCTTTAAAAGTTAATGCAAATATGTGAACAATTTACAATTGGAAAAAGCAATTTTATAAATAAAATCACTGCATGTCATTTGGTGTCATTTATAATAACATTTTTCTTGTGAAAAATGGAGAAAAGTTATGATGTTAAAATCTTATCCTCGAACACATTTCTTGTAATTTTGAATTGAATCAATTTTCCTCTTCGTGGAAACGAACGAGTAAAGTTTTCATAAAAAATGTACGATAAACGAAGTCACAAAATTTCCTATCTTGAAGAAGAAATTTAATTTTTTTCTTTCGTAAATTTCAATGTTTCCATATAAATGAATATAAAAGTAAACGAGAAATATTTTAATCGTCCATTTCTTTTTGTTAAATTTATGATAAACGTGATAAAATCTGATTCCTAAAAGAAAGAAAAAAAAAAGTAAAAAGTAACATCCTGAATTCATCGTGATTGTTGTAATAATATAACAATTTCCCTTTATATATCAATCCACGTAACAAAATGCGCAGACACGTAACATTATTCTATCAATCCTCTTTCACGTAGCTCTACTTTCACAACCAATGGAAAAATTCTATATAACGTTTCGATAAAAATTCATCAATAAGAATTAAAAAACGGAAATGGATTCCATGACTAAAAATCCAGTTAACTCTTCGTTTTTTCCCCCTTCTATGTGTTATAAAATGAGAATTTTTATCCATCGTGAGTTTTACATATATTCGCGTATACGAGAAAAACATCGTAAAATACTGGCGATATTCGATATTCGTTTTTTTTTCTTTTTTCTTTTCTTTTTTCCCTTACATGTATCAAAACGAGAAATTTAACTCGGTCAGATTCAAAGAAAAACTCGCAGGGAACAATCAAGAACGGTATTATTAAATCAGGCATTGTTATCAAGAGACAATGGATTTTCTTCTTTAGTTCGATTTCACATTAAGAAGCGATCGCGATTCCCTTTTCAAATTTCCCGCCTTTGCTTTAATACTGCATTAACCCGATTAAATAGATAATCGCTTTCATTTACGTGCTCTTCGCTCTGTTCCATCTCACGAATGTCTAATTTTCTCCCGATATATAACTAAATTTCGCGTCGTCCAAATGCACCGAGACCGGAAATCGTATTTCAATCGAACCAAGACTCGATCGGTAAATGATGAGAACCAAGTACAGATAACCTTCGTACAATGTGCTGCTTATACATTGCGATTTAAAATAAGGATAAAATTATCCGAACTAATTGGAAGATTTTTTTAATCCAAAAGAATTAAATTTATGAATCGTTGCATTACGAAAAACAATTAGAAATTAAACAATTTTCATTTTCTTCTTAATTCCTTATTAAGAATTCAATCAAAAACTTCTCTCTCTCTCTCTCTCTCTCTCTCTCTCAACACTCTTAAGAGTCTCGATTAATCAATAAGATACATTTTCAAAATTTGTAAACGTTTACTTTTCCTATGATTCGAAAACCAGAACCACTACCTGATCAATGATCAAATGAATTGCATCTTACTGTAACGAATCCTTCGATTAAATTTAGATTTATAACCACTCGATCCCATCGCTAATCGCTGGGAAAAAAGATAAAGCTAAGACGGATAATTCTCTTGAACGAGAAGGGGGAAAGTAAGGGGTAAGAAATACGGATCGAAGAGAGAGAGAGAGAGAGAGAGAGAGAGGGGGACTCGATAAAAATGGCCTGGCGAACGCCATCGAAGCTGGTGGAAATCCATAGGTAGATATTCTACCCCCTCGATGTGGCGCACAACTTGGACGGGGCGCAACCTCCTTCTCTCCTCTCTCTCTCTCTCTCTCTCAGCGCCTGTATAAGTGTTTCACGATGGAACAGAAGGTGGTGCACGCGCGCGCCACACAAGTTCACGCGCGAAAACGTGTACACACAGGCCCGCCGCACCCTTTGTGCTAAAATTAGAAGTGACGAAGCGTATACTCACTTCGCTGGCTTCGAGCTTTTATTCACTGGCGTTTAGACATAACATGTTGCAGGGCTTTCAATGGCAACCGAGAGAGAGAGAGAGAGAGAGAGAGAGACGATGAAATCGGTCGGATAAAGAAGGATCCACGTGTGCGCATGGGGTTGATAGAGAGAGAGAGAGAGAGAGAGAGAGAGAGAGGAGAAAGAGAAGGGAAAAGAGTGGATGGTTGGATAAAGCCGATGATACGGAATAGAGGAGAGAGGGTAGATCGTGATAAAAGTAAAAAAAAAAAAAAAAGAAGAAGAGGAAAGATATGGTTTCATAGAGAAACGGAGTGGATCGGTGGAGGGGGTTGCTCGTGATAGATGGATAGATGAACCGGGTTAAAGGGAAAAGGGTTGAAGAGATAGGGTAAGGAAAAAGGGTGGGTTAATCGTTGAGGATTCGAGTTTTAAAGGGACTCTGGCTTGATACGTAAAAAAAAAAAAAGGGTTGGAGAGAGAATTGGAATGAAATTTTGAGAGAGCGATTTTAATTATATTTATAAAACGTGTGTTGTGATAGTTTTTCGTTTTTATATTAGTTTATGTATATATCTCTTTTATTTATTATTGTATGCATTATTGTGTTGAGCATAAGTGTATACATTTTTTTTTTTCTGTATTCTCTTTTATTTTTTGGAAACTCTTATACCTTTGGGAACTTTATCAATTTATATTAATGGATTGATAAATTATGATGTTATTTTGTAACATCTGCTTCTTTTGTTTCACTCATCAAATTGTTATTATTTGCAAAACAATTGTAAAATCTTTATTTCAGAGATTTCATTATCAATATTTTTATTTCTTTATGTTAGGATTTTTTTTTGTGAAAAAAGTTTTTCATTCTCTGTCCAAATTTCTACTTTTTGCGAGTTACTTTTACAGAATACAATCTAATTCACGTTAGGTAAACGATGGTACTCGTGGTAATTCTAAAAAAGTTGTTGCATCTCGATCATAATACTTTCATAGTTACTTCAAACTAGAAAAGTTTGGAAACGCGTTATATTTAACGAATCGTTTTCTCTTCGATCCGGAGCTCATCCTTTTAGCTTTAACTTTGTTCCAACGAGTTCTTCATCCAACTATAACTCCTTTGATGTTTCGTAAAAGGCTGATAAAAAATTGTAAGATTTTGCATCGTCCCCCTTTCTCCTCCACGGCTTTCCACAATTCGAGAAATTGCGTCTGCGAATTCTCTTTCGCGAGGAAATAATGTGGAAACGTGAATCGTTTTCTGAAAATGTGACCCTCTCCATTGCTGCTTACCTTTTATTTCTTTTTCTTCCTTCCACGATTTCTATTTTGTAACCCATTCACGTTTGCATAAGGATGGAACATAAAAGGATTTAATATATCTCTGTGTATGTGCATTTTATATATATCTGTTCATCTCTTTCGTTTTGTGAAAACTTTGATAAAATGTTTTTTTTTCTTTTCAAGATTTAGCAGAGAGGTCGGTTAAATATTTTTTTGTATCGATTATTGTTACTTGTTGTATTTTAATTATTTATCTTTGATATATATATATGTATTGAGCAACATTTCAAATATTGGTTAAAAAAATCACAGTGTACAATCAGATTTCTTCAATTTTATTTTTTTATAACCTCAGTTAATTATTGTTATTGCAAACTTATGAATATTGGTAATAGTAGGTGTTGATTCAATTGTGGAAACTTTACTATTAAAGTAGAATTTTTCATAATTTTGACACTCAGTTTTAATGTGATAATTTTTTTTACATAAATTTTTCTTCAACAATGGATCAGAAGAAATGTACGATACCTAGGAAACTGTATAATTTTTTATTTTTACCAAACTTCTTTACTTCTTTGCTACAGAATTGTTTAACCTACTTTAACTCTTCGTGGCCATTACTACACCAACATTTTCGAATGTGAAATCAAGATAGAAATTCAACAACAAAACTTTTTTTCGATTTTCTTCATAGACAAACATCAACAATGTTTACATATTTTAGAGTGGAAAAATAATACAGATAATAAAATCTTTTAATTTCAGAAAATTATGAATAAGAGTAGAAAGAATTTGTACAACATAAAATATAATTAATAACGGTTTTTAAAATTGATAAGAAAAGAAATTGAAAATGTGTAAATAAATATGAATTGAGATTCACTTGAAATCATTTCTCCATTGAATATGTCTCCATACAATATATACCTTTTTTTTATAGATCTTAAAACTAGCACTTAATTTCATCAATAATGAAAATGCCCTGGTTTTCTTTTACGTAATTTAAGTAATTAGATTTTGTAATATCTTTGAATAAGTCTCAGAGAACTGAGGGAACGATGAAATTGTATAGATTCCTTTATATATAGAAACAGAATGAAGCAGAAGTATACAAAATAGGAAGAATGTATTAAAAGACCTGCAAAATATGAATTAAAAATGCTGTTGATCGAACCTCAATATTCCCTCCATCATTTATCTTATTCGAACATTATTTCAAACGATAAATAAATTGTTGAAATGATCGAATCCTTAAATATTTATCATGCAACAACAAATTGATACGATATAAAACTGTCCCCTTTCTTTTCTCCCCTATTGTTCACACATCATCTGTTTCTACGATTCGTACATACGTTTCAGGAATCGATTTGAGTGAATTAAAGATCTTGATGGTTAATAAAGCAATTGAAACCGGTATTTAAACGTTAATGAAGAATGGAGCGGAGAATTTCTTCGAAATTTAACTGGTTATAACCGAGCTACAACATGCAGTTAACAATTCTAGGTGCCCGCCCTCTCTCGTTAATTATTCCTCGTTTCTACATTCGCCTTACTAATTAGTAATTAGCCTCTCTTCCCAAGGATTTTCGCGTTGATGGAATCTGTCGCATTTACCGGAGAAGTTGCATGTGCCTTTCCAATTAAGAGTGCCTCATCTGAAAACGGTCTCGCGAGAGATTGTCGGCCCGATTACGCCGCCTTTAATCGATATTATTTTTCGCAGAGTTTTGAATTTTTTCCTACGAAAATTCCCAAATTCTTCATAAAACTTTCAAACAACCGTTAATTGTATGATTAATCTTGGACGGATTTTTTTAGACAGGCTGCTCTCTCTCTCTCTCTCCCTCTCTCTCTCCCCCTGAAAATAAAAATAGTGTTATTGACAAGAATTAACAAGAAAGTAATTTAAATTAATTTTACAGTGGCCATCTTCCAAGCTTGCACGAAGAAAATCAATTTTATAAATTAAATAAAGGAGGGAGATATTTTGATGAATTTTTTGGGGAGAAAGTAATTTTTAAGAAATGTTATTATAATTGGATTGGAGTGTTATTAAATTGTTGAAAGACTTACTTTTTTAACACATTAATTGGAACAAATGTTTGATCAATTTTTGGATTTGAACGTCGTTATAGGAAAAAAGGATATAGGATTAATACATCGACACTGTTCCTCCACGTGGAAGATGAAAATTTCGTTGTTGGTATGCATAACCATTCGTAGACGATGCAATTACCCGCATACAGGATGATTCAAAAGTATTGAACGCGTGACTTTTGAACAAAGATAAATGTTTTGATTAACCTCGTCTAAATCGTGGATTAGGTAAAATAAATTGGAATAATCAACCCTGCATACTCAGGAATTTTTGTATTAATCGTGGGAAAATAATTACAATTGATTACGATTCATCTTCACTTTAACCTAAGCAACTAATTATCCCAATAATGTTAATCTATTAAATAATTGTTCGTACATTGATAAAATAAGCCAGATCAATTAATTATACAATTACATTAATAAATTTCTCGAAGATTAATTATAATGTTTGGAAAATACGAGAGAAATACAATTCAATTCTACCCGATATGACATTTTGTTTGTATACTACATAACACATGAATTATTGTGTACGAGTATACGTAACGTAATGATACAATAATATTGATGCCACATGTGTACACCTCAGGGATATAGTATACGTGCCCATGGTTACATGGCTATAATAATAATTATATTTTAATTTTATCCCACTCCATAGTTTAACATTATTCTCAACGACGTAGACAAGCTTCTATCCATTAGCGGAACAGTAATAACATCAGTTTCTAAATACCAAAAGCCCTTCGTAAAATCTTCATTTTATATGATTTACGTAAAATTACGTATTGCGTATCGTCATCGTAATTAAAAACTTTAAATCTTAAAGTTTATAACAAGAGATAAATGTAAAAAATGTTTTCTTACATAAAAATCATTGTTTTAAAATTAATAAATCTCGTTTCTTTGTATACGATCAAAATCAGATTTACTTTATATCTTGTTAACTTAATATTTTCATAAAATCCATCACTGTACAAAATTCTCATTGAAAAATCGGAATTAGTTAGTATTTTGAGACCTCTCTTTCTAACTTTCGAAAATCATTTCCATTCTTTCTTTCAAAAAAAAAAAAAAAAAAAAAGAGGAAGAAAAATATGAGTTAATTTTCACGTGTGAAAAAGTAACGAAACGAGCTCGTCAGTTCGGTTCGTCCGATATTTTCCACGGCCATGGCTTCAAGCCTTGTTAATGAAAGCGTGTGCCGGACAATCCATTAAGCATAGCGTTTTTAGTGCACATTTTAAGTGGAACGTGGCAGACAGATAGATGGACAAATTAGGTCGGTTTGGGGACAACTATTTCTGGGGATTACACGCACGTGTACGTCGTTGTCCCGTAAGGTTGGCAAGCTTTGCGCAAGATCACGATTGAACGTGTTATCTTTGCGAAATAATATCGCGGACCATCGAACGAGAAAACGAACGAATTCGATTTTTGCTCTCTTTCGTCCATTTCATCCGTGGCATCGCGTTATTGACGTTCGCTGATCGAGTTTATTTTATCTTTGAACACTTTTGGGATATCGATATGATAAGAACATGAAAAAATGATGTATGAAAATATAATTGTTATCACAGTATAATGTAATATTGATATAAACAAATAAATAGATCGTATATTCACAAATTATTTTCTTTTATATTATTTTAATATATTGTAACTAATATTCGAATATATAAATTATTCGCAATTATTATCTTTCTTTATATTTATTATTGCGATAAATATGTATTTTTGAACTTTTATCATATGAAACTAACAAAGTAAACTATTTTTAGTATAACAATTTATTGTTTGGATTATATACTAATTGATAGTTAATGACAGTTTTAATTGTAAAAATTTTATATGTAGAAAAATTGTATTTAAGGATCAATTATTGATTATAATAAAATTCCAATTATTCAAACAATTCATGTACATTACACACACATATATATATATCTTACATTTTTATTAAATTTTTATTATAATTTATTATAATGAGAAAATTATGATAATTCTTTTTAATAATAAATTAATTCTAAATATATATATCTGATCG
The DNA here is from genome assembly GCF_048593485.1 of Apis florea. NCBI lineage: Eukaryota > Metazoa > Arthropoda > Insecta > Hymenoptera > Apidae > Apis > Apis florea. The sequence continues at coordinate 250,219 of NW_028256430.1, read as the reverse complement.
AATTATTTGAAATTTCGCTGCTATATATTTTTCTATATTATTAGTTCATATATATACCGTTAGATAGTGTTGCAATACAGTGTATCTTAATGCATTTGTAAATAGATTTTATCGTGAAAATATTGCAATCATAAATGAAATATAGAATACATCTATTATTATGGATGAAATATAATAATATAAGAATCGGCATTCAATGCATTTTTCGTTCCACGTATTTTAAAAGCTCATTATCATTTCGTTGTTATTATCAATTCAGCATAGAATAAGATTGTAGCGCTATAATCACAAAAAAATAAATGAACATTTTACAAAATTTGTATATATTCTGAAATACCGACTTTAAAAAAGATCAAAATGTTCCGTCTACATACTACATATAATCTAACCATAAATTAAATATAGGAATCTTTTATATCTAGTCACAGACAATCTATATCTAGTGTATGATATTTTTGTATAAAAATTATAACTTAGTTTATAACAATGAATGCAGGAAATTATATTCAATTTCATAAAATCATAAAAATTGATAAACTTAATATATTTTAAAAATAATTTCTTTAATACATTTTTTCATATATCCTTATCTTTAAGGATAAGTTGCCATTTTTTTTAAATTTTTAATTCTTCTTTTATTTTAATTTTAAAGTTTTTTTTCTATATCTATTTTTTGAAATAAAACTATATCATTTTTAAAAATAAGAATCAAAAGATAAGAATTAAATTAAAAAAAAAAATCAAAAAATTGTGAAATATGAAATTCAAAAAAGCTTTGAAACAATAAAAGTTAATCAGATATTTGAATCATTTCTTAAATGTATAAATTTTTACTACAAAGATAGATAGGAAGAGTGGAAAAAGGATAGAAGTATGAAATATAGAAGTATAAGATAAAAATTAGGAAAGTAGTGCCATCTTTGGATTGCCACAGATAAAACTTATAGAAAAGGATAGAAATAAGATCAGAATTGATTGCTACCGCCATCTCTTGAGTGCAAACAGTATTTAAAGTTTTTTTTTACAAATTAAAAAAAGAGAGATGGCACTGGTTCTTAATTCTTATTCTACTTTACCGTCTTTGAAAAAATGTTTTTACTGCTCAAGAGATGGCACTAACAGTTAATTCCTAACATATTTCTATCTTTCTCTATTATTTGCTTTCTTTTTTTATATTAGTTTCATGTGCGGCACTCTGAAGATGACGCTGATTCTCTAATTTGTATCCTATCTCGGTCCTCCTTTAATATTTGATCTCTTTGTCTATATATCGCAAAATTTATATAATTTAATAATTGATTAATTTTTTGCTTAATCTATTGATTAAAATTCTTAACAAAATCTATTCGATACAATTTTTATAAGTTTATACATCTTATACATGTTTATTTTTATATATTTATATATCATAATAATTCAATTCATGAATGTAAATTATTTAGTAAAAAAAAAAATCTACAATTCAATGTATAATACATATTTAGAAATATTTATGAAAAAACATCAAAAAAATTGTCTTTAAATTCTATTGACTTTATCAATTCTTGTGATTGATTGAATATATTTCATTCACTCTAGTGTACTAATCGTAGAGGGCATATCAAATATCCTGATTTTTTGTGCTATCGGTATTTCAGAACATAGGCTACAAACATAAAATCCCGTTGAATATGTATCTCTATATCTTATCTGTGTTGCAATTATATTCTACGTTGCATCGGTAACATCAAAAATGACAATAATATGATATATGGGATGTTAAGTCTATTCCGTATCTCATCTATGGTAAGAAATCAGTTGTCGTCTGCCATAAAATAACCTTCCTGCATTTAAAAATTGTAAGTAAATAATTTCAAAACATTTATATTACAATTATATAAAATAACATAAATACATTTTTTATTTTCAATCTCTTTCATATAATTTTTTAGTTTTTATTATATTTTATATTACGTGTCATAAACATAAAAATATCGTACATTAGTTGTAATATATTGAAATAAATAAAAAGAAATTATATTATGTATAAAAAAATATATAATACGGTATGAATAAATGTAATATTTTTTAAAATAAAGAAGTTATTAACTGTAATTATGTTTTATTTTATTTCTGTAATTTTTGATAATTTGATAATTTCTGAATTTAGAAGCATATAAATTATATTTTATCAAATATTTATATTTACTCTTTAAAAAAATATTAATTCTTAGATTATAAATTTTTTTATGTGAATTATTTTTTACATTAATTCTTTGATATAAATTAATTCTCATTTATAAGTATTTTTTCTAAATGACATTTTTCAAGCATGTATATTTTTTATGTAATAGATTTAAACAATGTCAGAAGTTGAAGAAGCAGCACCAGAAACAGCAGAAGTAATTTCGGAACAAGATGCTGTATCTGAAGAAGATAAACAATATTTGACTGATTATATAAAAGAAACAGAACAACGACTGAATGCAAAAGAAGAAATACGAGCAGCCAATTTAAATCCTAATAGACCACCTGAAACATACTTTAGCAAATTAGATTCAACATTGAAAAGAAATACCACATTTGTCAAAAAATTAAAAAATTTTAGTAGTACACAGTTAGATACAGTTTTAAAAGATATGACACATTTAAATTTGACAAAATATGTAAGTGAAGTTGCTACTGCTTTGGTGGATGCTAAATTAAAAATGACAGATGTTGCACCTGCTATTAAAGTATGCAGTTTCTTACACCAGACATATGCAGAATTTTCAACTCATTTTTTTGAAAATTGGCAAAGAATTTTATCTCTAAAAGTTGTGGATAAAATTACGAATCCAAGCAAACTTAGAGTAGATCTTCGATTTTATGCTGAACTAGTTAATGCAGGAATTTTTACCCATAAGCAAGGATTACCTTTGCTTGGTTCTGCATTAACTGTTTTAATTAATATGGATAAAGAAGAACATAATAATGCAAGTATTATATTAAGTTTTTGTAAACATTGTGGAGAAGATTATGCAGGTCTTGTACCCAAAAAAGTAAGGGAAATATCTGAAAAGTTAAGTACAACCATACCTAAAAGCAAATTACTTTCTCCTGATAAACAACAAAATGTTAGATTATTATTACGAGACTATTATAATTCATTATGTAAGCATTTATTAAAAGAACATAAAGATCTTCAAGCATTTGAAAAACAAAATAGAAAAATTTTACAAACTAGAGGTGAACTAAGCTCTGAAAGAAAAGAAAAACTTGAAAGTCTTCAAGTATCTTATGATCGTTTACTTAATAATGTACAAAGTTTTTCTGATACTTTAGATGAACCCATGCCAGAACTCCCTATAGATAGTGAAATGAAAGCAGAAGCAGAAGAATCATTGAAAATGATTAGTGAAGGAGAAGAAAATAGCATTCTAGAAGATATGTGGGGAGATGAAGAAACCAGACGATTTTATGAAGTTTTACCAGATTTAACAGTTTTTCTTCCAGGATCATATTTGAAAGAAGTACCTAAACAAGATGTTCCAATAAGTGAAGAAGCTTTAGATGAGGAAATAACATTTGATGAACTAGAAGAAACTGAAAAAGTAGATGAACCTGAAGCAGAAGTGGAAGAACCACAGGTTTCAAATATAAGTAATAAAATACTTTTAGATGCATTTATAACACATTTACCAAATTGTGTAAATCGTGAATTAATTGATAATGCAGCAGTACATTTCTTAATGAATCTGAACACAAAACATAACAAAAAAAAGTTAGTGAAGGCATTGTTTGGTGTTTCTAGAATTCGTTTAGATCTATTACCATTTTATTCACGATTAGCGGCTATTCTTTATCCTGTTATGTCTGATGTAGGAAATGATTTATGTTCAATGTTAAAACATGATTTTAAATATCATGTACGCAAAAAGGATCAAATCAATATTGAATCAAAAGTAAAAGTTGTTAGATACATTGGTGAGCTTGTTAAATTTAAACTTTATTCCAAAATAGAAGCTTTATATTGCTTAAAAGTTTTGTTACACGATTTTACGCATCATCATATTGAAATGGCATGTAATTTATTAGAAACATGTGGAAGATACTTATTTTGTTCACCAGATTCACATCAAAGAACAAAAGTATATTTAGAACAAATGATGCGTAAAAAGGCAGTTACTGCACTAGATTCACGTTATGTAACAATAATTGAGAATGCATATTATTATGTAAATCCACCAGAATCTACAGGAGGTGTATCTAAAAAAGATAGACCTCCTATTCACGAATTCATAAGAAAATTATTATATCAAGATCTTTCAAAAACAAATACTGATAAAGTTCTTAAATGGATGCGCAAATTAGACTGGGAAGATGAAAGTGTATCATCTTATGCTATTAAATGTCTCACTGCCGCATATAATGTTAAATATTTAAATATTCGATGTGTAGGAAGTTTATTAGCTGGACTTGTTGCACATTATGAAACTATAGGCCCTCATGTAGTAGATGGTGTATTAGAAGATATAAGACTATGCATGGAAATAAATTTACCAAAATTTAATCAACGCCGCATTGCTATGGTTAAATATCTCGGAGAATTGTATAATTATCGTATGGTAGAAAGTGGAGATATTTTTCGGACGTTATATCTTTTGATTACATTTGGAGTTAGCATGGATCATTCCATACCAAGTATTTTAGATCCACCTGATCATCTTTTTAGAATTCGATTAGTTTGTACATTATTAGAAACTTGTGGACAGTATTTTAGTGGTGGGTCTAGCAAGAAAAAACTTGATTATTTCTTAATATTCTTTCAAAATTACTATTGGTTTAAATATACAGATCCTATTTGGACTTCAGAAAATCCATTTCCAGTGGGTATAGATTATATGTATCGTGATACATTAACAATGTTGAGACCCAAAATGCAATTGTTTCAAAGTTATAAAGAAGCACAATGTGCTGTAGAAGAATTACGAAATACATTATATCCTACTCTTGGAAATCCTATTGCAGAAGATGGTACTGAACGTACTGATGTAGAATCTGATATGAGTGTAATTGCTGAAGGAGATGAAGACATAGCTGTAACATCTGGAAATGGTAGTGGAGATGCAAAAGGTGTGGCTGATTTACATTTTGAAGAATCTGAAGATTGTTCTGAAGCACAATCAGAAGAAGATTGGACTGCTGATGCAGAAAGAGATTACACTATGGGTACACAAGAAAATACCCAAGGAGATCAAAGTCTTTCAGAAGGTGGTACTGATGGTGTTATTATGGATGTCACAGAATTAAATGCAGCATTACCAGCTGGTCCTAGAAGAGTAAGTTGTCCTGAAGATGATGATTTTTTGTCTGCTCTTGATAAGATGGTTTCAGATAATATACAAGATAGAATGCGAGATTCAGTAAAACCACAACAAGTAGATATTTCAGTTCCTTTACATGTAAAAAGTACTAAAAAAACATATGAACAATTACAAGAAAGACCTTCTGATAATAGTACAGTTGATTTTGTACTTATGTTGAGAAAAGGTAACAAACAACAATACAAAAATTTAGCAGTTCCAGTATCATCAGAATTAGCAATGAATCTTCGAAACAGAGAACAAGAACAGAAAGAAGAAAAAGAACGAGTTAAAAGATTGACATTAAATATTACAGAAAGACAAGAGGAAGAAGATTATCAAGAAACAATTAATCAGAGTACCAAGCCAGTAACGGTAAACTTGAATAGAGAACGGCGACAAAAATATAATCATCCCAAAGGTGCACCAGATGCTGATCTTATTTTTGGTCCTAAAAAAATACGGTAGATTTAATATTTTAATGTTTTTGGAACAAATTAATACTTTCCTATTAGAAAATCACAAGTGATCTAAGTTACAGACTATTTGAAATCCATATTTTTGTGTAGAATTTATAACAAATTAATAATTTTTTATTTTTAATTTAGAATACATATCTACATATACATTATTTAAATGGATTTTCAATCATACTATATGATTTTTGGTGTAAAAATACATTTTACAATTAAAAATACACAAATGCGTCATACGTGTCAATATGTACTTCTATATATTTAAATGAAAAATAATTATTCTAAAGAAAAACAATTTTGATACACAATTGATACATTTAAATAAAATAATTTTGGCATGTCATAAATATAAAATAATATATCATTTACAGATAATAATTTTTAAATTAAAAAAAAAATATTTAACTAAATTTTTACACCAGTATTGTTTGTCAAAATGCAAATTTTGCAATTAAAATTTACATATTGACATAATAAAAGTTTTTTATTGCTAAATTATATTTTGACATTTTTTTAATAACTTAAACATTTATTAACAATAAAAAAGATACAATATATATACATTTAAAATTAATCACGAAATTGTGTTACTTTAAAATGGATAAGTTTTCATAAATATTAGTATATTTTTCTTTCGCACGCGCGTATGCAGATATTTTCAAAGAATTTTGTTATATTAAGTTTCATTTTTATTGTATAAATAAATGTAAAAAATTAATAATTTTCTAAAAAACAAATACAAATATACATACAAATAAGGAGTTAAATTTGATATACAATTATTTATTTTTATCTAAGAAATTATTACCGTGTACAAAATGAATATAAATAAATGTTAGCTGTTTTTATGTTTGATACTGCTCTCTTATACAGTCTGCCATAATATCACATATCTACCATGGTATATGATACTGGTAATTATAAATTAATACTAAATGCGTGCTTGCATTATATTATCTCCATACTTTATAGATCTTCTTCTGCATCCTCAAATTGACCTGCTTCTATATCCATAGCATCATCTGCTTCTGTTCCATTATGATTGGTACCTATTTGTTCTAAAAGTATAGAATGACAATAAAAAAATCTTCTAAATAAAAACTTTTTATAAAAATTATTTATATACATATATTTATACATATACTTTAATATTAAATTTATTGAATTAATGTAAAAATAATTATTTTAATTAAAATTTTTAAATTTTACCTGTTGGTAAAATGTAGGGAGCATCACCAGCACCAACATCATAATGTTCAAAATCATCTTCTTCTGCATCTTCATAAATATCTTCTTCAGCTATAAAGATATATAAGATCTCATAAAATATTAAATTGTTGATAAAAGATTGTAATAATAAGTTTACTTACCATCAGAAAAACTATCTTGTGGATCAGGATGAAGTGCTTGGCATTGATTCATTGCCTGAAACATTGCCTCTAAATTATTTGTGTTGTCAGGAGCAAACCGCATTTCCGTAATAGGTGTATCCGCATCTTCAAATTCATTTTCTGAACCACTATCAGAAGCTGGTGATAATGATACATCTATGTAAAGTATTATATTAAATTATTGTAAAGATGAGATATAATTTTAATATTTTTAATAAAAATTTAGTTTTTATTGTCATATACTACTAAATTATATTTATTTTTAAATTCTGAAAAATAATTAAATAATCTTATATACCTGGAAGATCAACTTTTGCATCAACCATAATATATAAACATTGTCTTGGATGTACTTGTTCATCTCGTGATATGGCATGTAATGATATATGAGGATATTCTAGTGAAAATCCTTGTTGTGTATCATAATTTACCCAAGAAAGTAAGCTACCAATATAAAAATTATATTAAAATATGGATACAATATAATTAAATATAAAACTTTGCTTTATTTCAATTTTTACCTTTCTGTAATATACAGAGTTCCTTTTCCTACTTCTCTATCATTAATGTACACGGTAGTATTTTGCTCTTCATGACGTATTCCTTCTTGTGGTGCAAGAAAATTACTAAGCACTACCATTTTTTATCTGCAACATTTATTTAAAAATTATTTGCAATATAAAACTAATAGAATTTGATCAGAGAAGGTAGCTATTTAAACAAATGCAGGAAGCAAAAATAAATTAAAAGGTTATGCCGGAATTTATACAATTATAAATTTGATCATATTATACATATAAATATATGTGTATATATATATATATATGTATATATATGTACATATATACATATATATATATATGTGCTTCAAAAATAGATGATCAGAAACATAACTAATTAAATATATACTTTTTTTAAATATAATATAGTAAATACAATAATAATATAATTATTGTGTTAAATAGAAGAGTTATTAGTTTTATAATTTTTTTTTTTTATACATTTACATAGCTATTCATATAAACTCTTAATATATAAATTCATTACCTATTTGTTTTATAAATAAGTTATAAATAACAAGACAGAAAATTTTCCACTAAATGAGTAAACTTGTAAACTTGGCAACGATTTTACAACTTTAATTCTTACACAATATTTCGGTCACTTTTTGCGTTTCGAAATAGTAAGTATACTTAATAGAATTCACTACAACTTTATAATCGCAAATGTCAATCAATATGTAACTGTTTCATCTTCTAATATTTGCAAATATAAAATTTTTTTACACACTGTTATGTTCTTATTTTACGTTATTGATGCAGAATATGTATCTTATGATAAACTATAGATAGTATCAGTGCATTATACATGCTTAAAAAAGCGGGAGAATCTGCTATATATTTTTCAAATTGAGTCAATAGCAAATAAAAAAAGTTTAAATAGAATAAAATATTCTATTAAAATTTATTTAATTTAACAATTTAAATTATTTTTCAAAAACAATTTAAAACATATTTAGAAAAATAAATAATTATTTTAAATAATATATCAATTATATATTATTTAATTGTAATAATTATATTAATGAATAATATTTTACTTTATTGATTAATATAATTTATTTAATAATCTTAAAATTATTATTATTATAATAACAAAGAAACAATATAAAAAGTTTTATCATAAAGATATTTTAATAAATATATATTTTTATATTAAATAAATATTATATTATATTAAATGAATAAAGTTAAAGTATAATAACAATAAACAATTTTTTAATAAATACTAATATGAACAAACCAATCAATTGTTATTCTTTGTTTTATAATTAAGAAATGTTTATGAATTACTTGTCATTTATTATTAAAATTCATTATATTTTATATAAAAAATCAAATGTCTTTAATCTCTTTTTATTTTTTATAAAATTTAATTAATTTCTATTATTTACATATTCTTTTATATTTATTATAACAAATTTCTATGCATTAAACTTTATTTTAAAATTTTTAACTTATTTTAATATTTAAAACATAGACAATTATAAAAAACAATGATAGAAAACAATTATAAAAAATTTTATGATACTAATTTTCTTTTTAATTAATAATAAATATAATTAATAAATTTAGTAATAAAATTTAATTCAACTATATGTATATAATAAAATAAAATATTTATTTTAAGAAAATTTGCAACAATATGTTATTTATGAATGTTAATTATAAAAAAAATGTTAAATTATGTGTTTGTATGTAAATTATGAATAAATAAAAATTTATGTATTTAATTTAATTAGGTTATTTCATCAAAGTATAAAACAAATAATAATTATTTAAAAATATTAATATATGTAAATAAAATAAATAAGTAATAAAAAAAAATTCCAAAATCATATAAAATATAAAATTATTTTAATATAAATATATAATTCATATAATTCATATAATTAAAATAAAAAATAAGAGATAAATAGTAACAACTGATTTTGTTAGATAAAAAATTGAATTAAGTATTATTTTAAAATAAAATAAAATATTAATATTATTAAAATTCATTATATTTTATATAAAAAATCAAATGTCTTTAATCTATTTTTATTCTTTATAAAATTTAATTATGATATAAATATACTCATTTATTACTGATTTTTTCTCTATTTATTTTGTATCATTACTTGAATAATTTTTAACTTAATTAAATATCATTCATATTATGAATATGTTTACATATCTTATGTTATATAAACATAATTTAATTACTATATTAATCATTACATAATGTAAGAATATAATTCAATTTTATATTTTATGTATGAGATTTTCTTAAAGATTTCTATCATAAACATACATAAAATGTATTGAAATATACAACTTGAATATTGTAAAATGAAAAATCAATATCATTTATAAGTAATACATTTTTTTTTAAATATATAAAGTAATGAAGCAAAATAATAAATTTTTTATCATATTTCCATAATTTTAGTTTTCAATTATGAATATATACATGTAACAAAAATATAAAAAAGTATTCATAACAATTATTAAATCAAATTTATCATATAATATTGATATATAAAAATATGAATAGAAAATATGATAATAGAACACAAGAAAGCCATCTGAAAATGTTTTATTAAGATTACATGTGGCAAGCGAGGCTTTTGTTTCCAATTCCTCCAATTTAAAATTCATTTCCATAACAATTTTACGTACATACATACATACTGTCAGTACAATAAAAAGTGCTTTGTTTAGTATTTTGCACTTTATTTACTACTAGAAATTATTGTTACAAGAAATATCACCTCAATATCTTTATGACGATCGGTCAGCATCCTTCGGCAAATTTTGTTTCCTAGTGAATCTATACTATATATTTAAACAACATATTGAAGAATATCTGGCTTGATTGCTATAGAAAAACTATTTAAAAAACTAGTAATAAATGAATAATAAATCATTTACGTTAGAAAAAATTTCATTTATTTTTTTTTTAACAATAAATTAATAACGATCAGGTTTTCATAAAAAAATTAACAAAATATTTCACACATCAAAAACATCTTTTTTCATTCTTAAAATATCTGGTAAAGTTTTGTATTTAAACTACTAAGTTACCCATTGTAAATGGGTTCTATAATATATTTTTTCATGTCATACTTTATATTAGATATCAATGGTTCTGTACAACTCATGCCAGACTCTTCAATTTTATATATTTTTTTATTCTATTAATAAAGGTAAATAATATGTGCTAGAACAATATGGATACAATGTACAGCTGAATTAAATAGTTATACTACATAATTGAATATCGCTAAAACGTTACTAATGTTAATTGTGCAGTTTTCTTAGTTGTGTTCATGGGTAACTGAATTTTTTTTTTGTAGTCTTCAAGGGGCTAAGTTCCAAAAAACATCGAGAAACATATATCACATTAAATCTCGTGACGTTTTTGATATGTTTTATGTTTCTAAATATCATAAAAGTTTTTTGTAGGCATATAATGATAACATGATTAACAGTTGTAACAGTTATAGAAATAGCACTAACGATGATACTATAAGCAATAATAACAGCAATTAGTAGTGCAATAATAGCAGTGGAGGTAGTTATAATAGCATTGATAATTTTAATAATAGTTGTAAAAATATCGTAAAAGTTATAGTTTAATAGTGAGTCAAAGATTGACAGAAATCAGTGAAATAATATTAGTTTGGTGACGATGGTATATTATAATTGCAATTGTAATTTATTTTTCAAATATTAAAACAAAATTATGAAAAAATGAATTATTTATGTATACGTAAATTTAATCTTCATAATTAATAAAAATTGATTATAAAAATTTATGTAAAAACAATATAAATTTTAATCAAATAACCTGTAAAAATAATTTCTATGATACAATATGTTATAATCTATATAATATTTAAATAAGATTTATGTTCTGTGCAGAAATATAAATTTAAAAAAAAATTAATAAAATTGATTGTAGTAGTTGATTTATGTAAAAACATAATATAATAAATTTTAATTAAATAATATTTTAATTAAATTTTAATTAAATAACCTCTAAAAATAATTTTAAAATATTTTTATGATACAATATAAAATCTAAGATAAGATTTGTTTCCATCTCTGCAAAAAATAAAAAAAATTATATTTATTTTTTGTATATGTAAATATATATATATAAAATGATGTTAAAAAAAAACATTTTTATATACAATATGAGTATGGCACAAAGAGTTGTAAAGAAAAACATCAAATATTATTATTAACTTAATACAGAATAAATATTTTAAAAAGATGTAATCTATCTTTATTATTTAAAGATAGATATTCTTAGTTTACTTTTTGAGATTTCTGTTTACTATGCATATTTTTTTGGAACCTTTCCCTTTGTATTAATCTACACCGTCCATTTGTATATTTTGCTTATATCATAAATACAAAACTCCCATGAAGAATATTCTTAAACATCACTACATGTAAACTTAAGATTGCAATGTATTTGTAATTTCTCGATGTACAGTTACCAAATCTTGTATGTACCCAGCTAATCTAGCATTTAATGTATCCAAATTTTGTTTTTGGACTTTATTTGCACTTAATGCAAGTTCTAATTGTTCATGGACAACCCTTAACATTTCACGAAGTTCTTGATTTTCTTTCTGTAAGGCCTAAAAAATAAAATTATAGATTATTTGAATGTATAATTAGATATTTCACTTAAAATAGTATTTTTTTAAGTTCTTCTCATTATTAAAAAAAAATTATTGAATTATTATGCTTTTTAAAATCATTTTAAACAGATAATAATTAATACAATAAATCTTATTTATAAAATAATATTTCATATTTCAAAATCATTTGAATAATTATTAATATTTAATAATATTATATCTTATAATATATACATACTACAAAATCTTTATTTTTTGTAGCTATAGTAAGAGCTTTGATTTCTTCATTTTTTGTTCTAAGTTCACTTTCTAATGCTTCAACTCTCAACCTTAATGCTTCACTATTGCCTTCTGCTATTTTTCCAGCTTCTAGATCTGCATATTTGGCCTTGATCCTTGCATTGTCTTCTTTATATAATTGTAGTTGTCTTTTCCATTCATCAACATTAGCTGTAGATTCTTGTAATGCACTTGTTAATCTGGCATTATTTGTTTTTAATGTAGTTAATTCAACCTATCAAATTTTTTATAATGAATTATATTATATATTATATAATTATATATAATAATTAATTTATATAATATGTATATTTATTTTAATATATATTAAACCATACCTCCCATTTTTTAGCATTTGCAGAACTTTGTGCTAATGCAAGTTTCAGCCTATCATTCTCATACTTAAGTTGCATTTCAGCTGATTGTCCCCCTTGTGTTGTAAGTTGTGCTGATTTCCCTTGATGTTGTGGACTTTCTGTACTCTGCTGAGAAACACTCTGTGATCTTGAATGGACTGTATTTTTCAATTCATCATCCACTTTATTTTGACAACTACCAGGTAAGGGACTGCTGCTTACCAAAGACACACTATTTTGTGTGGAAATCACGTTGGCATTTGGATTGGGATTATTTGATGCTGACACATTGGAATTAATCATCGATGAATTTGGTGGATCTATAAGATCTTGTTCTGATGATGGCATACCCGATCGTGATGTAATTGGGCTAACATTTGCACTAGTAGCAGGTGTAACAGATGAACTGTTTGATTGTAATTTAGCACTAGCTAATTTAGTGGCCTCCTTCACTTCTTGAAATTTCTCTATAAACTGCCAAATGAATAATATTATCTTTAATATTGATATATATATAGTTATACATTAAATTAAAGTACATTTCACAAACCTTTCCTAATTCTACTTCAGATGAAAAACCAAGACCATATATAGTATTAGCTCTAACATCTGACCATTGTCCAAATTTCTGTGATGTTTTTGTAAAGGTCATATTTGGAGTAATAGTGCTATTTATTACTGCCTAAAAAAAAAAAAAAAGAATTAGATGATTTTTAAATACATTACAAATTTATTTTTTTATAAGTTGGTTTTTAATTACCTTTGTTCCTTCTACAGAAATTATTCTGTATAAACTCCTTGTTGAGTCATAAAAAAATGAAATAGAGACTGCTGCTGTAGATGCTGATACCCAAGATCTTTTTGTCTTAGGATCAATATGAAACACGTGTGCTTTACACGTGAAAATTGGTTGTTCGCTGCAATTTATTAAAAGCAAGAAACTTAGGTACTTAAATATATTGATTTAACTTATACATGCAGCATCTATTTATATCTTATATTCAAAATAAAAATTATAGGTATTTTAATAATAACGAATATATATCAATATCTTGAAGTTTATTTTTTTTTGTAAAACATATTTTATTACATGTATATTCCACAGAAACATAACAAAATTAAGTACATTAAAAAATGTCAAATATACATATTATTTTACATGCCTTAAAATTAATGGAATGAAAATCTAATAATGTTACAATTTAATATTATAATAATTCGGATTATGTTATATAAATTTGGAAATCTAATAATGTTACAATTTAACATTATAATAATACAGATTATATTGTATAAATTTGGAGGAAATCAAATAAAATAAATATGAATGAGCATCTTTCAGTTATATTTTTTATAAAAAACAATTATATTTTTATTTAGATATTTTAATTTTTCACACATGCAATATATGTACAATTTATATACATTGTTTAAAATAAACAATTTTAATAAATTTATTTCATATGAAAAATAACTACAACAAAAATAATTAATATTTAACAAAGTATTTAATAAAATATAAAATCATTTATAAAATTAATTTAAAAAAAATTTTATATAAAATTTTTCATTTATTATCAAAAAACGATATTTGAATATTTGCTATAATTAATATATAATTATATTAAAAAACAGTAGGATAAATATGTAGTAAATATTTCTACAATTCACAGAATTGATTTTCATAATTTGAATTTAAAAATATATCAAATAATGCACGAGTAAACAACTAGAATAAACACATTTCACGCGGGGTCGATTTATCCCACTTTCGCTATTTTATTTCACGGTTATATATAGATAAAAAAAAGAAAAACATTGTGGTCCAGAGTCTTCTTATGTACGCACCCATCTAAATGCGTAACTGCGATGATGTCGAGAATATGATAGTAAATAGACAAGAAAGGATAGCACTATTCATTAGCTAATACAATGAAACCGACCTATTTTATATCAATTGATGGTATTCGGTAATAAAAAAATTAAGAACAGTTTATCGTATTTATATGCGATATGAAAATCATACTTTGTGTGTACATATATTACACACCCTTAAAAGGCGGTGCAGAATACCACCACGTTCACTTACCCCATTGTTTCTTTGCCCGATGTCATACAAATGTTGTAAATGCTAATTTCACAGTCTCATAGAAAAATCAATTCAATATAAATGCGTAATGACTATTTACGAATAAAAATTTTCAAAATTATTTAACGATTTATAAAAATTTATTCGACAAAAAGTAGAGGTACACCAATTGACAGCCGCCATCGGCCAAAACTGTATAGTGAACGACAACGATCACGCAACAACATGAAACTAGTCGAGTTTCTACCATATACCTGGATTTAATCGATTTTCCACGAAAGGTTGCTATTGCTAACCTCGTAGCTTTCTTTCAAAAAAATCACTAGATGCATTTGAATCGCAAGGCGCATACTTATGTTCCGATAATATGTTTTGCATTGTTATTTGGAATGTTGGTAATATAGTTAACGGTGTTTGAATACGCGACCATTCTTCGTTACATATCGAATCATCTCGTTGCTTTTAAATCTTTCACCAATAGCGAGCAATGAATAGAAGAACAACGTACAAAATAGTGCCATTATCTCTATCCTTATCTTCTGAGTATGTATCTTGTTTTACCTGAATACAATGAAAGTGCGCAACGTTCAGTGGGTGGGGGCATTATATGAGAAAGAGAGAAAACAAGAGGGAGAGAAATTGTTCGTCTTGAAAGCCGTCATGGCTGATTCATCGTGAGTGACTCTTTCAGGAGTACGATAACAAATGACATTGTGATTGAATCATTAAGTGTAAGAAGTACAGTGCATGGAATTATTTTTGAATCAAAGCGATAATCTCGATGTGGAAATTCCACGAAGAAACGTGATAAACGGCGTTTTCGCGTGCGCGTAACTTCCCCGTGGAACGATGAACGGGTTAAGTTTTAGTGAATTGTGTTGCTTGTTTTGCTGTCCGCCTTGCCCGTCCAGAATCGCTGCAAAACTAGCGTTTCTACCTCCTGAACCTACGTATGCGTTTATTGAAGATGAAGGTTCCAAAGTTACAATTTCTTTATCCGAAAGAGCAGAATGGCAATATACAGAAAGGGAGAAAGAATCGGTAGAAGGTTTCTATGCAAGAACGTCACGAGGAAATCGAATAGCCTGTTTATTTGTACGGTGTTCAGCTACTGCACGTTTTACGATTTTATATTCCCATGGAAATGCAGTCGATTTGGGACAGATGTCTAGTTTTTATTTAGGACTTGGATCGAGAATAAATTGTAACATATTTAGTTATGATTATTCGGGTTATGGAGTTTCTGGTGGTAAACCGTCAGAAAAGAATCTTTATGCGGATATAGATGCTGCGTGGCATGCTCTTAGAACACGTTACGGTATTAGCCCGGAAAACATCATTCTATATGGTCAAAGCATCGGGACTGTACCCACAGTCGATCTGGCCGCGCGATATGAGGTTGGCGCAGTTGTTCTGCATTCACCTTTAATGTCGGGAATGCGAGTTGCTTTTCCTAATACCAAAAGAACTTGGTTCTTTGACGCGTTCCCGAGGTAGGTTAAACTTTGAAATACATATATCCCCCTTTATTGTGTTAAATGAAACGCGATCTATAATCCGCTTATCGCATGCTGTGATTCGCACAGCTAACTTTACGCGCATGACACTATCATCCAGTTCAGGTGTACATCCATACACGTGGTACAGATATAAATGTATATATATATACAAACACATACACATAAGTATTTAAAAGAAAATTCTATATTTACAATTTAAACTAAGTTTAACATAAATTAAAAATCTTTATTGATAACGAATATGGAAACTTAAATTATATTTTTTCCATGGTCGAGTGATAGTTTTTCAGAATTAAAATATGGGAAGCAATAAAAGTTTATCTATATATATATACGTCATGGAAACCTATAAATTACATGATCCGTTGACATATAGTTCGCTAATAGGTTTTGCACTTTTACTTATTTTCTTTACTTTCGCTTATTTTCAATGTATCTCTTTTATTTTTATTTAATTAAATTAATTTGAAAATAATAATAATTAATTATTTATTATTTTTACATTTTTTTCTAATATATGTTAACTAAAGATAAAATATAATAAAATAAAATTTGATAATATTGTACTTGGTTTTCTTATTATGTTGTTAATATATTATATATTTTATATTCATATAAAATTTCATGATGATACATACAAAATATAATGAATCATTGAAATTTTCTTTTTTTACAGTATAGATAAAGTACCAAAAGTGACATCTCCTGTTTTGGTAATTCATGGAACTGAAGATGATGTAATAAATTTCAATCATGGTTTAGCAATTTATGAGAGATGTCCAAGAGCAGTAGAACCATTATGGGTTGAGGTATATAAGATTTTTCTTTTTTTTTTTAAGTACTAAAGAAAAAAATTATATAAATATAAATATTTATATTTTCATCAGGGTGCTGGTCATAATGATGTAGAATTATATGATCAATATTTAGAGCGATTGAAGCAATTTGTAAGTGTAGAACTGATAAACTGACGGCGACTAAGCCTCTCCCAGAATCAGGGGGGGCAGGGAGGAGGACATACACATGTGAGCAGTCAAGGACACACCACTTCTAATAATTCAAACACTACCAGTTCTATTTCAACAAGCTCACAGACTGAAAAGCTTGTCTAGCAATCGCCTTCCACAGGGGAGAAGGCACCTGTCCTCCCCTGTGATGAAGAATCATCTTTCGTTTCTATAGATGATGGATTCTTTTTTCGTGATCAACAGATGGATATTAATCAGAAAATTCATCATAAAAATTCTTTAAAGGAAACATGTTCTGAGGATGATGACTCAAGTTTAGATAGTAATTCAAAAAAAGCTATTCAACAAGATGAAAAAAATATGAAAGAAGAAGAATTGATAACAAATATTCAAGATAAGAAACATAATAAAACAATATTGGAAGGTACTTCTATTCGCCATAACTTTCGATTAAATCATATTAGTCAAGTTGCAAAAAAACATATTTCTTTGCCAAAAAATATAAAAAATCCATTTACTAAAAGTCAAAAGAATATTGTCCATAGGACTTTAAAAAATTCATTTGGTCAAGGTCATAAGAAAGCTGATATACAAATATCTCATACAACTTTAGTTGACATACAGGTTGAAGACTGCCGACAATATACTATTGAAGAAAAGTCATTGTCATCATATTCCAATATATCTAATGATAATAATAAAAGTATTTCAGATTGTAAAAATAGTCAAAGTCAGTTCAAATCAGAGAAAAAATCTCCTATAAATCAGTTCAAATATAGCAGTATAGAATCTGTGTTGGATTCAGAATGTACTAAAAATAATAAGAAATATTGCAGTAATAAAATTCTAAATAAAGATACAACTGTAAAAGATAAGAAGCCTGAAGAACATGATACACAGGTCCATCATGAAAAATCAGTAGAATCTACAAAAAAGTTTTCATGGGGTAATAAGAGCAGTAAATTTGCAAGTAAGAGTTTTGAAAAAACATGTAAAGATAAAGGAAAAAATGATTCTATAGAGAAAAAATTGAAAGCTAAAAAAATTCTTTGCAGTCCTTTAAGAAAATTTGGTCGATCATCTTTGACAATCGAACCGGATAAAATTATGATAAATTTACCAAAGTGTTCTCCTTGCGCTTGTAGATTGGCTGCAAGTTCAAAAATTTTATCCAATGATTCCAGTTTACTGTCCCGATTTACTATAAATCGTGAAAGTCCTCATCATGCTGTACGTTCGAAGAGTCCGTCGCATATAGACGTACAAACGGATATTAGTTCGAAGTCTTCAGAAAGGACATCAATGCAGACTAATTTATTTTCAAATATACAACAATTTAAAAAATCACGATATACGCCTCGAAGCAGAAGCGTCGGTGAGTTGTGCAACATTGTCAACAAGTGAAGCAGTCTTGAGTTATTCATCTATTAGAATGAAACTATTGTTTCTGGACAAAACTGGACTTCCAACATCGTCAGTTGAATGCTCAGGAAATGTTTATTCAAAAATTAAAGAGAAAACTATATATAGAACACTCTGATAAAATTTAACAAAGCAACTTTAGAGGCAAAGTGTTAACTAAATAACATGAATCCCACAAGTTGTCGCTCCATTATTCTTCCATATAACTTTAAAGAAATCATAGATTTATACGCACGACACTTATTCGGGCTGTAACAGTGCTAGTGAGACTGTGCACATAAATACACATGTAATACATACATAAAATTTATTATATTTCTAGAGATATGAAATAATATATCTGTGCATATTAAATATTCTTATTACACATGCGCACACAACTGGTGCATGCGTGTGTATGTTGTAAGCCGTTTTTACAGTGTATGCTGTGGAACGTTGTTACGACAAATATGTCGAGTATTATTATTATTATTTTTATTATCTTCCTTAAAATTAGGGAGTCGAATTGCTTACATTGAAATACTTTCTGCTACCACGAATGGTACTATACTTGCCTGTAGCAAGTGTGTGGTATGAAAATTCTTCGCTGAACCTATATTTCTTAATTTAAAAATTTCAATATAATTTTATATTATCATTGGTTAATTAAGAATTTGTTATCATCATTCATTATGCATTTAAATTTATTTTTCTAAAATTTTTCTAAAAAAGAATAAGCTACAATTAATAGATTCATTAATGAATATAAGATATATACTTTGCATTGAGTGTTTTTTTTATGACACAATTTTATAAATTAGGTTCAGCGGTGAAACAAATGTAATGTGAAATCGCATGTTTTTATAAATAAATCGCTGTCACTGTGACCAGTGTATATGATAGCTGTATCGATAACGAAAACATTTGTTTTTATATTGACCCACAGCAAAGGCCTGTGCAGTGAGCAATGGAAATCTTCCAAGATAGCAAAGAATTTAGAATAGAGATTAAAAGTTAATGGATAGCGTTAAGAAATCGTGTAAGTGTGAGACGTCATAAAAGACGCTACGTTTTATTGACAATGAATGAGATGATGAAATAAAAACAATAAGAATGCAACTAGATAGGGACAATATTACTGCCAAACTTGATTATGAATTAGTTTATTTCTAAAGAGATGAATCGTTTGGAGGATCTTGTCTATAGGTATGTTTCTTGTTAGTATTTTTATATCTCGATAATGTAAATACAGTACAATTAAATAATTTTTTCTTCATTAGTGTATGTATAATGTATGCGACAACGTGACTGTACGGAGCCAATGGAATGAATCGGCGCTAGTACATGTATGTATTTCTGTAGAAATTTTTTTTTAATTTTGAGTTTTCTTGAAAATTTCTACCCGTCCCTGTTATTTTTTAAATAATAAATTACTACGAATGTTTTCAAATTATGAGTATAAATTGAAATTAAATGTATATGTAATTGTAATGGTATGAATGAATGGAAAGTGAATATAAAATTGTTAAAATTTAATTAAAACAAAAAAAAAGTCTAATGAATTACTATTGCAAAATAATTAAGAATAATGTATAATTTTCGTTACTTTATCTATAAGTTTGATATTCTTAATTGTTATTATCTATGTTGTTATCTTCAAATATTAATTTTGTTACTTATTTTGCATTGTTATTTTATTAACTATTATCTAATTATCAATCTTTATATTCACTTTCCTTTAATATTAATCTCTTAGAATACATTATGATGCATTATAGTATCGAGATAGAAAGTCCGATACTACTCTTCCATTGGCTTTCACGTAGCCGCTATTAAATTGATCTGTATCGATCGCAATTCTAATATCTATTTCGTAACTTGTGAAAAAAAAATTTATACTGTTGTTTGACAAATATCCAGTTTTATAGACGGTGAATATTTCAGAGAGCGAATTTTATAGTAAACTTAGTAAAAACAACATATACATATATAGAATAACAAAATGATCGGTGCTCGACGAAAAATAGATTTGGTCGTATATAAAACTGGATAAAAAATAACTTTTGTACAGGATATTTCGAACGCATACGTGTCCCCTCTTTCTTCTACTTTCATTCTCGTTTTCCATCGTGTTTTTCTCTCTTTCTCTCTTTCTCTCGCTCATTTCTTTTACTATTTTTTTATTATCCTACTCTGTCTCTCAATACGCGTCAAGCAATCGACCGGTTTTGAACAGCACTTTCGTCTTTCATAATTGCATCGTGCTGGTAGAATGGTACTCAATGGTCTTTTTTTTTTTTCTTTGGGTATCACGCGAATCACGGTGCGGTATTCATAACTGTACATATTAGCGTGTAAGTGAAATATTAGAAATAATATACTCGATGTTCTGTTCGGTCGTATCTAATGTACTTACGGGAGAAGATAGGTTAAAGAGATGGGAGGGAGGAGATAACAATGATAGAGATTACAAGATCCCTTGAATCGATCGTTAGTCATATGTCATATGTATCACAAAATGTAGTCACAAAGTGAATTAGTTGATTAGTTGTTTGATAAATAAATAACACGTAGCTCATTACAAAATTAATTGTAACACAGGAAAGAGAAGAAAGAGAAGAAAGATGAGTATCGTTTATCTCGGAGTAATGAAATTATTGTTTTATTTAGCGCATAAAGATATAATACCAGCCGAAATAACATTATTTCTTATGAGATTGTGTAGAATGCATAGTCTGAAACACATTGCTGGGCACCCGATTAGGGTTGTTTTAAGATTTTATACTTCGATCGCACTTGACTTGAGCGTACTGCATTGCAAAATACTTTATTAATCTTTGCGAAGTCTAAAATAATATATAATTATTATGTATGTAAATCATATTCACAAGCTCGCATTATTCAATACAACTTGTTTTAACTTGTTTGTTGTTCCTTTATCGAATAAATCATTTCCCACAGGAATCATTCTTATCCTTTTGTTTGAGCGA
The DNA here is from genome assembly GCF_048593485.1 of Apis florea. Lineage (NCBI taxonomy): Eukaryota > Metazoa > Arthropoda > Insecta > Hymenoptera > Apidae > Apis > Apis florea. The sequence continues at coordinate 228,228 of NW_028256430.1, read as the reverse complement.
TTGGTCGTCATATACATTACATTCGTTAAAATGATAGAATTGTATTTAAATAATGCAGCCGCTCATTGTCATACTTTTCTAAAAATCGAAATTGTATATGTACTCGTAATCTCATTTCCTTTTTTTAAAAGCATTTTTCTCTTTTAGTTAGTATTGATCATTGCAAATTGGTATCTGTAATTAATGCTATTGAAGTAACAATGTTAATAAAATCCTATAGAAATGACAGTAAAAAATTTCTGCGTGTTTTGTCCATTAATAATAATATAAGATCCAATTGCACGTCCTTTATCAAATTAAAAATTTTTCCTAAATGTACTGAAATATATACAATACAAGTTCCTTGAAAATATGAAATAAAAATTTTTCTTTAATATATAATAAAGAAATATATAATACAAATTATCAAAGATTGAACATTTCTTTTTAAATTATTTTTTTTTGTTTAGACATTTAGTGCATTATTTATAAATTAAGTTAAGAATATTAATTATATGTATTTGAAAATTCTTTTTTTCTTTCTTAGTATCCATCAAGTTTTTTTTTATTGGATTGAAGAAGCAGACTGTTCCTGAGCATGGTTTTAAATTTCACAAAGGGTAAAACGCTGTTGCAATTAGTTTAGATAGTTGTTAGGCAATCGCATAATTCCGGTTATATTCTCAAATAACGATAATACGGTGCAACGTTTGCATTGATCGTCGGCATTTTGTCCTGAAGGTCAATGCGTTTCTATGACGAGGGAGAAGGAAATGCTCGAGAACCATGAGCTGGTTCGCTGGACTTGGCTCAGCACCTTCGCAGCTCACCTGCGCTGAAACCTGATGCTGACGATAAAAATGAGAACAGGTTACGCGGCAGCTTGAGCTCCAATGGCTGCACTATACCTTCAAGCAGCCTACAAAACTGCTTCAAAGAAGAGGCAAAATTTTCTGCTACCGTCACGAGAATTAAAATCTATTCGTGATTGTCATCGCCAATGATTTCTTCCATGTGGTTCTGGGTTTCATTTCGTATGTAATCTACGCGAAATTACAATGTAGGTAGATGCTTGTGTAAGTCGTTGTATAACTTTTTTCATTATTTCTAAAAAAAATTTTATATTTCAGAAATAATATTTTTATAAAATATATATTTTATGTTCATATTAATAATTTGAAAAAAAAAAGAAAGAAATTTCAGATAATAATATGTAAAATGCTAAATAATATTCTTTTATAATTGATATTTTTTTAGATTTCAGATTTATTATTTATTTTGTTGCTTATAAAAATTATTATAAAGAAAAGATTTTTATATTTATCTAAAATAAAAGGAACTTTAGAGTTTTATTTTTTTATAATATTTTTTTATGATATATCGATCTTATCTTATCGAATCTTATACTTATTATTGTTCGAGATTTGAAAATTATTAAAAATAATTTATTTGTGATATTATTTCTATGAATATAGAACGATATACTTTTTTATATTACGATAGATTGCTTTATTAACAACTTGATTTTGCCACGCCCACGGTGTATAGCGTCACGCAGTCTGCTGAACAATTGTACTTATTCCATATCACACGCTGTCGTAGTGTCCATTAGATCGTTTACGCGTCGCATGCATGGCATGTAGGCGTCCAACTTTCTGCCGCTATTTTAAGAAAAAGAGAACATATTACAATCAAAAGCATTAAAATTATGTATCATATATTAAAGATAATTTCTTTCTTGATATATACAAAGTTAATAATAATTGTTGTATAATATTAAAAACATATAAATAGATAAATATGTATATCACTGTTCATTCACATAAAAACACTTTTTATAATCAAAAATTTGATTGAGATTAAGTGATTGTTATAAAAATAATTATCTTTATAGAGACTAATGATTATTACATAGTGAATTGTGTGCTTGAGGATTATATGAAAAGAAAAATTTTTCATGTAATCTTAATTTTTTTCGCGAATTTAACGCTATGTTCGTTTCAAATGAATCGTTTAATGAAAATAAATCACGGTTAAACATTTGCACGTATGAATATATATGTATCTATGTATTCGTAACAAGTATCAAGGGTCTTTGATCGAGACATAGCGTAGTATGTATTGCGTGCAGTATAAGTATCGAAGAATCGTCGAAGGTTGAAGGGACCAAAGAATGGTCAGAAAAGACAGTAGAGTGGGGAGTATGGTTGACGGTGGTGGGGGGTCACGGGGTAAGAAGTGGGGTAGAGCGGGACTATGAGTCGGTAGTGGCGGCAGTTGCGTCTCGAACAGCGCGCGTGTTGTTTCGTTCCGTCCTATACGTGTTATCCTCTCGTGATAGCTATCGAAGCTTTTACGTGCCGACAAAATTTGTTTCTTTTTTTTCATTTTGTGTCGCGACTCGCGCCCACGCGGTATCACAAGGGAAACCGTAGTTACGTGGGACGTTCTATAAAGCGGGACAGTGAATTCGGTGGTGTTTTTCAGTGTTACTTTTCTGTGTTTAACGTTCGTTTATGTTAGAAGACGTAGATGTTAGTTCTCGCGTAGGTTTTACCACGAAGATTTTTTGCTAAACACCCATTGGGATTTTTTTGTGACTTACTTCTTCACGTCGAGGGTTGTTGACACTGGGCGAGTACGCATCGCACCGATCCAGACTATATTTCTGGTGAGTTTGTAAAACTATATTTCTTTATTTCCGGTTATTTTAGGCGGCGTTTGTGTTATTTTTTCCCTATAATATCATTGAATCGTTAATATATGAATAATTCGTTAATGCGAAGTTGACCGGTGATAGAAGATCTTGTTAGGGTCTTCTATCACTTTGTTAGGGTCTTCTATCACCTTGTTAGGGTCTTCTATCACCTTGTTAGGGTCTTCTATCACAGTTCGAAGCACTTATGTTTAGTCGCTTAGATCGAAAAATATCGTGAATACGAACCGTTGTCCGGTGCAATTAAGAATGCTAGTAGCGTGCAAAAGTTGCATGGCGTTTGGCACGAAGTGCAATAACGGTTGGTTTATTCTCGTACAACTGCTGTATCCTTTGTCATAAATAGTAAATACACGTGTGCCGCGACGACGCCAACATGCCGTGATGTGTCGACTCTAGCGTACGTTATGCGTTAGAAAATTTACGCGCTCCGATTGGCGTTTTTCTTCCACTGTTTTTTCTTCTCTATCATTTCATGTATATTATTTCGAAATACGAAATGAACAGCATCTTTATATATATATATATTATATATATATATATATATATATATATTAGAATATAAAAATTTTTAATATTTAATCTCTCAATATTTCGCAGTATGCTTACGACAAAGTTCGCGTAAACAGTATGATATCATCATTCAAAGCTGTTGTTTCGTTTTTCTTTCGTTCTTCTATTATTTCTTAGAATTTGTGCCTAGTGTTATCAGAAACGTAAACAAACAGGTTGAAATTTTTGAGAATCGAAGAAATGAAATTCTACTCTATTTACGGTATTGTATAAATAAATAAATTAATGAAATATCTTTTTCTATTATAATTTTATATATTTTTACATTCGTTTCGTTTCTTTTCACGCTCCATTATTAAGCGTCGTAATAGCATAATATTTTCGAAATTTATTACTATCGCGCGTGTAACGTTAATGCTAGATGGCGCGAGTATTTAACGAGGTAAATTCTTTTCAAATATTTTCACCGTGACATATTGGCAGAGAAAAATGAAAAATAAAGCATACGGCTTGAGCGTACGTTTAGCTGTGCGACGGAAGTTTAGAAAGTCGTAGCCAATCGTATATATATGCTGACCGGCTACCCGGCCATTCTGTACGCTCAGAACCGGTTTCGAGCTTTTCGCCTGAGGGGCCCCACGACTTGAACGTAACGACGCGTGGTGGTCGACCACGATAAGCTTGTAGTCATATTGGGCCTGTATAAGACTAAAGGAAAATGTTCCAAATATAACTATCAAGTTTTATTATTTTTTTTTTATATATATATATATATATATATATATATGACGCTTTTTTTTTTAAAATTCTTTAACGTATGCATTTGAAAATTATAAATAATTAGGGATACGATGTATGTAAGTTAAATCAAAATATTCGAAATATTTTTATAAATATAACAATTCGATTGCAGATATTGTAGTTTCTATAGATTATAGTAAATTTCTAAAATATTTTCGATAGTAGTGAATTCATGTTATAGATAGATATGTCGATGTATGTGTCTATAGCGTTTAGAAGCGACATCTGTGATTTACAGGCTAACCCTTGCTGCTCACAAACATAAGTTACATTTAAATCTAAATAAATGTCATATAATGAGATTTGTGATGAGATTTATAGTAGTGTTTCGATTTGTAAATTGAATTCTTGCATTCATTTATAATACTTGTAATTTTAGGTTAGGTTTTGAAGTTAATAATATTCTACAATAATTGAAATATATTTGTAGCAAAGCGTTTAATCTGAAATTTGGATGCGATATTATTTTACATTTTTATAAGAATTAATAACATTCAAATTCATTTTTTTTTTAAATTATATGTTATATTTTTTGTCGTAGAAAATGAGCGATATGATTTATATTTTAGTTTATTCAGAAATATTATTATCAAATTAATATTAATATTAAATTTACAAATTCACTTTGGAATATATTGCTATAGTTTTTTTTACGATTTTATATTACACTATTCCCATGCTATATTATCTTCATCGGTAAATACTTGGTAATAAAGCTCGATTTTCATTCAATATCTTTTATTGTAATGCGATGAAAGTCCAGTGGCCTTTATAATTGCTTGCAGCAAGTGTAAATCGATCGCTACTATGACGCCTATTACTTAGAACAGTGTCTATTGTTCATAATAATTATTTTTTTGTTTTATAATGATTCAAATGATCCGAAGGTCGATGTACGCTTTTTGCTTCAGTTAGATATTTATTGAGATTTAACGAGATCTGTTTAGTGCGTTTGATGAATATTTTTAACTTTGATTCAAGTTTTTTTTTTGTTTTTTAATATCTGTTCTTTTTTTCGTTAAAAATTAAACATTAATATAAATTTTATTTTAAAAAATAAGGTTAGCATGTGATATAGCAAATTGAAGATTAGAGTTAATAAACGAATTTAAAATCTTTAATTAAATTTCTTATATAAATATATTAAGCATATATTTGAAAATTAATAGTAGAAACGAAGCTTTGTACAAATAAGTAATTTATCTTTTTAAACTTATTCACACAAAACAGCCCACAATTTTGAATTAATTTAAAATGAACAGTTATTCCAATGTGTATATTTTGATAGCTACTATTTTATCATTACACGCATACATCCACAAGTATGTTTTACTCCTAGACAAAATTCTTTTTCCATTCAGTTGCATTTACTGTTTCTTGACTACTACCGTAAGAAAAGAACATGTCAGTGGATGCAAACACGAGACATGCATTGGGATGAGTAAAGTATGTCATGTTTGTTAAAGAAATATGTACAGTAACCTTTTGCGTGATCCATGAACTTTCATCAAACATTTACAAACCTCTTCGACGGGAGAAAGTTTAAAAAAAAAAAAAAAAAAAAGACGTATTTATGGAAATATATACATTTCTTTGGACCCCTAGCGAAAAGAGAAAGTAATGATATATTGTCTAAGAAATCTCTTACACAGATGTGTGTATATAAATCTACTCGAGGTTGAAATATGGAGTTCCATGTCGTCTTCTACATTGAACATTTTTTAATGCACGTTGTTCCATCGCGAATTATGTCAATTATAAAACGTGTATATCGCGATCCACATCCCATCTCGCGTTATAAATATTTATAAAGCAAAGAAATTTGTTGAAGCGATAACAGTTTTACAGTTGATAAAATCTCGTAACGAGTCATCGAATTGTTTTATCTGCATAAAAAAAAAAATGATAGACGCGTTACAAAAATACAAGAGGGTGTGTATCGTTTGTAATTTATGGTCACGATTTTCGATCAGAGAAAGAATTTCCTCTGTTTTTTTTTAACCGAACACGGGGAGATAAAAAGAATCAAGGTTTCTTTATCTCGTCCAATACGAAAAATTCATCTTTTTGCCATTCGTATCCGTGCATAATGTATATGACCGATTATTCAGAATCTCAGTGTGCTCGACAATCTTAATCGCGCTGCGCAAAGTTGGCATTATTCCATTCTGGTCATTTGTCACGAGCAAGAGTTGATACCGGTAGTGCGAATAGACGATTCATGTAAATCCGCGAACCAAGCGGTTTTCATATTATTCTAATTGGCAAACTTCTCTCTTCTTTCTCTCTCTCTCTCTCTCTCCTTCCCTTTGACTTCTGCTTAGAATTTATGAACACCCTTCTTGCACCGTGGTGCATACGTATAAATCCTGTCGTGTAACGATGATTTATCGCGTGGAATCTTCTTATGCTTTCATTTATTAAACTCGTTCCGTTAAAATAGCGGAGTTAACGGTACTTCGTCGATTACCAGTTTTCTGAATATCCAGAAAATCCTTCGATTTACTCTCCACTTGACATATGGTGGAATCTCGTTTATTCACGTTATCTTTGACGCGCGAACAAGTTAATGCTTGGGTTAAACATATGGCCAACTTATAAGAACCGAACTAATTAACTTCTCTCTCTGCAAGATTCTTAATTTTAGGAGGAAACATATGATTAGTTGATTAGTGATTGGTTTAAGTTTTTCAAATGATTAGTTTCAATGAAGTTTATGATTAGTTTGGATTTCGCGTAACATTTCCTTTCCTTCACGGTTTGAATTTGATAGATTAGATAAGATTTGTTAAATCTTTTTTTCTTGCTAATCCTTATCGTCAATCATATCAAGGAAAAGGAAATTTATCTCACAAGTTCAATTATTGTCCTGATTGAAATTAAATTTGGCCATTCGTAGATAATATCAAACTAATCCATATTAATTTGATATTTCAAAAGGAAAGATTAATCAATAATACACGACTCGAACAATTTTTCTCGACGAAACCCCTTTAATTTGCTAGATTACGCTAGCTTGTTTGGCGACGACCATGTCGCTTATTCAGCTTTTAAAGGCGGTCGACGTTGCTCTTCTCCGGTCATTAATGTCATCGGGAACAGCTGATATTCGCAACACGGATAGACTGTTCATGCTAAAGCCGAGAATCGTGTAGGCAGGCTCGCGGAAGAGAAAGTGGCAGTTCTACGTTCATATATAACGACGACGTCGAAGCACGCGGACACTTGCCAACGACGCCGGTGTCGACGTTTGCCCTGCTCTTTTCCCGTTCTCAATTTCGCACTGTCTAGACAAAACATTCCTCCTTCTTTTTCTTCTTCCCCTTCTAGTTCGTGTTCCTCGACGAACAGAGCCGATGCAAAGAGACGAGTCGAATATTTCGGAATCGTGCCAAATGCTGGATATTTATACGAGAATTGTTGCGTCGGATCGAAATACGAGGGTTAATACGATATCCTCGAATCTTGAGCGGATGAAAGTGATACCGTAACGAGATTTTCGCGACTTACACGCCTTTCCCCCATTTTCTTCCACTCCACCCTTTCTTTGTTCGCGTGTACTCAGCTAATTTGAAATTTTGAATGAAAATTCCGATCCTCTCGGTGTTCTCGTTTCGTGAGTTACGAGTCGAAGGGATGAGATCGTTAGGATTTATCGTGAGTTTCGTTGCAAAAGTGATTTCTTGCATGTTATTTCTCTTTCCTTTATAAGAATAAGGAGGCTGTGTACGGAATTGTTATGTTCTCTAATTGTTTTTCTCGTGTATCTTATAGATTTTTGAATAAATATAAATATTCTTTTCCGCGCTATAGTATTTTTTCGTGGTTTATTCGTTTCTTACAGTTTTGATTACAGTACTCGCGATATGCGATTCTTTTTCTTTTTATTTGTTACGCTATGCTGGTAGAAAAAGTCATTATTATGGAGATTTCATCTTTGAAATTGGAGAGAATAATAATTTGCCAACAATAAGAAATAAGTTTGTTTCGTTATTTTCTTTCCCTCTTTGTTCCCGATAAACGCAGTTCTTCTTTCTTTCGAATTAAAAGGAAAAAGAGAGATTACATGGCTAGTGTAAAGATCATTATTTTCATAAATTATTCATTAGTATTCGATTAATTATCGAACACGAGATATTTTTTCTTACTTTGTGTTTCATTATTCCATCCATTGATATTTTCATCTCGTTTATTATAGAAATGTGCAATTGTATATTATTTTCACAAATAATAATAAAATAATGAATCGATATTTCTTCCTTCCTTTTATCTCGTTCCATATCTTGCGAGTATTCCATAATAATTTCTCATAGTTCCATTATATATATATATTTTTTTTTTCCCCATTTTCTTTTCTTGCATGTTTTTAGCTAATCTCACTGGATCAATTTGTTATACGAAACTTTATCGCGCTATTTATCTCGGCTAGCAATTTTATTGGATAGGAAGATTTTTAAGTAAACGAGAAACGTAGGAATTTTAGAAGATAGAAATTTTTTAATGTTTTTGTTAATTCTTGTTTTAATATTGGTATTGTTTGGCATTAACTTTTTTTTTGCTTTGATTTCGTTATTATCGATCGAGAGCGTGATCATTGAGAACATTTTTGATCTTTAATTATTAAACTTTAACAGAGAATTCAGAATATTTTTTCTTAGTAATATTGAATATATTCCATTTTCTTCTTTCTTTAAAATATTATAAAACTTTCAAAGATATATCCGAATCACTTACTATTAAATTTTTTTCTGAAAGCCAAATGAAAAAATACAATTTCAAACTACATACGTTTATATAATTTCCATAAATTTTATAAAATTTGCCAACAATTTTATCGAAATCAGTAAATAATAGTTTTCTCTTTTCGACAAGAGGAAAGCATTAAGAGCACGAAAAATATTCTATTCTTCCTTTCTTTAAAGTACAACACGATCAAAAATTAACAATCATAAAACACGACTCTTTTAAATAAAAAAAAGTTAAAACTGAATCACTCTTTAAACTCGTATTTAATTATTTAAAAACTCGTATCGACTTTCGGCAAAATCAATCTTACACGTTTGAAACATTTTCCAAAAAAAGTTTATCCTCATAAACCGTACTCCTATTTGTTTCTGCATATTCAAAGTTACACAAAAATTGGCACGAACTTTCCGACCAACTTCATACACACACACACAACAACGTTCTATGAAGCTTGCACCGTTTCACGTGGCTAAAAATTCGAACATCGAACAACGAGCAAGGTTTTTTTCATTCTCCTCCCGTGTTGTACACCGAGACGGGCGGTTCTTTCTCGCCGGCTACAATTTCCATTATGGAGTGTCCATCTTGCTCGCTCCGTTCTTCATGGCTGGCAAGCAGGCGAACAAACGAACGGGGTACTAGCCTAGCACTGCTCTGTCATCGGTTGCCAGAACGGTGGAGCGTGAAGGTAGAAGAACGGAGCGGGAAGAGGCCATTACCCACAGAGAGTAAGAAACGTGGGCCAGGTACACTCGAGCCGAGAAATACACACGTCCTACTATCGTCGAGAGTGGACCGAACAGGTCCACTTTATATTTCCTCTACCGGTGCTCTTTTATTACGTAACCGGTTGTACGCGTGTACAGGTATGATAATTTGAAACGAAAAACGATAATTTAAAATCCGTGTACCATTTGAATATTATTTTCGCGGCTTAGAGAATAATTATGTGTGTGTGTGTGCGCGTTGTTATAATAACGATGGGATCAAGTTCAACGTGAAAATACTGTAAATTAATAGAGAAGGGTATTAGGAAAAAGTGAATAACAAATAAGATTACATAAGTAAATTTGTGATCAACTGATATTTTATATTCACTTTCATATGATAATTTTATTAAAAGACACAGACGAATAGTATTGAAATAAAATCTCTCAATGACGACCATAAATAAATATATCGTAGACTATTGTTTCTATTTTTTTTTTTTAATAATAAAGTATTAAAATATACTTAAAAAATTTTTCCACTCCTCTAGATTTTTATGAAACGCTCGAACTCGAATCTAATCGCAAGTAAACTCGATCCCATCACTAGAATTTACACGTTACACATTTCCTTTCTGCCGCGTATAGTTTTCGGCTGGCATTGATTTACGAAAGATTCCGGTTTTCGAGCTCGTGGGCGTATTCCTCGATCGAGACGTCGAGATTAGGATTGCCGCGCGAGGCGTGTAACGAGCGAATTTTCGCGCCGGATAATTAAGGGCGAGATATCGGGTTAAAAGTAGCGCGAACGGTATAAGGTTTCCTTTACAAGATTTGGGATACGATTCGGCCACTCGATACGTTCCTGTGTTACGAGATTTGTGCACGATCACCGCCGTAATTTCAATATTTAATCCCGCGAGGCCTCGCGAGGGATTACACGTGTACGTTGCGCAATCTTCTCCTCTGGTAATCGTAATTCTCTGTAAACACACGATGATTACGATTATGTACAGGATTATGAAAAGCGAATTTGAACAGTTCGATAGATATATTTTTTAAGAAACTGATTAATTTCATCATACCGGTTTATTAAGAATTCTAAGAGAAATCGATCGAAAAGATCGATTGAGTTTCCCCTTAATAATTCAATTTAGGCAAGTTTCGCGAGATATTTCTAAAATGTCATTCTTAATCGGAAAAGATATATGACGATGAGGATGAGGTTAAGTTGATTAAATTTTTATGCATGAAGACTACCGGGGTCGGGAAAACCCGATAAATCGATCTTCGTTAATTTTCTATTTTCTCGCCTGGTCTGATATTCAGGAGAAAAAAAAAGAAAATGCTGCAATATGAAAAATTTAAGTGTACAGATCTCTTCTTTCAACATTTCTTTCGCGTCTCGATTAAAAGGCTCAAAAACTTTCACGCAGTTTTATCGCTTGTAATTGGTAGCCAGTATGCGGGTTTTGGACCACGCTTTCGCAAACCGCGTCTTACGTAATCCTTAATCCGTTCGATTCGTTCCGTTTCCCGCCCGTTTTCGGGCATCCACACACGGTCATATCTGGCCAAACTTTTCCTCCTCGACCACCTTGCACAACCATGCTACACCCGCCCCTCTTTCCCTCTCTTTCCCTCTTTCGCATTCCAACAGGTGCGAGGCGCGTGAGCGAGGGAGGACGGGCTTTTATCACGTAGAGGCGGGCGCGTAGATGTTTTGACGTTGGTGATGAGGCAAGTTCTCGCAAGGGTGAACGAATCCCTTGCTTTGTGTCCAAAGGCGTGGAAAATTTACTCGCTAATCCGAGGAATCGTTGCTTCCGGACGAACAGTCCTCCCCTCCTTTGCGGCATAGTTATGCAAGTGCACGGCGTCCCAAGTCCTTCCGACTTTTGTCGCGCCCTTTCGGCAATGTTTCGAGAGACAAGTGTCTCCGTAGCCCGAGGCCCTCCTCTGAATACGAGGGTAACGAGTTGGATCGGGGTTGAAGAAGAGGCTTCTTCTTTTTCTTCTTCTTCTTCTTCTTCTTCTTTCTCGAAGCTTCTTCTTCTTCGAAGAAGCCAACTTTCGACTCGCCAATTCCTCCGTCTTGTCCTTTGGGTTGGAGAAGTTAATAAATGATGCTAATATCGACGTTGTCGCTTTCTTAAGGACGAGTGGCAAAGTTCTTGTTCTTAGAGCTAGGATGAATGGAGAGGATGTTGTTAATAAGTTGGAAAGAATTGTAGTGTATTATTATTACGGGACGATATCGCGCGAGTATAATGGCCATCTCTCGACCATCCAGTTGGATGATTTTATTACTCGTTGAGCTTCTTATCGTTTTAAATATACGCGGCTCTTGTACCCTTCTTAATGCTTATTGTTTCGAGAAAGGTGGAATTGCGTTTCCTGAGATGGTATTATTTCAAGCGATTTAAAATAATCGAGTTATTCGAGAAACTTTCCTTTCATAAAGAATTTCATACCGGCGAAATGCGTTATTAGTGGTTGAATCTTCGAAAAAATTGTATATTGTAAATTGTAAATTGTAGGAGGGAAGTAAATATTATTTAAATCTTTTTTGTCAACGAGCATTGTCACGAGGAAAGATGCAATTAGGATAAAAAAGGATTGGCCGATTCTTTTCTCTTTTCGTGAAAATATATTTTATAAAAAGTTAAACCGAGCAGGCAATGATTCGAACAGAACGATAGTAGGAAAATAATTTTCCACGATAATATAATATTCACGTCGACGATATTTGCATCGTTTATTTTCATCAATGCCTCGTAACATTCCCGATTATGACATCGATGAGAGCATAAATTAACATAGTTCCCGACCGTTGACGACACGTTGAAATACACGCAGTCTGCTAACTCATCCCTAAACTTTGCGAATCCTCTTGTATATATATATATCGCGCGTACAACTCAAATTGAGCACAAGTTTACAGAACCATATTTCGGCAACGCTCAACAAATTTCAGACGCATTAAGCTAATTTCATAATTCGAAGCGTTAACCTGCCGACGATGCAACAAACCAGCGCACAATTTGTAACAGGGCACGCCCTTTTGACATCTATTACTTGTTATATATAGAAAATGGTATCTGAAATCCAAAAGGCACAATTAATTTGAAAATTTTTTTTATCGATTAATAAAAATTCGCCGTTATTTTAAATTCTCTCAATAGATATAGAGGTTCTACATTCTAAACAGAATGTTAATTAACTAATTGGCCAACGATTCATCGATCAGGAGGAAGCAAACTAATATATTACGAAACAATTAAGGATCGAACAATGTTCAAATATGGATGGTTATTACGTAAAAAGGTATATGTATTTGTCTAAGAGAAAAACACTTGCTAGAATACGTGTCTAAGAACAGTTAAACATTGTTGGACACGCTATCTCAAATAATCGAACAACAAAACCTCTATGTAATAACATAGAATACAACCTAATATAAGGAGTAATTTTAATTCCCAGCTTTAAACGAATTATTAACTTGCAATATCGATTTCGGTCTCAGCTCTTTAAAATTTATCACCGTTACAGTTCGAAATGTCTCTCCTCGTTAGATTCTTCTTCTTGTTGCTCTTTAAAACGGGGAATAGAAGCTTCAATCCTACGTTATCTGAACGCCTTAATCTTGCTTACACCTTACAAGATGTAATATCGCGTTCGAGATTCTTGGCGCGCGAATGGTATCAACCATAGTCGTGCATTGGATGCATCGTGTTGCCTTTGCTCGAAGGCAAGTCGCGCCGCTCATTTCCAAGATACTGCCGCTGATGGCCGGTCTCATTGTCTGTAATTTATGTCGGGGACTGTACACGGGCGAACGGTTAGCCTTGAGGTTTACTATGCCCAGGACCGGCTGATGCCTTCCACCATCTCTGAACGACATCGACTGCGGGCATTTTATTCTGTATCCGTCCAACTCTGTTCCCGTTTAATCCTCGAGAATGGTGCTCGATGTCGTGGAATATTTCAGATTTCTCTCGAGTTGTGAAAAATTTCTCTTCCGCTCGGAGTGAATTTTTTGGGAAAATATTTACTTTCCATGTGTGGATGGATAAATTTCGTCAGATGGTAAATATTTGTTTAATTTTATCCGATTGATTCGGGGAAAGTGATTCGTGGAATTTTATATTCGTTCTTCTGATATCAAATCGGAGGAATCGTAAGAAATTATGCTTCTTTCGAAAGCGTGGAAAATATTTTCTTTGATAGATTTAAATACTTTTTTCTTTTAAATTTCTCTAACAGTTATACTTCATTGATATTGTTGTAAATCCTTTTGTTAATTAATTTTCATATTTCTTTTTTACGAGGGAAACGTACAATATCGATATTAAAAAATCGAATGATATTCATATTGTTCAATTTTGAGAGAAATGGCCGAAAATCGAATTCCAGAAAAATAACTTAATAATTTTCCAGATCGATCGATCGATTTAACAATACTTTTGGCTCACTACACATTTTTTTTTCCCATCCTCGATATTTTATTTTCACCTATTTATCTTTCTCGAACAAGTAACCAACTTCATCTTTTCAATAGGAGTTGAGCAAATATTCATTTTTCAACGCGTATATTTTATGTTGTCAGGCAAACACATACGTTAACGATTATCTATATCCTTTGTCTTACGATATATGTTACGGAGATACCGTGTACCATCACTTTGCACGTCTCGAGCTCAAGTATGGATGTTCAGATCAGACACGTTGTTCACCTACGACGTAAGATAGGTATTGATCCATGGCGTGGATATTCAATGTGTACATATATACACACGCCGACACTCCTGTATTTTTCTTGAGGCTTCCTCAAGTAGCATTTAACTTTAAAGAGGAAGATCCATTGTTGGGTAAAGATGGAATTCACGAACGATGAAAGATTCAGAAATACCTAGAATCCTCTCTGATTCATCTTATTTTTCACCTAGCCTTTTTCCCCCTCTTTCTTTTTTCTCTCTCTTTCTGAATCGCGTTTAAATTAATTTTTAAATTATTTTGGAATTCTGTACTTTTTTTTTTTTTGAAAGTATTAATATCGAAGATTTCGATGATTTATTAATTGTTTGATAAGATATATAATTATTTTACGAAGATAGTTTTAGGCATAATAAACTTTATATCGTACAGATTCTATATTTTACATTAGAGAAATTTTCGATTTAAATTACAATAACGAAAGAATTAATTTTTCGGTCGAGGGGACAGATATAGGGATATTTTATTTAATAAATTTATTTATCGACTTCGAATTAAATTCTAATTGTTTATTTGTTTTCACGCTTGCATGCTCGGTGTAATTATCGTTATTTTTATTAATTGCTCATTTAGACAACATCGTTTTTAAAGCGAGAAGGAATTCCGCTTTATGTGAAAACACATTAGCGACAAATAATATCGCGCTGTGTCAAAGGAATGATTAAACGCAGGATGTTTATGTAGGAAATAATTCACGTAAAATGGTCGCGGTGTTTCTGTATTAAAGTACTAAGCATCTTACCGTTTATTTGAGCGTATAAATTTTAGCTGTTGCTTTTGTCCAACCTATTTTCTTATTACGTTATATTCTCTTATTGAGAGCTATAATAATATAAATTCGAATACTATTAAGAAATATTGTGAAACACTTTTTGCAACTTTTATCTCTAATTGTCTTTTGTTAATTTATTAAATAATTAATTGCACGTTTTGGCTTTATAGTTTATTAATCCATTCATTGGACATAATTTTATAGAAAATGAATCAGATAACAGATTCATTTGCTGTTAAAATCATTACATAATTATCTTTTACTTTTAGTGATCCATCTTTATGTTGTAGACAATATTTTCGTGGGCGTATTTTAAATTAGATTAACGTAAAACAATCATTGCTATTAATTGTACCATTTTATCCAAGTTATATAACGAATAAATAAATAATTAAATAAATTAGATATCGCGAAGAACTATTTTTATAGATTTACAAATTATACATTTTTAAATTATTGATATTGACAAATTTATTGGGGAGAAGGAAAATATATATATATAATAAAGTCAGTATAATAAACGTATATATACACCACCGATATATAATAACGCGATATATAAATTGATCCCAAAAGAAGTTCAATTCCGCTAACAGGTTTCCTCTCTTAAACCAAGCCACTTGTACGTAAAAAAGACCTCCTTCGATATCTGATAAAGTAATTGACCGTGCATATTTAAGATCGTGGATAATCTTAAACGATTGCTAAACGACAGATTCTAGAAAATTTAAATTTTACTTTACTTTACAAAATGAATTTTATTTTAGAGAAAACATTGCAGAAGAATTTCCCACAGAAATGAAAATCCGTGAAGATTTATCTTCGAAAGTGCCAAGTCTTTGAGGATCGTTCTCTTCGATGATGGCGAATCACTCGAGTCTTTGTTCGATCGCAATTATCGTTGCGATAATAAATTTCATTACTGTTTATCGCGCAACGCGACGCACCGCCGATCCTATTAGTTCGCCTAGACAACCCCATTCCGGGATCATTACGCAAGATGCTAAACGTTATCTTGGGCGGTGTCTCTCTCGTTATTCATTCATGGCTCTGAGCAAATGCGTTTCACGGTGCCCGTGTTAACGCTTGCCATCTTCTCCATGGAGATGGGGCAAGGTTTGGAGAGCTCGCTCCACCTGTGATAACTGTAGTGCCTCGTTAACTGTCGCGTTTTCCGCCTGGCGAAATTACTTCTGCCAATTGGCGCGATCGTTTAATATCGCGAACCGAAATTAAAGCTAAAGATAAACGTTCGATCTGCGAAGAAGAGGAAATTATACAATTTTTGTAATATCTTTAATTCGTGAATAATATCGCAAATTATGAATCTCTATGAGGATTTATGAAAGGTTAAATGTGGTAACTGACTTTGGCATTCGTTTACTTTAACTAAATGGACGTTGTGAAATAAATCTTGTTGAAATAAATCGTTTAGTTGTGACCAAACCGTGATGGTTTTAAAATTTCCCTTGAAATATGATGGATCGATATTTAAATAATGTGGCGATGAAAGTAAAGCACGAAAAACATGTTGATAACAGATATATCGTCTTTCAATCTTTACGATACGTTTTCTAATAAAAACACGATTAAATTTTAATAAACCTCGACACATAAAAGAAGGAAATATCGAATTCAAAAAGAAGATAAAACTGAAAACGACAACAGCGATTCCTATTACATCGATACTCGCGAATCAAAAAGAAATTTCTTCAAATTGAGTGAATATCCAAAGGATTAAAGAGAAGCAGCTGTATATATATTCGGTTATAGACGCGATGTAAAAAATCTGGAGGGAATCTAATGGCGGATAAAGTCGACACGAAATCGCGCGAGGAGGACACGTTTTATTCGTCGAATTCGAAATTGTTTTTCGCCGGTGTACGCGTCTCGTTATCCATTCAGACGGTGTCGCGTACCTCTCGTTTCCGATCGACCTCCTCCTCCTCCGAAAGAGGAGGAAGAAGAAGAAATATTAATGGTCGTCGAGGTTGACGCGAAACTCGATGAGGAGGAGGTTATACAGGGCTCAAGGATCTGGAAAAGAAAACTCGAGGCGGTGATCGCGACATTGAGATGGTCTTTGAGATGATGTATGGGATAAAGTTGAGAAAGGGTTGAAAGGAAAAATTAGAAGAATAAAGGAAAATGAAAGTGAAAGACAATTCATTTTATCTTATAACGAGTGAGTTAGTTTTAGATTTGATAGAATTTTTGGGCAATTTTTTTTTCCGGGTATTGCATGTTAAAAATTTATTGTGTAGATCTTTTATTCAAAATTTTATAATTAAATTTGTATTAATAAGCGTTAAATTATCTGCTGACGAAAATATCGAAATATTCTGCAACGATATTTTATATATATATATCTAATAAATTTGTCGTGTTCTACTTAATTAACAAATACGAGCTAGCTTTAGTTTTATCTAAAATTTTTTAATTAATTTTTAATTCAATTTTGTTAAAAATAAATAAGCGTAAACGTAACCAATTAACGGTACTTTGTTTATCCAATAAACACGAGCGAACCACCAAGCACCTTAAATATGTAAATTAATTCATGCATCTCAATTTTACTTCAAATCGAAATATTTTTGGCAATTTTTTTTTCAAGAAATCTCATCCATAAATTCACACAAATTCAACATGTGTTCCGGATTAAATAAAAAAAATACTCGGCACATGAAATGAATAAATCGATTTGCGCGACGAATCTTCTTGAAAAACTCCTAAAACATACGAATATTTCCATCTTTCCTCCGATAATCGTTGCAACAATCGTTGATCGCCAATACTTTTGACTTTCGATCCAAAGTCTCTGCGCAACTTCACCATCCAACGAAACTCGCGCAAAGTTTCTGTGGATGCACAGAAGGGCAGTTTATATCGAGGTTATTACCCAGCCGTCTACTTTAACGCGTTTACTACGCTCGAGGCAGGTTCGAGGGGGTGGAAGCGCTCGACTCGCATCGTGCAACCGCGTTACAGAAATTTCCGACGTTGACGGCGTTTGACGGTATTCGAGTTAGTTTGATTCGTTTTCTTGTTTAACTTCAACCCCTTGTGTGTCAGTTACAAGTAAAACGCGGCACGCCAAGTCCGCGCGTTGCTAGTTTTATCCGCGCACGCACCGTCTGTGCCGTGTTTACTTTCTCTGGTTAAAATTAAACTACGAACGGCCGAATCACGTGAACGTTTTGCTGCCTTTCCGCCCAATTTATGGAACTTGCGCGTCTTATTCTCGATATAATCCTGCTTCAGAGATTAATTAATAGTGGTAGCGTAGTTTGGTAGTAATTTATTTCTTCTGGCCATGCAAGATTTTGTTCATTCGATTGGATCGATTTTATTTTTCAATTGGAAACGAGTTACTTATGAGTTTAGAATAGATACGAAAAGAAAAAGAAAGAGTACGTATTTAAACGTTATACTGAATTCCACTCGTTCTAGATTGAATAAAAATTTGAATATCTTTTTCCATATCTTCCCATTTCTAAGTTTTTATGGTATATATACTTTTATTATTCTCGTTAATACGAGAATTTAGTTCTCTTTCTCTCTTGTTTTCCTGTTGTACGGATTTTCGTGTTGTTTCAACGAGTCGTAATAAAAGTAGCTATATTGTTGCAGCTTGTCTCGTTTCGACTTTTCGTCGAAATATTGAAATACCGGTACAAACGCATGCGTGACACATTGATACGATACATTTTTTTTTTTGGGGGGTATATGCAGTTTAGCAACTAGAAAAGTTGCAGCAACGACAATAAATCGATTGACATTGACCATCATATTTTCCATTACGTATATCGTATCCTGTTGATTAGAATGGACTGGACAGCTTGATCGTGCAAATTAAATCATGATTTACGAGCGTATGTATGCATAGTTTAAATTCTGTGGCAATTGATTTAATTAAAACTACCGCGATTGAGAAGAAAATAAATAGAGTGCAGTTTTGCACTGAATTAATTACGATTTCAGTTTTAATCAGAATCTTAAAATTGTTCATTTTATTCTATGAATCTAATCTAATAAAATGTTAGAGTTACGGTGATATACAAGAAGAATAATTTTAAGAGTTTCGTTATTGCAATAACCATGACGAATGCCTGAGGAATTTGATTATCCGTGAAATTTATTTATGAGTACCTATTGTTCGAAATTAGAAAGGTAGACAACAGATAGACAATAGGCAAGAAGGTAAAAATACGCGTGGAAGCGAGAAATGCTTTGCTTTGAGCGGCGAAGGGAAAAGATGGTCTACGTGTGATCGAAAATCTATTATAAATAAATAGAAATCTTTGTTCTTTATTGTATTAAAAATTGTATTTTACCTTCGAATTATCGAAATATTAATTTTAAATATATTCAATTTCTCTCTTGTTATTTATTAATATATTATCTGGAAAATTCATCGAACTTTTTGACAATTTCGATATTCAAACTCTATTGCGGATTTGTAGTAAGAGGATTATTTTTGAATCTCGACCATAGAATAAAGTTCTGAATATATTCTCCTAGTCAGACATTAAATGCGCCAATTAGCGAGGAATTCGAACTGGCAATGGAAAGAAAAATAACGATCGATACAATTAATAATAATGATTAAACATATTGTTTGTCTATCATTTTTTTACTTTAATTATCTTTATTGAAACAAAAAATTATTTCAACGAATTTATTATGAAAAATTTTCCAAAGAGATGATCGTCGTAAAAGTAAGAATAAATGAAAAATCGAAAAATGTATCTCTTTCGTTACGAACAAGCTTCCTATTTCACATGATATTAGGACACGTGTCTGAACAGTTTCAAGGCTATTACTTTGATATCGACTTAACTTCCAAACGTCTACAGGAGAACTACTTTCAACATTCTTAACGTACCATTGGTTAACACGCTGGTGTCACGAAGGTCGACAGTGGTTAGAAGCGAAAGTTTCGTTAAGCGAACAAGAATGCTCTTAGATGGAAATACGTTTATTCAAATATATACACAAAGAAATTCAACAACTAAAACTCGAAGTAATATCTCTACCAGCGTGAACTTCCCCTTTTAAAATTTCTTTCGAATCAAAGCTTTCAACATTTTTTTAAACAGAATATCCCCTAGAAAATATTTTTCACTACTGAGATGATAGAAACTTCGTTCGAATTATTTTCTACCTTTAAAGTTTCATCCCTCGCTATTATTATAAAATCCTGTTCGATAAAAATAAAAAGAAAGAACTTTTCTCTGTTTAAAAGTCCGAAATCATTTCTTCCCGAAAAAACTTTGCCCGACAAATTAAATACGACATTTTTTAATCGAATAAATTATAACCATTCCGAGTAAATTGGCCACTCGATCGTGGAAGGAATACTCGTTGAATTCCAGAGAATTCGCCTTAAAAGTTCGATTACGACGGCCGATTAGAAGTCGCGTTAGGGGTTAAGCAACTCCTTGCGAGATTCTGGGTACGAAAAACCGTGAACGTGAACGTCTCTCGCGTTTTAAAGAGGAGAGGGGAGCAGAGGGACGGCGTGTAATACCGTTACACCGTGCTTACGGCTGTTGCTCGGCTCGTTTCCGGTCTTTTACCGTGGCTGACGGTACGAAGAAAGATAGTCTTCGCGCTTGGCTAGGAATGCTGGCCAAGGTTTGCAGTCTAAATCACTCGAAGATCGAATAATCGATCTTCCTTTTCCTTCCTCGAGCCGGGATAAGCTTTCCTGTATGTAATGAAGAAGCACGCTCGAACGGGCCGTTGAATTTTGAACGTGGTGTTCAGCTGGTAATCGACCAGTTGAAATGGTAAATGATGCAGTGGAGAAGATTTTCAGTACCGGCACGTGTTTATCAATGTTGCCAATGTTAATCGTTTATCATATGGATCCGTTGGATTTTCCACGCACGCACGTACGTGGATTTAGATGAATGATCAAAAATGTAATTAAATCGAAGGATATTAGCATCCTCGTCCTTTTCCTATTTTCATTCCGTTCGTCAATGAACTTTTCAATTGAATTTTGAAAAGATTAATACGAATTTATATATATATTTTATTTATCAGAAGTTTCTATTATTTGCTTATTACACGATGTATATATAGATAATTCCGCAATTTGAATTAAAATTTCCACTAAACAATGAACGCGTTACGTTTAATCGATCATATTTCTCTGCAAATTTTTCTTAACAAAAACCAATTATTTCTGTAACATTCCCGATTAATCGTCGAGTTTTACACGGGTTCAACAAATGTCCTCGTATATACTTATGAATGAGGTTAATAAATCATCGGTGTTCATAAAACATGCTAAAGTATATTAACTAGAATTACCAGTCTGTGTTAAGTATTTATTTTACATATAAATGATCGTGATTAAAATAATCTCGTGAAAATATACGAATAATCACAAATATTATATACGTTAATTTTTGCCAAAAAAGAAAAAAAAAAAACATTTTCAATGATGGTGAAATACGAAAAATACGCGATCCGTCATTTTGACGGGTTTAGTTGTTTCAGCGTGTTGGTGAAATGTTGTTGCGTTTATTTTTGCTTTCGTTGATTTCATTACACGGGGTTGAGCGGATCGAATAATGTAGTGGTTCGTTTAAAACCCACTGCACAGATGGATTCTTTTTCATCCGGTTTTTAACGTAGCCGGGGATCGCGCCGGAACGAATGCGCGCTACTTTTTGGATAAACGGCCGGATAGATGAAAATTCGTTTTTTTTTTCTCGAGGTCGATCAAAAAAAAAAAAAAAAAAAAAAATTGTCGGAAATGAACGAATAAAGAAGGCATGGAATAAATCAGGCCAGCCAAAAAAGAGTGGACAGTAATAATAAACTGATAAATAAACTGATAGTGGCATGGTACACAATTTTTCAGGAAATTCTGGCTGAATAAATTCTGCGATGTTTAAAGTTGTTCATCGATTGTTTCGTTTCCAATGATCTTTTTAACAATCCATCTATTCTTACGAATGGGTGTATTTAGAAGATCTATTCTCGTTGAAAAACGAATAACAACGACGAGAAATCAATTAATTTCTGATCTTAAATAGTTGTAAAAATTTCGAAAAAAAAAAAAAAACACCTGCCCTTGTTCCTTGGACGCACAAACTCCATTTAATATTCACGGATGACGAAATACTTCGCCTCTTCTTTCCCCTCTTATTGTTACCAATATCGTTTTTCGAACGTTGTTTCGCTTCTTCTTCGTTCCTCTTCAACGGTTCTATTCATTTTCCATTCCAAATAATCATTGACCGAACGGTGCAATAATTATCGTTCGATCGATACCCTGCACAGAGTTGTATAGAATCGACCCTGGCATATTTCAAAGCGAAGTTTTTTTTTTTTTCTTCTTTTTTTCTTCTCAAAGCAATTTGAAACTACGATCCATTATGAATCTCATCGCGAAAACGTTGAAACAGACGCATGCGTCTCGGGAAATCTGCACTCGTTACCGTCGATTTATTGTCCAACGTAAACTCGCCTCGGCGCGAAATACACAGAGATGGTTAAACCGAGGCAACGCGGTGTGTCAAATTAAAATGAATTAAAACCGCGGCGCGTACCGGGCTATTAACCTTTGACCGAGAAAAATATCCAATCGCTTCGCAGGATCGACGACATACATATATAATATCGCTCGCTTCCGTAAATTCTCTCGGCAAATATCGTACCAGCGGAAGCTCGTTTGAAGCGGCGTGCAAACGTTCGATAAATTTTGATCACACGCTCTAATCCCCCAAGACGAGAAAAGGATGGAAAAGAATATCGGGACGAATAACCACGTTGTTTCGTATTATTATTCCGCGTTCTCATAAAATAAGTCGACCGATAAGGGGGACTTTTTGAATTATTTTAAAATTATTCCTCGTCTCTTCTCCATACACGAATTTCGTCCATACGAATTCGATTCACGAAGAATCAATCCAATAATCACTTCCACAAGAAACGAGCACGTATCTAGACACGTGTTCAATCGTGTCTCGAATCACGAGTCCCCACATTCTCTTCGCAAAGTCACGTTTAATTGGTTTCGATTTAGCTCGAGCGGGAGAAGCGAGGAGGGGGGGGGGGGGCGGGAAATAAGCGCATCGCCAGCAGCGGTCAGAAACTGTGGCTAAATAATTTCAGCCCGCGGTCCACACGAGCGGCCGTTGAGAGCCATAGGGAACGAGAGTGGAAGATATGAAAGGATGGAGGGAGCCTTCCTTTGAAAAAATCATGAATGGATGTAGGCTCCGCGTTTGCGGAGTACTTTGAACGAGAATCTCGGTGAAGAAACGACGGCCGCGAGCCCTCGATTCCGCCCAGCGTCTCTTACATTTTCTCCTTCCCTATTCCTCGATCTGTCTTCCGCTTTTTCCCCTTCGTGACCACCTCGTCACTTCTTTTTTATCTCCATCACTTCTTTATCTTTTTGTTTCCATTCCTTCTTCCACTCCTCCCCCCTTTTTTCCAACGGAGAATTCCATCGTCTCGCTTTTGTTTTCTTCCTCCACCCTTCCTTCTTCCTTCCTCTTTCGCGCATTCCCCTCCCTCGTTCCACTCGGGCGGAAGATAGGCGAACATACATGCCAGCTGCCAGTCGTATCCCTCTCCTCGCTCACGTATGTTGCTCAAACAGCTTCGTTCCTCTCTCTGGACATTTCCTCCTTCTCTTTTGCCCCTCTTCAGCCACCCTTTGGCCGCTCCTTTCTCTTTTTTCACAGTCTCTTTTCTCTTTTTCCCCTCGGTTTAACGGCTGCACACGCGTCAGATCACCCCGGCTGCGAGAAGCGTCGAGTGGTTTGGACTGAAAAGCGGCTGATTTTTATCCGCTCCTTGTCTTTTTCTATCGTTACGCTCGACTCCTTTGTATCCTATTCTGTCTCTCTCTTTCTCCCTCTCTTTTTTGCTCGACAACACGCGTCCAAAAGAAACGATCTTAAACGTGGACACGTGGAACCGTGTCGAAAGTAGGTTGATGAGAATTTCGATACTTTCAACTGTGAATTATCGTCTAGTAAGAGAGAGTGGATTACCCTTGTCACTTTGCAGAGATTGATCGGCGTGTTAATTTTTATCGAAGAAATTCTCTCCCTTTAGAACGTGAATTTATTCTCTCTCTCTCTCTCTCTCTCTCTCTCTCTTTCTCGATGTACAACGTGAAATTATTTCTCCCGTATCTTAAAGAATTAAAATTATTTTCTAAATTCTCGTAATAGAATATCCGGTAATAACAAATTAAACCATTGATCGATCTATCCTCGCAATAAAATTATCCAAACTATCGAGTTTCACTTCCCTCCATTCCTTAAATTCATAAATTTAAATATTTAAATAAAAGTTGTTGCGAAGTTTGCACACAACCGGGCACGTTGAGGAAAGTTCTTTTCTTTTTTTTTTTTTTTTCTTTCCCCTTCTTAAAAAAAGCGACGTACTAAAAGAGTCAAGTGCGCTCTAAAGTAGACTAGTAAGACGTAAGGCGGCACGTTTAAAAAAAAAAAAAGAAAAAAATACTAGAGTTGCCATCTTGCGAGAAACCTATTAGCCGCGAGAATAAATTCTTGTGACTAATGCGAGTGGTGGAAAACGGGTTTTCTTGCGTTCGTTCAAACTATCGGAAAGCTCTTATCTTGAAGCGCGGGTAGAAGTTGTTATTGGTTTAAATGAGGGCCATACAGAACCCTCCGCTCCTTATTCGATATACGTTTATTTGTACAGATTTGCCGCCGTAATTTCGGACCAACCGAGTTATGCTCTACATTCATAGAGGCCGATAAGGTGTGTGCCTCCGTTTCTTGATTTTGCCTCAAACAAGCGGATCACGTATAATTCCAATGCATTGTTGCGGATCTAAGAAGCGGAAAACGACTCTTATCGTTGGCACCGAGTTATGAATATGGATACGCTTTCGTAGCCGAAACTGAAACGTATGAATTAACTGGTTGGAACTGTTCGGTTTAAAGGAAAAAAAACTGTTCACCCGAATGAATGATAAATAGCTCGCGTGAAATTAAGCTTTTTATTACAACTTATCATGTCAATATTTATTAATATACGCACACTACGCGCCCGCAATATTTGCGCAATAGTGATTGCATTTTCACCCACTCGAGTATTTGCCAACATTCAACCGAGCATTGAATTATTCAACATCGGATGTATAAACGTGAAATTAATTCAACTAGAGAGGAAAATAAATATCAATATTTCCTCCGGCTTGATCAAATTTAATTTTTTCCCTCCTCTAGATTAGTTATTTAACAACAATACGTTAAATTACCGGAAGAAAATTGCGCAACAAAAGAATTACCGAACACAAAAAAGGATCCTCCTCTTCAAGCTTATCAATCTCATTCCTTCTTCGACCGCAAATTTACACGTTTCTCGCCCAATTGCGGGAAGTTGAAGCTCGCCAAGTTGCTCGTTCTACGTGCCTTTGTGCAAAGTTCGATCGGTTGATCGCAACCAGCTGGCAATAGTCAAAGCAACTCTCTCTCCCCCGAAGCGTCCACCGAAGAATCAACAATCCGATTCACGGAACGATTGATCGCGAATCCAGCCGATAATTGACTAACTCGATAATCACACCGACCATTTATCACCACGATTTACCACGTGCTCGCCCATTCATCCTCCACAGATACATAAATAGCGGTGTAAGGAGGATGTCTCTCTCTCTCTCTCTCTCTCTCTATCGAGAGAGAATAACTTGGCTCGAAGAGCGTTCACCACCACCCCTTCGATTTGCTTAAGCGCCCCACGGCGATCACGCGCCCTCCCTTGCGCGCATCAGTTTAAATTCAGCTGGCGGTCAGAAGGGTGGAGGAGGGTTGTGCGATTACCCGGCGGCTGTGTACCTATAGGTTAGCACACGGGCAACCACTAGGGGACGCGTGCAAGGTACTAGGGATTCGAGGGTATGAATATTCAGGGCTCGCCTTCGCGGTGATGAAAATTCGATTGGCCCGCAGCTACGGCGACGATGATGGCGGACACGTACCTACCGTCTTCGAGCGTGGAAATCGTGCACGAGGAGATCGATCGATGACAATCGTCCACGGGCGTTGAGCTGCTCGGGGCGTCATAGGCGGCGCCCTTGGACGGAAGTTGGGGAGGAGGAGGAAATTGGAAGACTTGGAAGTTACGAGTTGGCGTTTGTTCCGCGAGGATCAACGGTGGAATCGAATTTTCCTTTATGGATGGTTTTTTTTTTCCTTCTCTCGAAAGCGAAGAAATTCTTCCTGGTTTCTGACGATACCAGGTGGTTGGACGGTCGATACGGTGCTGGGTAACGTTGTCGGTGTAATCGCGGGTGATGCAGGGTCAGCAAGTGATACTCGAACTCTGAAATTCTGAGACGAAGTTTTCTTCCTGGTTTTCTGCACCTCGTAATATGCGTACACCTCGGCTACGTTACGGCTGAGAGAAGAGGATATTTCTGCCGTGTATACACACCGGTGTGTGATCGTGAGATGATAAATGAGGATACTTTAAACGGCGAGGATAAAGTAAAGTCTCTCCAGAGTGGGCGAAGAAACGAGTTATATTTAACGTAGTCTATCGCGACATATGCGCGATATCGAACTCAAATCGAATATTAGTATCTCCACTTTAATCAAAACCGTTCTGATATATTTACACGTGTATAAATCATCTTCTTTTCACTTATGTTTGATGCATACGCTATATCGAATAACGAGGATCTCTTTCTGAGAAGAATTATTATTCCAAAACGTTGGATAAAAATTTGAGGGAAAAACGATACGAAAGTTCGATCGAGCGTGTTAAGACATCGTGTCCGGCGCCTATGCAGGGTGCCAACCCCGTGGCACGGACACCTGGCGTATTACACGCGCGCATACACACACCCTTGTTTATACCTACGTACGAAACACGTATCCACCACATCTATATCCATTTATTGCATCGCGCGCCGCTTGCAATCTTCTCGTCATTCGTTTATCGGATTGCGAGCCCGTGCCGAGAAACGAGAAATATCGATTCGTCGTCGCTGTCGCGATAAAATGAATTTTGTAGCGTGACGTGAGGTAAACGCGAGGAAGGAGGAGGAGAAAAAGAGAGAGAGAGAGAGAGAGGTGTGTACGCGCGAGATGAAAGTAAGAGGGGAAGGAAAGGTTGAACGATTTCGATAGGTTTCTTTCGTTGAACGTGCAGGGTTGAATGGAAGGGGAGGAAACGTAGAAATTGGTCGATGCGTTCCTTCCTCTTCGGCTTTATCGCGTTATCGTCTCCATCGAGGAGACGAAAGAACGATGCGTTCCTTTCCACGAATCGACTCGTGGAAACACGATTATCCGCGCTCCTTCACAGCATGCCTCGTTACACACGATCCACACGTTACGTCGTTTTAACGGATTATGAATCTTAATGTCATATTATTACAAGATTGCCGATTAATCAGTTATATGGAGCAACGTAAGGATATTCCAAGAATTTCTCTCGTACAGATAGTTTAGATCCGATTGAACGAACGTGGGTGGTGATGACACTTGTTGATATCGCGGAAAGACGATATTAAGGAAAGACGAAGAACAAAAAAGAAATGGGAACGATTCGAGACTCGCGATAATCTTTTGTCCTGCGAGATTATCAAATATATCCACTCGGCATCCTTTCGATGGCGTGCAATTCCGTAGAATCATCCGAGGCATCCGAGGATGCATTCCGCAAGACCGACAAAGAATACTTGCACGTGGGCGAACGTGGGTTGGCTAACGGAAATTACGAGAGATGTACCAACACATTCCAGAAACTGTACTGTTGCGCGCAGGCACCGTTGCATCCAACGTCTTTTCCACGTTTTTCCTCCCCGCTTCTTTTCTTCGCGGCGCGTGGCCCCCCCTCGCTTCCTTCTTTTACCGTTAACGTTCGCCGTATTAATTGCGACAATTATCCATGAGAACGAGTGGCAAACGTAATCGAACGTTTCGCCTCCCCCCTAACATAAGGTTAGGATTCTTCCCCGAGGAAATTACTCGGGGCGAGAGTGGAGCTAATTCCGCCCTCGTTGCCTGTTATTACACCGGTTTTCGGCCACCCGTTTTTACGCGCTCGCTCATCATCGAGAATCTTCCGCTATTTTAAGGGAAGAAGATTTCGAGATGTATTTAAGCTGATACAGTGGAAGTGTGGACGATCGTCGTAAAAGTTTCTTTCGAGGATGATGAAATTTAATATTGGAGTTTATTCCAATCTTTTCGTTTAATGTGGCAACGAATCTGAAAATATGTAACGATTCGCTTGAGGGTTGGACAGTGAGTTGGCTCTTGGAATAATTATTTATTAAAATGCTCGAACAATATTTATTCTATAGAAGCGAGTTCAGTTCGCTATTTAAGGGAAGATGCTTTCGATGATGAAATTTAATATTGGAGATATTCCAATCTTTTCGTTTCGATTCGCTTAAGGGTTGGACAATAAGTTGGTTCTTTATTTGTAATTATTAAATTTTATATAAAACAAGAGAAACACTATGATATAATGGTTCTCTTACGTAACAAGGTATTGTAGTATTCGTATCATTGGAATGTGAATAAATATTTTATTACGCAATAATTCTTGATCCATCTTGAAAATGCACACGATCAATAACGTTGTCGTTACTTATTACGATATGGAAAAATATCATGCAGCCTAATGTGCAATTTTAAGGGTCGTTTGAAGCTGGCGCGAATAACCGGTTGCGGATTCCAAGGGGGAGTTGGAATTTCTTGTTATTACCGCTGGTATTTTTCTAACGTCTTACATTAAAGTTACACTGAGGGGGAATATTTGCGGAACGGATCGATCAAATATTTGCATTTCAAAATCGCGTTCAACGTATTTTCCAATGTAAATTTGGACACTTTCACGCACAGTAAGATCCTCGTTGTAGGTCAAATATAATTTTCATAATTAAACACGTGACTCCCAGGACAAATCACTCCTAGGGAGACGAGAAATTTTTGCAAGAAAAAAAAGAAAAACCAAGATGAAGATTGAGAAATATATTATTAGTTTACTTCGTTTCAACGAGAGAAATAACCCATTGGCCTCAAATTCCTTAAATTCTACTTGCCATTCAACGTCCAACTATGCAATAACGTAGCTACGTTCCTCTCTGACCGAAGTTTCCGAGCTCGAGAAAAAATACAAACACACTCTTAATTTGTCAATCACAATTTGGATACACAATTCGAAAATAAAAATTCGTAACTCAATGGAAAAAAGTAATATAATAATAAGGGATTAACGCAGACCTCGCAGCTGTTTTCGTAGTTAGCGAACCGTTGAGAAGTCGGGCAGGCGCGCGTTAAATGTATTTTCGGGAAGCGGAAGGGCCCTCGATACACGTGGAGCAACTTCATCGTCGTACATTGTCGTCGAATGGCAGGCGGTGTAGTCAGCTGCCTCTTTTGCAACGCGATCTTAAGCCTCGAATTGCAACGTGGCAAGTCGCTGCACTTTGCCTCTGAGACGAGTGGAGGAAAAAAACGTGGGAGGGTTGTAAAACCGCCCACGTAACGCGCCGCAAGTATTCGAAACGAGATGGTCGAAAATGCCGTTTGCAGGTGTTGTAACCAGCCGCGATAACGGTTATCTTTCCCCGACCTGAAAAACTGGGGAGGATGTGATATTGTAAGCAGGTAGAGTTAACTTTGTACACGTTGTCAGAAAATTGAAGAAATCGGTTCTTCTTCAACTGTTAAAGACTATGATATTGTTAGAGAATTATTTTATATATTTAGCTACGAGTAAAGTTTAGAAAGTAAATTATTGTAACTCATTGCTGTTGACATCGTCGTTTTTTTTTTTTTTTTAAATATTCCAGTAAAGACGAACAAACTTATTTAAAAAGGGAGAAAAACAATTTTCTGTTGTAGAAGAAAATTTATCGTGTAGGCTATAAAGAAAATATTAATTTTCAAAATATTGTTTAATTTGCTATAATATTATAGTAAATCTTTCTTTTTTTCTCACATTTAAACAAATCGTTAATCTAACCTCGAGAAGATATACTCGATTTCCTCGATGTCCAATGTATATATATATATATTCGTAGATGACGCGCGATCAATTATTTATAAGCAATTGAGATTCAGACGTTCCCGCGGGGCTGATATCGAACTTAACAACCCGGCATAGATATTTCAACAGGCGTAGACACGGGTATTCAAAGCGGCATTAAATTCCCACGTCTCTCGCGATCCCTCGAACCAAGGAGACCGAAAGAGAAAGAGGGAAAGAGAGAGAGCAGGTGGAGAGCCGGCGTATTCTCCATTCGACAGTTGCGAAGAAATTTGCAAGGGGAATCGCGGTTTTGGTTACACTCTTTTGCACAGTTCGGCGCACAGTCTACGATCGCAGGCATTCGTAACGAGAATAATTTGCACAAGGACGGTTCCGAGATCTGAATATTCGCCGTGATTTGGACCATTTCACCTGCTCGTTTTCCACGAGAGGTCACCTGGGGCACCGCGTTCCCTCTGCGCGCCTCTGAATATTCATTCAGCCCACGTTTAAATAGCCCGCCACGTTCGCCGCCTCTGTCTCCTTCCGCTATCTTATGCGGCCACCTCCTCCTCCTCGCTTTCACGATCGTGAGCTACCGGCCAGCCACTTGGCCCGCCACCACTTCCCTCTCGCTCCGATAAACCCGCATCGGCCGACTTTGCGAACGAATCCTCTCGCTTGTTACGTTATTCGCCGATAAGTATACGCAGAGAGAAATCGGCGTGTAATCGCGTTAACCCCTTGTGTGTACCCTTTCACCTGTTCACAGAGATAGCGCGTATCATTGATCATACATAGACGGCTCGTCCTCCGCGTGTCTGTACGTGGAGGGAAGAGATGAGACGCTTATTTATCGAATACACGATAGTAGGCGCGTCGAACGGTGGTCACTCTGATGGAATAGTACAACTGGCGTTTCGATAATCCGAATCTGCGCGCAGTGGGGTGTAATTAGCACCGATATTTGGTTTTGGAGGTATCGTCACGTCACCGTTCGATTTATCGTATATCGGTTTTCACGTACGTAAAAATGACACGATTTTTCTTTCTTTCTCTCTGTTTATATCCAGTGGTCCTATTTTTATCTCGAGAAAGATATCGCGCGGGGTTAACGTGTGGCGAGATCGTGATGAAATTTAATTGGGATATCAGATCTGTCTACTTATACTTGCTGGAATACGGAGGTGCAATTTCGTTTTGAAATTACGAAGTTTAGAAACGTGGTCTATTTCACCGAGGAGCGTATCTCTGGTTGAAAATTAAATTGATATAAGTAAATGAAACGATTAAATTTGCACACGTTGTTTCGAATCGGTTCAGGAATTTTCGCGTTCGTATTCTTATCATTTCGATCCAGTTTTCGGGTGGGAAAAAAATTTGTACAAATACGATTGTTGAACATTTCGAATTTCTGATCGGGAAATATCGATCACGTGCCTCTGTCAAGTGCCTTATAATCACTTGATATTTCACGTGTGTATTTAACTGCATAACATAATCTCCTCCCCAACTTCTCAGAATTTCTTTTCTCTAAATCAACTTCTCAATATCGTTTATCGATATACGTGTAAAATTTATAATCGATGTAACGATCCTAATTTTTTAATCAAGAATTATTTATTAATTTCTCGTGCACCGGTTAACTTCTCTCGCTTTAAACTTTTTACCAAAACTCCATTCCCTCCCCCTCATCCGCGCGAAAACGCCATTTATTTTCGCCAAAAATTGTTACTTACTCGCCTTTCTACCTGTCAGAGAAGTGTCACAGTCGGATATGCTGTAGGAAGCTCGAGGAAACTCTCCGGGATCGACGTTACTTATTAATCACAGCCTGGTCGCAGCCTCAAAGACCCTAGTACCTAGACTCATTCATCGTCGCGCGGATATCTCGCGCGCTTCTTTTTTGGCGCCTTTCATCATCCACTAGACTTATCTCTCCTTCCTCTCTTACTTTCACGCATCGACTTCCGCTCCCCTTTTCCTCCTCCCCTCCTCCTCGATCCCATCGAGGACGCAATCTTTCCCTCGAAACTTGTCGCAATCCGGAGGTTCGCAACGAATTCCATTCCTAAACGGCAGCGAGTTGTTGCGCGCGATTGCGACTATCGATAGCGCGCGAACAAGTTGACAAATCCGTGACAACTCGCAAGGAACGCTTATTTATTGGGATTACGTTTATAGAAACCGTGCATCTCAGCCACGAAGCGTTGCGACAATTCATTTGCAACTTCTGCGCTTGTGTTTCTTTCCAAGCGTTGAGACACTCGCGCCAAGTTTAAGAAGATGTTCGAGTTGAATTTGACTCGGTTTTCACAGGATGAATGAAATAATTACGTTCGAAGAATGTGTAATTATCGATGCATTGTTGATTATTCTTCGTAATTCTTCTTTGAGATAGGATAAACTGGACGAATGTTGATCTTCCCACCGAATTAACACTAAACCACGGCGCGGTCAAGTGACCGTTTTTTCGTTTAGAATTTCTTGTATATAAAGTTACTGTATCGTCATATGACTTATTGACTTTTTCTATAATGTAGATACATTTTTCAATATTCACAACTTTCTGTATTGTTCACTTTACGAATCCAATCTCGCTAAAATCTCTTTCTATATTAAGATGCAAATGTTTTCTTTGCAGCGATCATTTGACCGCTCATGGTAGGAATAGGTATACATGAAATGTCGGTAGGTTTAGTGTTAACGTCTCCTCGGCATGAAAATGAAACGCACACTTTGCGGTAAATTGCACGCTCGGCGATATTTGTCTTTTACACGACGCCATCGAGAAGTTGTTGAGAGGATGGGACAGGGATAGTTTTGACAAAGTTTCGAGGTTTGCTTACGTGGAAATCCTTGGCCCATAAAGTGGCGTGCATACATGCACACCGTGACCTTGTCTTTCTTGTCCACAAACTTATCTATTGTCTCCACTCTGGGAACGTTTCTCGTTTATCATCATTTATATTCGAGGAAAACGAGGAGAGGAGGGGAGGGTCGAACGATCGCGCCAAGATCGGGATCCAACCCACTTTTATATCGGGATTTAAAAGAAGAGGATGTCCTCCTCTGCGCCGAGGGAAAAGTTGGCGGACAGTTTATCGACAGGGAGTGTACGGGTGGAAAAATCGAGGACAACCGGTTACACACGCCCGTGAATTCATGGCCCGCGCAACGATGGAACAAGTATTGTTCCGCTATGCGAAAAAAAAAAGTGGGATAAAAATGGATCACCACGATCGGGCTTCACCCGATTTATCGGCCCGATAAATTCGCGATAGACCCCTCCCCCCACTCGCGAAGGAATGTTCGATGGAGGATCTCTAAGTGTAAACGCACACCGATAAAAATAGAAAAAGTGGGGAAGGCGTTGGCGTTGCACAGGTGTTAGTCGATGACGATGCGGGGGGAGGAAGGAAAAAAAAAGGAGAGAAAGGGTGGGAAAAAGGAGAGAGCGTGGTTAGATCGATACGCGTGTACCGGGTGGGATGGTGAAAATGGCGATAGGAATTTTATTTTCTTCGTTTAAAGAAATTTTCTTTGTTGATTTCGAATGATTTAATTGACGGAAATCTGATTCGCTTTTAGCTAATAAATGCATCGGAAAGAATTTTATTTTGTTAATCGAGGGCAATTTCAATTCACGTTCGAGAATAATATTCGAAAACGAATGTTTGAGCGAAACACGATGGCGTTCTTTTTTTATCGACTAATTTTCTTCTCGCTCACCAATTATCCATTGGCAATTTGAGAGACACCTTGTATATGGACGTGCGCGAGAGACGCTGTTTGAAAGCCGCTACGAAACAAACGATCGCGGCACAGAACATCGTGGAGGATTTCACAAAGCTGGAAATCGCGAGCAAGACGTGAGAGCAGGCCTACTGTTTTTGCTTTGATCCTCGGCTCGTTGAACGGTGAATGATCGGTCTAGAATTATACACGGTCCGAGTGGCCATGTCGGGTGCGCCACGTGATCGTGTCGTCGCTGGTTGCTCTTATTCAGGCGCTGGATTACGCACAAAGCGCATGGATAATTACACGTGGCGCGTTGTTGTCGCCCGTGAATTTTCCCTGGCTCTCTTTCTCTCATTCTCGCTTGGCCTCTCACTGTTGGCCTCGAGTTTCGCCATCTATCTCTGTAATTTTTCGATCCCCTCTTGTCTTCTTTCCGTCTTCAATTCGTTCCTGTCGTTTCTTGACCTAGTTCGAACGCACGTACAATGAACGCATGAATAATTACGAGAAACGTTTGTTACTCCAATTCGTGCTTCCTTTCATGCTTAATCCATTGATATAGTTTTTTTTTTTCTTTTTCTAATCTCGCGTTATCTTATTTACCTTTCTTTCGATATTCTCTCAACATGCTCTTCGATCTAGTTTGATTTCTCGAATATGAAAATTGATATCGTGCGGATATCGTCGTTAACGCATGAAAAGTTCATTAAAATCACGTTTCGTTTGGAAACACGCAAGCAGCAGCGTTGCGCTTGCAGCGGCGATTTCATTGTTATCACGATTCTATGGCCCTTTATACAAGGATTCCCTTGTTATTGTTCTTTTTCCTCTCGCAGAATAGCTGTGTTTAAACGGCATGAATAAAAGGTGTTTTCTTTCCTTCTCTCTCTCTTTTTTTTCCCCCTCTTTTTACGTTTAGCCGATTTATATCGAGTGCACAGTTTGCCCTATATTCTCACGACTGAATGGCCCGGTATTTTTGTAGAGACCTCTATTGAAATTCGATCGGTGCCATCACTCGGCTGAAGTAACGAGCCAAAATTAACCCTATCCGGGATATGACACCACATCGCTCTACGCGAGTTTCCAATGGATGTCGAGTGTCAATTCCAAAAAAAAAAAAAAAAAAAAAAGAAAGAGAGAAACGATTAAACAAAAAGAGGAAAGAAAGAATAATTTTCTTCTCGTTTCAAATCGTTCCAAATCAACGTGCTCGCCAGATGCTTAGCCCAATCTCCGAGATTTTTTCCCCGATCGACGAGGAGGAAAATTAAATCGATCCCCTTTCTTCCCACCCCTATCCGTTTCCACGATCGAGAAACTGGCCGGCTGGGCGGGTCGTGACTCGTAAGAGAAAGTCTGGTTTCGCGCTACCAAGAGGAATCGGAAACCGACGGTGACGAGGATGCTGGAGGAGGGAAGTGACTCTCGATCCGACGGTGGCTCGTCTCGAAAGTAGGGCGAGCCACGCCTAAGAGACCGGCTCTCGGCCTCTCTCAGATGCGTGCACCGTATATATGGCGAGCACTTTGTCCGTGTTGCACTTTTCCCTCCGTTTTCAAGCGGTCCCCCGGGAACCTCCGAGTGCTACGCCTCTATTTCGCGAAATTTACGATCGTATCGCCGTAGAAACTATCGAGAACCATCTCTCCCCGCAACCTTGTTTCTTCTCCTCTCGTCTGTCTTTGTTTGAACGCGCGCGCGTGTGTGTGTATCGAAACACACGGGATCAGAATTCATACGATTTCAACGCCGACCGTTTCGAAAGATCATCGAAGAACGGAACGGTTATCTCGTTGAACCACGTTCGATCGTGTACTCGTTTCGGGGTCGACGCGACACGGGGTTAAATTGAATTTGAGAGCGGGCCGATCTTTACATTCGTTCATGGAAAAATCTGATTAGGCTAATAGCATTTGTATGAGGAGGCGGAAGTTGTGAAAAAAAAAAAAAAGGGGGCTATCGATCCGTCACGTGGATTGCGCGTGTTCCAATGACGATTTATAGAGCCGCCCTGGTTCTGGTTTTTTTCTTGAAAACGTACATTAATGTACGGAAAATCAAGTTTTGAGATCGGGAGAGATTATATATGAATATATATGTCGTAAATAAACGTCATTTACGATAAAATTTCCCAACGAAGATAATCGATCGCAAAGTTTAAAATTCACAAGAATTAATTTTAAACAAGACACACGAAAGAGAAGTTGAATCTTGTCGTTGACCAACCACGCGATAATTCGGCAGGCCAAGCCCAGATAGATATTCGATCCCTTAAATTCGAAACAGCAATCGAAAAGCGACCCTCTGTTGTCTCGATTGCAACTCGATTCGATCGATGCCGAATCCTTTCATGGATCTCGAGCGGATTCGAGATGACAAATGGCGCTCGAAGGGGTGAATTTAAAGCCAGCGAAGAAGCTGTCGAGCAAACGGAAACGGAATTAAGCTGTACGTTTTGCGTGCGGAATGGCGGTTGGTTGGCGGCGTTAGATATGCGACTCGATTCAACGAAAACCTTTATATATATATATATACATACGTATGCATAGGTGTACATCCGATTTGCCACCTAATCGCGAATGTATTCGAAGTCGCGGCGGCACCGGTGTCGACTGCCACCGAAAGCTCGAGGACAAATAGAAGCTTGAGCTGGCGACCTCTCTGCATAATGCATACCATCGTCGTCGTCGTCGTCGTCGTCGTCTCGTTCATCGTTGTTGCCGCGCTCGTTTCAGTCGGAGGTCCTTCAACGTTTCTCCTTCGTTAGCCTTTTATCTCCTCCCTTCGTTGCCTTTCCTCCTCCTCCTCCTTTCCTCCTCGAATGTCTGGCCTGATACCACCTCCTCCTCCTCCTCCTCCTCCTCCTTCCGCCCCGGATGGAGGAAGCCGCGCATGTATAAGTTCGTCCGTGGAAAAAAGAACAAAGACACTCGTGACACCGTTCTGAGCCCACCGTTGCGCCATCCCGGCGTTGTTAAGAACTGGCGAGATTTTTAAGAAATGTCTGCATTTTTAACGCGAGACCACGTGAGAAACTTTTCCCCTATCGCGACAAACAGGATCCTTTCTGTCGTGGAATTATGGTGTCACCGAGTTCACTTTTGCCATCGTTTCTTTCTTCTTTTCTTCTTTTCTTTTTTTTTTTTTTTTTCTTTTTTTCGTTTTATTCGAACGAGCGAATTTCTTGTTTCTCGAAGATATAGGAGAAAATGGGGGGAACGTTCTTTCTATCTTCTCTCTTTTAAATTATTCTTTATATACTTGTGGTATGATGACGATGACGATAGTTTGGTGTGGTTATAATATTGAAATAATAAATGTTTAAATTTTGGATATACGACGTGATATATCACAAGGAGAAAGGAGAATTTTTCTTTTTTAATCTAATAGGCGGAATTAATTATATCGTCGAATTGTTGTTATTGCGTCGATATTATTTCTTCAACATTATTGCTGGATTTCATCTCGGCGGCACATTTATGAGAATGAACTGGGTAACTTCTTCTTTCAAGTTCCTCTTCACGGTAATAAAGTGAGGAGGGACCTAGATTCCAGCAAAGCTCTTTAGGCGCACTGCTTTGAAGTTGGATAATTAAGTATTATGTCATATGATAAAGTGTTTATATCCCGATGTTTTTTAATCTTAGATATTGAGAGATTAATTGACTCGAGCGAGTTGGAACTTAAACTTTAAAGTAATATCGAATTTTAGCCAATAAAAACAAATATTTACCACTTTTTCCATTCTTCGATTTTCGAACGAAACTTCGATAAATTTTTCTCATTTTTTCTTTTTTTTTTTTTTTCCAGGAATGACGATCGGTGCGGCGATGACGAGGATTGAAAGCTACCGCTGATTCATAGGATACCCTGCAGGGCCACTCGCTACCAAAATGAGCACATCGCTGCGAATTTTGGCGCTAATCAGCTTAGCTGCGCAGAACGTGGCTTGGCCGCAAGATCCGGTTCCTAGGCTGCATGTCAAACATCGTCAGTAATATTCGCTATATAATTGCTGCATTGGTTTCTTAATTTAGAAACAATTAGAACCATTTATCGTGCTCACTACGAATTGAAAACAAAAGTCTCGCTTCTATAATTACTTTAATTTTGAAAGGTTTCATTTTTTTTTAATTATAAGTCGGAAAGAAATGGACGAAAACGTGCAGAAATTTTGTTTCAATTTTATACAGGGTTTAAATTATGTTGAATTTTATTTACTTGCGCATAAAAATATTTGGAAAAATGATATTTTGAAATATCAGTTTGAGAAATTGAATTGTTCGCTTTGTCTGTCGGTTAATGGATTCGATACACGCGTGAAATTAATTTCTTTATCTTTGTGACAAGTTATTTTGCGCTCTTTGTAACCACTATGTATTTGTTACATCCGCGAAATTATTTTTCACGCGAAAAGCGAGAAAAACGACGCTATATTTTTAATCTCTATTTTACTCCAACTATTATAACACAAGGAAAAAAACGAATTGGAAAAATCATTGGAAGATTATTTTTAAAATTATGCTCGAATCGTTTTCGAATTTCAAAATTTTATTATTACAAATTATCATACGAGTTGAATAATATTATTTTTCATTCGAAATATTACTAAATTGTTCGTTGTATTTTTTCTTACTTCTGTTCACGTGTAAATGGTTCTAATGAAATTTAGATTTTAAGAATTCTAATTTTCTATCCAATTTCGAATCGAAAGATTTGTGGAAACTAATAATTTTCTAATTTCATCATCATTCCGATTCGCCTTTATCTTTATCGCGACGAAATCTTTCTATATTTTTATACCAAAAATTCGTTCGATTCGCCGGATGCATTATTAGAAAGAGGAACGAAGGCGATTATCAGCGCCGAGATAAAAGGGCGCAAAAGTTATTTCGGCATTTTTATCGTCGCATTAATGATAATGTATCGCTTAATTCGGTTCATCGGCCGCCTTTGGCCGTGCGAGAATTTAATGAAACGAAGGCCGCCATGCTATTTTATAGATGTATCGAATTATTAAATTGACACACGTTTTAGAATATATATATACACACACACACATATACGCGTGGATATTAAATTAAGATTAATCAAATTAATCGATCAAGAGCCATCAAGAGCCGAGGTGTGTGCATTTTACGCAACCACGCTCCGCGCATTTATTTCACGTCATTAACTCGCCGATGCTCGAAATAATCGCGCGTACCAATTTGCTCTCTCTCTCTCTCTCTCTCTCTCTTCGTAGAATCGATTTCCCTCCTTTCCTCCTCCCCTCCTTTTTTCCCCTTTCTTCTTCAACGCGCTTTCATCCCGCAGAATACACTTGCCAATCGAGCAAATGCATCTCGGCTGAAAGGCGTTCCCTTTTAGAAAGTAGAAAAGAAAAAAAAAGAAAAAAAAGATGTACCTTCGAAAAAGTTTCACGCCTTCCTAAAATTAATTTCGTCGATTAACGACCGCGTTTCCGGTGGACGAGGAAGGCTTCCGGCTCTCGAATTCGTTCCGCTTCATTACTATGACAGATTATCGGGGAACAATAAGGCACGTTTCGCGAGGGGGAGGGTTTCTCGATCGAAAAAGGTCGACTCGATTCAATCGTCCTCCTTTTTCGTGGCGCGAAAGGGGACACTTTTGTTTCAAAAAGAAAAAAAAAAAAAGGAAAGTAGAAGATTTTTCTAAGAACATTGGAGACGGTCAATTATTTGATTATACGTGGCATTATT
The DNA here is from genome assembly GCF_048593485.1 of Apis florea. Classification (NCBI taxonomy): domain Eukaryota; kingdom Metazoa; phylum Arthropoda; class Insecta; order Hymenoptera; family Apidae; genus Apis; species Apis florea. The sequence continues at coordinate 188,754 of NW_028256430.1, read as the reverse complement.
AACTCTCTATTGTACGTGTCTTTTTTTTTTTTTTTTTTTTTTTTTAAGTTTGGTCTCTTTCATAAATTGAAAGGGACATTTATGAAAGGATGCGATAAAAGGAGAATAAGATTCCTTTTAAGAGGATCTCGAGACAATTCGAATTGGCTTTCCTTTTTATCTCTTTATTTCTTCTCTTTTATAATGCCTTCCTTTTAGCATACGCCAATTTTCTAATTTATATAATGGTTAATCCGTGTGGAAATATTTCTTCTATTACGAATATTTGGCTCATGAACGAACGAATCGATCTTGTTGAATTCTGTGTTATTCCGTTTATATTTCGTGTATGTAACATTCGTCGTTGCATAACTCTTTTCGTTAATTTGGCAAGAATATTGAAAACCTAACCAGCGATCGATTAATCGAACGATATCGTTGTTTTTAAACTGTTCTTTCATTCTACCATAGAATCTCGTTCGTTATTTATTCAACGCGAAATTCATCGTATTTCAGCATTGATCCTCCCCCAGAACTTCTGGTCTAAGAAACGAGAAAATATGAAAACAGACAATATGATTAATTACCTCTTTCGTTGCGCACACCTCGATTTTTCCTCCTCTTCTTCTTTTTGCCTCGCACAATTAGCAAGCTTCTACCGTACAGAAATTAACTATCACCGCTATTATACGATAACCGGTCGATCGATAAAAATTCGCCCCTTTTCCACAGTTAATTTTCCACGTTAACGTTAGCAGGCTGGAGCCTGTTTACACGCTTGCTTATCGGGAACGATAACGTTTCGAAAAAAAAAAAAAAAAAAAAAGAAAAAGAAAAAAAAGAAAGAAGTTAGTCCTCCTCCTCCTCCTCCTCCAAGAACCGATTCAGACGCGCTCCTCTTTTCGCGCTCGGTTCTTTTCACACGGGAAATTTAATTTCCTCCCTCCGTTGAGATAAAGAAACCGTAAGAGGGGAGGGAAGGAGAAGAAGCAACCGACTGATAGAAAACGTGGTGTCTGGCTATGGAACGAAACGATCCGTATACATGGAAGTGAAGGTTGTCGCCCTGTGAGAATCGGGAACGACTATGTTTTACCTTGAACAGCTACTTGGAAAAGGGAAGGAAGGAGAGAGGGGGGAGGGAGATAGGGTGAGAAAAGGGACAAGACAGGATGAGAGAGAATTGTGCGCGTGCATACCGGGTGTTCTGAAAGGTTAAGGTCGAACAGGTCGACTTTTGAAGATGGTTGGTTGTGCTGGATAGTGCTCGTGAAGATAAGGGAGAAATTTATAATAAACGTGGGGGCCAAATGGCATTTTGCTTCCTGTTCGCTCGGTGTAACGATACTCTTTTCCCTTCTACTTTATCCCCTTCTCACTTCCATTTTCTTTTTTCTTCTCTTACTTCGAATTATAAACGAGAAATTTTGCAAATTTGATATTTAAGTCGTGGAAGAAGTTGAATTAAATCCAATTTCGAGGAATATCGGATCGGTCCCTAAAACGCTAAAACAGAATTATTTTTATGAATCTATCGTCGACGAATTTATCGTCTCTTCTGTGTCTATATGGAATACAATTTTTCGATACAATTCGTACAATTTTTCATCAACTGTATACCAACATAATCTTAAATTATTTAAAACAATATTTTCGACTCGTTTCGATAAGCACCTACTCTTGAAATTTCCGCACACCCGGTACACGTGTCACGCGCGACGATTTCATCGACGTCGAGGTCGGCGTCGTCGGCCGTGTTCCATCGATTCAAAGGCATTTCCGCGCGACGTGAGCACCCTTTCGACTGCACCTGTGGATTTGGCCGCTCTGCTCGTCGATGTTTAAGATAACGCTCCACCTTGGATGAACGTCTTTGAGCTTGGATGATGGGGGGGAAAAAAGGGAGAGCCACGTGGGAGGATAAATTACAAAGATTTTCCATTTTCTATTACTCTCGATCGAGATGCAGTTTATGCGAAACAATCGCCATATTTTTTTCGTAAAAGGAAGGAAACTGCTCTGTATACGAATCATTAATGCGCAAATTTTCGTCAAAATCAGGATTTATGCCGCTTTAACAGCAACTTGTCGATTCTTCAACGTTTCAAACTATTATGGAACTTTTCCAAAATTTCCACGCGGTGTGAACAGATTGGCACGTTGACAGCCCATTAAATATTTAACAAGTTACTCAGCCTGATGTATATAGATAATTTTCTAAAATTTCTTGGAATCCCTTTCTCCGCATACTCAGACTCAATTTCTCCGGATAATTTTTTAAAAATCTTATATCATCATATCGAAAGACGATTGCTTCTCAGTTCTGCATCCGCGTATTCCACACGGATCGTTCACGCGTTCGGCCTGGAATGGAAAGAGCCGGTGGTAATTACTTGGTTGGTTGGAAGATCACGTTACTGGAGAAACGATTTGGCTGAACCAGCAGCGAAACAAATACTTGTATTGCGCGCTTTAATCAGCGTGTAACGTTCTGAATAATCCAATTTGTTTAATCACGGTATTTTGAAGCTCTTAAAGGATTGGATAAACCCCTAATTGCTTTTAGACAGTCGATTTGAATAGGATTGGGGAGGGGAAAGGGATTATACATCTGAAAAGTGTATGATATAGCATTTTTTAATCATTGGGCACGTTTGTGTAAAACGAATTGTTTTTCTCTTATTGGCGAAGTGCAACATGCAACGAGGCGGCCTGTGTTTTTTTTTTTTTTGTATTAAAATTCAATTTGAACTGTATACGTGTTTAAATCGTTGAATAGAAATCGAGAAATTATATTTCAATGTTTTATTTCGATCGAAGTAGAAATTTCTTTTTCGCTCGAAATTTCATTTCAAGGGAATTTTGGAGAGAATTTTTTGATTTTACGATTTCACGCATGACAGTCGAGGCGAAGTAAAATAAAATATTAATTTTATTTTAACACGGATATTCAAAATAGAAATGATCGCAACAAATTTTTAGGCGAGATTTAAACAAAAGAAAAAAGAAATATCAGAATAAATTAAAACGAAACGAATACTTTTTCCGCGTATAAAATTGAAAAAATATCGATACATATTTCGATTACATATATTTTCATATATTCATTTTAATCGAAATTTAACGAAAAAATATTTTACAACGGAATACTCGCAACGAATACATCTATAACATTATCCTTTATTTAAATAATTCTCAATAGTTAATTTCCATTTTCTTGCAAATTGAATGGACAATTTTCCCAACTATCGAATGTTAAATTTGTTATTTTAATCCCGTTTCGAATTATCATTGCTACATCGATTCGAAACCGTATTCGATCATCGTACAACACGCTAATTGAATCCCCCACCACTACCAATTTTACATCATAAATCATCACACAAATAGATCCGATCTCGTAAAAAGGAAACATTTCCTATTATTTCCAATGATAAAGATTCTATCTCACAAACATTCTATCCTATAAAACACATCACAAAAATCTGTGTAACGTGTTAAATTTTCCATTTCTGCGAAACGAACACTGCCACTGTAACTCTAACCGAACAAAAGCAACCTACAAGGAATTAAATAGAGAGAGAGAGAGAGAGAGAGAGAGAGAGGCGGAGAAAAATTCAGCGGAAAGTCGAAGACAATGAAGTCGAAAGAGGGGAGAGAAACATAAGGGGAAAGAACAATACGAAGAGAGAGGGAGGGTTGCTCACCGAGTTTAACGACCCTTCGAAATCCGTGGGTGAATCTGCCTCGAAGCTTTTGACACGGATCAAATATTGGCGTGTGTCGTGTCGATCGACGCGGCCACCGCGTTCGTCCGCTTTGGTAAATCCTATTGAGTATTCAATTACGTCGGGGGACACATACACACGTAGTTGGCCGATTCTGATGAAATTGGACGGCCGTGTACAAATCTACGATCGAGCACTTTCCGATGCTTTTCCCCAATTGTGTACATATTATGGAAATACGTTGTGCCAACGGTGGATCCGTCAAGGATTGGCGATCGAAGTCGAGGGGGGGTTTATTCTGCGATTGTTTTTCGACCGGATAGATTTTGGAAACGCTCGATGAAATTTTCCCCATCTTATTTAATTTTTATTGTTTTTCGTTTTTCTCTTTTTTCTTTTGGTTTTTTCGTGCAAATATTTTCTCTCCTGGAGAAGATTTGCAAGCGAGGAGAAAGTTGTTGCTAAAAATCTTCCTATTCTTGTTCTCCCGCTGCATACGGATTTAATTTTCGTGAGGAAATTTATTTTTTTTTTTGTTTCGATATGAAATAGGAGACAAATAATTGTTCGAACAAAGGAAATATGATAAAATCCTTAGTTTTATCCATTATATCTGTGCTGTAAGTCGTTGTTTCAAAAGTAATTTAAATATTTTCCGTGACAACGATAAAAGTTAAATAGTTCATTTTATTTTATTCTTTTTTTTTAATCTTAGAGGAACGCTCAAGTTTCTTGAAATACACGCGAGATTTCAAGTTTCATAATAGAATTGTTATTGTACTTTTTTATATGTTTTCTTTATATATCGTGTAAGTGCTACACACATATATGTATACCTTTCGAAAGTTGCGCGTATGGAAAATAAGTTTTTACGATATACGACTTCCTCGCCTTTATCAGCTTTTGCTATATTGCCGACCTAGATTTCTTAAATATTTCCAGGTTAATAGCGTAGAAAGAGTTTACATCGGAGCGTTATCGAAGAAATTGCCAACCGTGATTATTAGATATATCCAAATAGATAACAACTTTAATCCAATAATAAATATCAGAAATTGTTGGGAAATATTTTTCCACCGCTTATCTTTCCTCCATCAACAGCAATTGCTTTCTCCCGTATGCGCGTCGATTAACGTTTTTATACGAATCCATTTAATCCGTTCTCTTTTCCGGATTTTAAAAAAGCCGATTGTCGTTTTTTTTTGCCAGCCTGCCTGTTATCTCCGGTTCCTTGTAATCCCACGCGTGTTTTATGACAATTAAGCGAGAGAGATGCGTTTTTAAAAATTTGTCGAACTAGAAAGGGGGGGAAAAAAAAGGAAAAAGAATTGAATATGTAAAGATTCATTTACATATATGCATATATATATATATATATATAAACGCTATATTTCATAAAAATATATTTAATTGCCATGGAGAGAAAGAATAGCTGGATCTGAATCGTTTTCACTGTATTTTAATTGTTTTATTATTTTTCATCAAATATTTGTATGAATCTAAAAAAAAAAAGAAGAAGAAACAAAAGAGAGAGAAAGTATTTAAATAGATACTCGCCAATCTTGGACATGTATGTTAACCTTGCTCTCGTTTCAATTCCATTTTTCTAACCAAACCAAGTCAGATATCGGCTGACCATATTCCGATTCAACTCACTTCGTTGTCTTCAAGATCAATATTACAGATTTAGAAAGTGGAAATATTCTCTTTTCTGAAAATGCAGAATAATAATATTAAAACAGACTAAAAGAATATAAATTCAAATGGATCATCGAATAAACGTATAATACTCCCGTTTACTCATTGATTAATTATTCCTTTCAAGAGTTTCGAAAAGAAACTTGAAGTGAGAAAAAAAATTCCTGCAATTCGAAACCTGTTTCGAGAATTCAAGAGCTTAATAACAAAAAGCTTTTCCACGCCACTCAAAATTAAAATTAACTCTCTACACACGTGGCACGATTATTTACGCTCCCAGATGGCGCGTCGATCGACTTTATTCGATTATTATTACTCGACGTTAAATCGTCCAATTCTCGCGAACAGAGAAATTGTCGCAAGAGTTTCAATTTATATGGGTAGATTTTGCGAGTAGTGGGGGGCGACAAAGTTGTGTAAGATTGCGGGAACGGGTTTGAGTCGACACAGACGCGCACAGTTGTTGTATCGGATGCAATAATACGACGGTATGTAGGTTAGCCATTGCAACGGCGGAAGCCGTACACTTGACTGGCTTTTGCCAAGAGTAAGCTCGTTAGGGGACCGAGAAGAAGAACTTTGTTAAGCTGAGCGCGTCGTCAATGGTCGCTCGAATATGCGACCTGCCTTTGTATCTCCATTATCACCGACGATCAGGAAGCAGATCCTCGCCGACCTTTGAACCTGCGCGGCCCATTCGAATCCCGATTTTCGAAACGGGATGATCGATCGATGTGGAATGTTGCGGAAAATTTGATACACCGTTCGAGTTTCACCGTTTTCCCATTTTTCACAGGCGGGAATGTTTGTCGAAATTTTGCTTTACAATTCCGACGGATACGATGTTGCGCGTAATTGGACGTGTCTGAATTCCACGCGTTGTGTTTCCACAAGTTTTCGAAATTTTCGAAACAATATTTTCCGAACGATGAAATCATCGGTTGGGGAAACGATCGAATCGATTTTTGTATCAATATAATATCTTCCTAGTTGTGATTCAAGTTCTCCTCTCTTCCTTCGAGTTTGTTCTCCTCTTTTAAATTACTTGGTTTTCGTACATGATAATAGTTTTTGAGTTCAAGTTTAATCCGGGCGATAGTTTATAATCTTGCGCGCTTTTGAACTTTGAGCAAAGTTTGGAGAGGGTGTAGTTTGGATTCACGGCAGGCATTGTATTTGTTCGACGTTGGAAATTTGTGACGGTGATACGGCCGTTAATCATTGATACATTCATCAATGTAAATTCAACCGCGTTATTAATGCACGTTCGCCGCGCAGTCAAACTATCGTGAAACTAACGGAACTGGTCTTCGAACCGACAATAGCTCTACATTAACGCGATCAACCGTAATAATCGAATGAAATTTCTTCACATCATATATTCATTTACCACTTATTATATCCTTCAAATTTTCAAGTCATCTTCTTTTTCATCTCAATTTTTTAATAATCAATTATTTTTACATCACGACGGAATATTTCTCCTCCTCGAAAGATCCTGAAAAAAAAAGAAAAAGAATTATTTGCCACGTTCAACCAACAATCTTCCGTTGCTGAAAAATTTCAATTACCTGCGATTACGTGATTTTCTTAACAGCGTTCAACGAATTTTCCATTTATCCTGATCGATTGCAAAAAAGCAAAGTTTTTCCAAAAAATATCCGACTTTTGTATACTTTTGAATTGTACATCGTCAATTTTCATTCGCCCTTGTTATTTAATTTCTTCCTTGATCCCCTTTTTATTTTTTCCATCTCAAGATAAATCATTTCCACGCGGAAAATCGATCTCATATTAACACATAGATAACACAGAGATACCACTCTCTTACATGCTCTTGTCTCACACGAATATCGAGGATATCAAGCTCTCCATACCCGTCTCTTTCGCAGAGAATTTTTCTTATTCGCGAGGGTGTTTTATTTAAAATGTAAGTCAGTTTCGTAGGACGGTTTATACACGAGCAGGTGGTTATTCCAGGCGGCAATTGGGCCGCGTGCATAGAGAACGGGACAGGTAGTCCCGTTTTCCATTAACCGTTCTTGTGTGTAGCGAGCGTGACCGCCGTGCTGCGTATCCTCCGTGTTTATTTATAGTTGAAATTCAGATACAATGCAATGTGGACATTGCGCGAGATTTTAACAATTATTAGCCCCGGCACCGGGCTTAATTCATTCTGACGAGGATCGTGTATCTCGTGCGAGCGAGAGAGTGGAATTTTATTTCGTCTTCTCTTCTTTTCTTAATATAAATCTTATTCAATAAAATGTGAGTGGAGATCACGAGTGGAATTTAAATATCGATGATTAAAATTATAATAACAGGCTTATCTAACCTCTCTTAAGTAATCCATTGCTCGCTTAAAAATTCTTCTTAATAACAATACCTTTAAACGAATCTAAAATTCTCGCTTCGAAATTAAAGACACAAGACCGAAAAAATTCCAAATTAATTGGACAAACATCAGTGTTTAAACTCTCTCTCTCTCTCTCTCTTTCTCAAGAAAAGAGAGAAAAAGAACAAAAAAAAAAAAATCATCGAGTTATTCCCACGCGAAAAAGATCACCATTCATTCGCTTCCGTTCGGAATTACAGAGCGCGCCGCAAAACCTCTGAAAAATAGACAACCGAGCCGGGATAATGAAATTCTTCGAATCCCCTCCCCTTGAAACTGGGAGAAGGGAATAATAAATTGGAGTGCGCGATTGAAATTATAATCGGACGTTAATTAGGGGAGGACGTTATGTAATTAAACATCGATTGTCGATATTTAAATTCCCGGGCGAAACGTTAAATTCTTGGCGTTCGTTCGGGAACATTGCGCGCGAACAGGATCGAGTTGGCAATGGGAACGTTGATCGATGGAGTTTCCTATTTCTATTTACCGGTTAATCCTTCTCTATCTAAGATCTCCCCCATCAGAAATCGATTTAACGCGAAAGTTTGTCGCAGTATTCGCGCTGCAAATCCACTTTTCGAGACTCGTACGTACGCTATCATAAAATTCGCCTCGAAAACGCGATTTATTGATTATTGATCGAATCGTTTATCGATACAATCGATTCGAATCGCTCGGCGAGGGGCGGAGCGATTAGCAGAGGTTGCAAGGTTTCCGCGAAGTCTTACTTTATCGATCGATTTCTTATTAATCGCTCCACTCTTTTCTCGAGTCGATTCTTTTTTCTCGAACGAAATATCTAGTTTTTAATTTGGAACAGTTTGGAAATATATTTTTTATAATTAAATTGCACAGGGGAAAAAACAATATCGGGAAGAATTTTATTATTCGTTTTGTGAAATCGTTGTGAAATGATGGAAAGGGATTTTGCTCTTCCCGATCCGATTTTGACCGATTAAATCAAAAGCTAGGCTACACGCACGAACACGAGCGAAGATTCGTTACGCTAGATTACGTTATCGCCGTAGTTGCTGAGCTGATTTAGTAGGTGGGATCGTTGAAGTGTGGTAGTTGCATTTAATCGTGCCTAAGTAATGGCATTTTGCGCCCGAGCGCTATGGTCTTACGTGAAACGAAAGTGTGTACCGGCTTTTATTAAAAGCTTTTACGGCTTTTATTAAACCTTCCCACCCGCGATCTTGCTGAACAGTTTTTAGCGCTTTCGCCTATATTCGGATAATACGGTTGCGCGTATCACTCTCCTGATGCAGATATGCATATATACGTATTATTTCATATTACAATATTATTTCTTTCTCTCGTTGATGAATTATTGCTTATTGGGATTGGGCGTTTGTTTGCAATGAAAACAAGGGAGGAAGAAAAATTTTCGTTCGTATATTTAAAATATATTTTTGTAAATCGAGGAAGGGAGGAGGGGGGGAGGTGATATTTTTCGAGCGAGATATACGCATGGAATCGACAATTAGTTTTATTGGGATATATTTCGAAAGGTGCGCCGCAGAGAGATATTATTTATCGACACGAAACGATTTAACGTTGTTAATTTTTGCTAAAATAAAGAGCAAAAATTTATGGTCGATTTAAAAAAAAAAAATAATATCATTTTTTCGATCAATAAGTTCATCCATAAATTTTTAAACATCAACTTTATCGAGCGAAATTGTAATCTCCTTTCTACGCAACTAAATATCATCTCTTTATATATTTCTTTCTTATATAAAGAACAACTTGAATGGAGATACGTATATCAAATGGAGGATCGCCACAGTTCATTTATACCCGAATAATTCCAAGATATTATCGAGCCGATGATTAAACTAATTCTTGATCAAATTTTCACGTTTAAATCTAATCAAGGCTGTACAATGGCCAGTCCCAGGTATAAAATATCCATTTTACCTCTGATAATTCTTGACCGACATAACGGCACAACGGCACAAATCTAATTTTTCTCGATACCGAGACGATTATTAACATTGAGGGGGATCACAAATCGCTCTCGTTCTCTCTCGTTCACGGTGAAAAAATATTTATCAACAGGATTGGCAGCAGATCTCTACGTAATAATTTTTCTCGAGCGACAGACCCATTACAGCGTATTATACACACGCATGATAAGCTTAATCAAGCCGATCCTCGTTCATCCGACGAAAGTTGTAGCTTAATACAAAGCTGTATAGATTTACACGGGATGCGTACACCACATTGTTCCGCATCGTATTCGTTCTTTAATACGCTCGTTTAATCAACTAATCTGTGATCGCGTAACGAATCTGTTCCCCTGTTTATTTATAATAAGAGAATATCGATCGTTGATAATCTTACATAGAAATTGCACGACGAGGCACGAAATTAAACATAAGTATGTATATATATATATATATATATTTAAAAAAAAAATTCCACGAAATAAGTAGAAAGATAAGTATAACGATGCATGTTATCGTGTAAGATTAAAATAATGTTTCGTTCGAATTTATTTCCTGTGCCGAGTAATTTATTCGAACAAATACGTTTAAATATAACTTTTGCACAGGAATTTGCGCACGTTTGGTTTATAATAATTCCAGATGGAAACGCGTGTATTCGATATCGCGTGTAAACAGAAGTATTTAACGTTTAATAAAAGAAGAAAAAAAAAAAGTACACATATTGCAATTTGTCAAAGATAATAATAGCGGGAGAAAAATAACGAATAAACAACAAATCGGCGAATTGCCATTTAAGTATAAAGATACTTTGAAACGATAACAGAAACATCCATTAAAATTATCGTTTATTCTTGATACGAGAGCAAGAGCCAGCAGGATATTTGTAAAGCGTTATTACCCGACACGTGCATTCAATGTGGGCACAAATACAAAACATCGTATAAATCATGCACGGGTAACACTTTCGAAGGCAGAAAATGGATTTATTATTGCGCTTGTTGCGCGTTAATGAGAAAAGGAACTCGAAAGGAAACATTTTACTACCATTCTTCACTTTCGATCATCATTTTTCTAAAGAATTTTCCCGATCATCTTTATAATAATCTAAATAATACTGTTATTTATCTATCCACACTTTACAACTGAATTCGCAGAAACAGCCACGAATCAAGGACAATCTTTGTGAAAGAACTCTTTTCTTTCGCGAAATAAGCGTTACGCATCGATCCGCAGGCGAAATGAAGCGGAAACGATCAAGTTTCCCCAAGTCGAACGAAGAAACGATTTCCATAGGATAGAGGAAGGAAAAAGGGAAGAATGGCTGGCCAAGTGATTGATCGTCCCGCGAGGGCGGCATCCCTCCTCCTCCTCCTCGGTCCGAGCGATCGTCGAGTCGCGTCGCGACGCGTCAATCCGTGACCCGCACACGTTTCAGGACGCCGTTTCGACGGATAGATTTATTAATGTCCGGGGGATAGAATTCTCCTGCGGCAGAAGTGACGGGAAATCAATAAGACGGTGGTGGCCGTGATAACGTTATATTAAGAATAAATAACGATTTACGAGGAGATGGGGCGAGATACGGTTGTTGTTATTGTTGTAGAGAAATTTTCAAGTTTGGAAGATTGTATTTTCTTTTTTTATTGCGTTTCGAATCGGACACATTGTATATAGACACGCGCATAAGAATTTGTCAGTAATCAACGACGATAGGAAATCGATGAGACGGATAATAACGGGAATATCGAAAATAAATATTGACGAAGGAAAATAAAGTTTCTACTCTTGGAATGGTATTGCACTTTAGAAATGATGGACGTCGTGGAATGAAGTTATAAAGAATAATTAAAATTACAAGTTAATCTTAACCTGTTCTCTATATTTACACACCCAAGAAAAAAATTATTAACATCAAATTACAGCCTCCTCAAATTATTCCTCATATCAAACCAGATGTTCAAATTTATTTATTCTGCACCGAATTTTATCTTATATCCAGAATAAAGAAAACATCCTAATTTTGATACATGTTGCAAAACCATTATCTTGATGCACTTTTTACAAAATGCAAAGTACGAGATATACATTAAAATTTCACGGAATAAAAATTATTCGAAGCGAAAGGGTGATCGCGTTTTACGCGTCTGCAATTCGATACGCGCTCAAGTATACGGCTTTCAATTTTCCATCGTCCGGTTTACAAATCTCGCGCATCGACGGACGTAATCTCTCGCGTCCAATCAAAAATATCTCGGCCGAGTGTTCCCATTAAATAAACCGTGTGTTGTCAAGCCGCTTGACAATGGCAAATACTTATTATCGTTCCGTTCCCCCGATCCCATATTTTTCTTCTTCCTCCCGCCAAATATTTGCCAATGCGATGCGATGCGATCGACTCGTGTCGATAATCCAATATTTATCGGCGGGTGTTGGCCGCGGTTTCAAACGAAAACCATCCTCCTCCTCCTCCTCCTCCTCTCAGGCGATGCGTATGATAATTTAATAAAAAAATCTGCATCCGAGGAGAATCGAAACCCGAGGTATATTTTCTCAAACGATTCGACTCTCGAACGAACGATTTTTATTATAAAAATTTGTATTCAATTCTGTGCGCCCGCTTATCAAACCTTCTTCTCGCTCGTATACAACCCCATTCCAATGTTATCTCAAGTTTCTTCTCGTATACGTGTGCACAGCCTACTTGCATCAACCCTCCTCGCTCGTTTATCTCTTTTTATTTTGTATCGGTGTATCTAGAAAAAAACGGCGCCTCTCGGCTATGTCGACACGAGTAACACCGCGATGGAGGCCATGCAATTTTACTCCTTTGCTTCCCTCCTCCGTGATCTACGATCCTCTCGTTGTTGCCCTACGGATAACCAGGGAATTCACTCTGATCTCTTTCGCGCTATTGAATGTTAATGCGGGATACGTGGCGATAAAGATGGTGAAAAGAAAATGTGTTAACAGGGGGGAAGGGAGGATGGGGATTTCTGTGTATCCCGCGATTCCTTTGTTTCGATTTGTCAAATTTTGAAATTGAAATTCTTCCGAGATTTGTTGAATTTTTCAAATGCAATTTTGTTTCTTTTTTTTTTTTTTTTTGTTGACAATAGAATATCAGAATGGAAATACGGTACTTGCTTTTTTACTTTTATTATTCGTAGTTTTATTAGTAGTTATATTCGAGTAAATCAAGATTTTCGAGATATGAAAATATTTATTGCAAGCTTTTTTTCAATCCTGATTGCGAGAACTTTTTAATTTATAGAGTATGGTAAAAGCTGGTACTTTTACTTTATAAATTCTTCAAATATCCCACGTTTCTGCATTTCATATTTATGAACCCTTTGAAAAGATATTTTCTATCAATTCCCTCAGCCGACGAGGCAAAATAAAGCAAATAAGTGCACCAAAGGAATTTCTTCATCAAAATTGGGAGTAACCCTCAAAGAAAAAGCATTCTTGCCAACATAGCCGCATACATATGAAGGCGAAAAATCAAATTCGTTCATTTTATAATAACATTCCAAAAAAAAAAAATAAAAAAGCCTTAAAAGCCTTAAAAGCAGTTCCATTAAAAAACCACTGACGAAACGATCCAAAAAAAAAAAAAAAAAAAAAAAAACAAACACGAAAGATAATAGATATATAGATTTGTCGAACACGAATTCGCAGAGATCTTCCACGTATTTAAAAGTAAGTCTGTCGATTAAATGTTTGTTTGCAAATTTCCTATCGGTGGGTCCCACTTTCAAAACGTCATTCATAAAGCTGCAAAGCTACAAACATACTCTCGCGTGATAAGCTGAATCAACTATTCACACGCACACGCGCGCCCGCACAATCGCTCACTATCACCCATGAACGAACGTTCCTCTCATTTATCCACGCTTATTTCACGTGCATATCTATGAGCACATCTCGCGTTAGCGCATCGGCGATCGTAACTGCTTGCATGTGCTACGAATCCTCTGTATGTTAGTTATTTGGTTTAATAAGTAGCCAAGCTCGAGAAAAATGGTACAAACCTTAAGAAAATACGCTGTATAAAAATACTATCGTATCCACCTGAGAATGGAAAAAAGTTCGTATAAATAAGATGTAGATCTAGAAACTCTTGCTTTTCAAGCTGCGGATAATTTTTGTTCTTTAGGAACAACGTGGATCGTTCGGGATAGTTCGGAATAATTCGGGCAAGATCGGCTCGCGACTCGTTTGAAACGTCGTCACGAGCGGTAGTCGAATAAACTCGGCAATAATCGGAAGTAATCGGTTAAAGGGCTTCAATCTCGAGAACTCTTCAAAAGCTAAGCTTGAACTTTTGACGAATATATTATTTGAACATTTTTATCAACTGTATATATAATAATTTAATCAAGTAATATTTTAATCGTCAGTTTCGAAAAGTGAAATATACTTTACGATATCAAAAGGCTTAGATTATTATTGTACGTATATGATACTAAAATTCTGCTATTTACTCTTAAAAGAAAATAATTCTGACTCGATATTCGTTTCGAAATGGAGTCTCAGGTTGGTAAAAGGTTGCGCTTCCTAGAACGGTCTTTTTTCGACGGATATTTATTTTCCCGTTATCGTTTCACGGTTAATCGATACCAGAAGGAATGTTTGAATTATACAAGACTGAGATCTTTCCGTTTTTAGCTCCGTTTTTCGAACCGTCGCGTCTCACCGAGGATGAAACGGCGAATATTTGCCCGATACTCTTTTCGAAACGGTTTCGTATATATTATTCGTTTATTTCTTCGGATATACACGTATTTCTTTGATATAACTTGAGGATGGCCAAAGAGGCTTTAAACGAGGCATGTTCTTGCTGCCTCGAGTCGTATAAAATGGAAACGTAAACGTCGAAAAATTGGCAAGCAAAATCTATAAAAGTCAATTTTTCTACTTTCTCAGAATTTTGAAAACATATTTAAAAAAATATATTCCCCGATCAATAATCGAAAAGTCTTCGAGATTAATCTTTGCTCGTCGAAACGTTCGAAACGAAGAAATGAATGAATATATGAATGAGCAAAAGAAAAATTTTTTTTTTTTTCTAAATCTCTTAACGAGCATGCGTTGATTTATTCAAATCTGAGAAATTCCTCAGAGATCTTGGACTACGTAATCGCGAAACATTGTAAACATCAAGCAGAATCGTTCTTCGCGATGAATTCTAACTTATTTTCAAAGTTAAACAACTGCGTTCCCGTGCTAATCCATGAAACAATCAAAAAGTTCGTAGACCGTTGTTTGAGTCAGTAGAACGTTGTATTGTTAAATGCGGAAACAGACATTAAGTTTGCCTGCAAACTAAATTAGACGGATTGGGCACATGATGGTTGATGAAATTAATATTCTTAGTTAAATTTTACATTACTTAGGCAAAATTTTTTAAAATTACACAAAAATATTATAAAATTCATGTAGATTTATTAGTGATTAAACAACATTTTAATTCTTCTGATAAGAGAACTTGTACAAATATTATATTAGTCTTTAAAAAAAATTGGAATTATTTTAATCATTGAAATTATAAAAAGATTTTTCGTAATCACTGATTTTATCTAATCTATTTTTATAACTCATATCAACTGTTCAATAAAATATTTTTTGTTTAACAGGTTATCAATAATATTACTGTTAACACGAAGTTTAATGTTCAGTATCATATCTCTTTCCTCTATCTGAAAATTAACAGAGGGTTTAATTTACTACCAGTTTATCAAGTACGATCTTGCTCAAAATTCTCTTTAAAATCTTAAACGAATATCAACTGAATTACAAAATGACTTCTTACGACTTTTGAGGAAGAGTATACCTTTGCCAATATTTACACGACACTCATATCTGGCATTTATCTACTACAATTATAAAATTCCGAATTATCTTTCAAAAATTAAAAATACCACATATATCGTATACTTTATTCTCGTATCATCGCCGATAACAGTTATGAAAAACAACAAAACGGATAAGAATAACGAATAATAGTGTCGACAATTGAAAAGGACAATTTCGAACGGTGAAATTTGCCCGAATGGTAAAAACTACGGAACGAGAAAGAGGCCGTTAACGAAGCGGAATTGAAACTATTCCAACACAAAAGGAAAATTGAATACGAGATACGAGTGAGAAAGAGAGGGGAAAAATTTATATCTCACAGAGATGGAGAACGATTCTTCGATAAGTGTTCTTCGGTTCTTTTTCGCTTTACAATTAATATTGCGTACTAGTATTCGATAATAGTCGATAAAGCTTAAAGTTTCAAGCTTTACACTTCGCTAATTTTGCTATCCGTGGCTATAGTAGATTCAATAAGGCCCAAAATCTAATACTATGTAATAATTTTGTTCAAGCCCCGAAGATTTCCACTCTCATAGGCTTTAAACACCATTGTCCCAAACTAAAATTTCAAGCTCATAATTTTATTCTCGATCTTCATCATTATCTATGAGCAGATGTAGAACAAATAGGGCCCAATACAGTTTTCATTTCACAAATTTTGCTGACTCTAAGCAGCATTGTTCCAAATTAAAGTCTCCATTCCACTAATCTTCAGAATTACTCATGAGTAACAGCCAATGTAACAACATAAGATTCAATAAGGCCCAAACTTTTAAACCCTCTCCTCTATCATTGTTCATAGACACTACAGCCACTTCACTAAAAATTTAAACTTTTAGTTAATTAGTTTCATTGCTCTAAATCAAAGTCTCAAACCTTTTTTTTATTTTTCAGTTTCTTTGTCTTCAGCATTACTCGTGAATCAATGTAAGGCCCAAACTTTTAAATTCCCTCCTCTATCATTGCATTACAACCAGTTCAAAAGATTTGTAGTTTATTAGTTCCATTGCCCTAAATTAAAATTTCAAATCTTTATTTCATTTGTCAGCTTCTTTGTCCTCAGCATTACTCGTGAACCAATGTAAGGCCCAAAGTCTTAAACTCTCTCCTCATTGCTCATAAACACTACACACGGTCCAATAAGGATTCAAACTTTTAGTTTATTAGTCCCATTGTTTTAAGCATTGTCTTAATGGACAATCACGAGTGGGTGGGCTCGCAAAACGATAAGTTGAGCACTGCTGTATGTAGCACACTCTGCTCGACAACGAGTATAATCGGCCACCGTGACGAGCCTGCGCCTTGGTACAGTTTCTCCTAGGGTGGAAACTCGCCCTTTTTGCGAGGCAATTTACCCCCAGTGTTCAGAGGTGTATCTCCATTAGCGAGGAGAGCGGCCTGTGTATACGTTGGCTCGCGGGAATAAAAGAATTTACAATTAGCGCGCGGAATTCCGGCGTATTCGTCGCCTGTTCGGTTTATATATTCCTCTTCTCTATTTATTACGAGTTGTGTATGGAACGTTTTCCTTTCTTTCTTCTTTTTTTTTTTTTTATTTTTACACGAGACACGATTTGAAAAAAAGGGCGGGATAATTTAGATGCGTGCGTTAAAATAAACGAAAGACATGAAACTATAAATTAATCTCGCTGGAGGGAGGGAGTTTGTTTTAAGGCAGATTCTTTCTCGTTCTAGTTTTATTGGGGGGGAAACGTGTTTTATGCATTTCTGCCTTCCGTTTCAACGTGAATTTGATATTTATATAGAAGAACGAATCGCGAAGATTTTGCGAAATTCTTAAATTGTATTTCGTCTTCTTTGTACGATTTATTAATATTCTTATTAATATTTCTGTTATTGAAGAGTTATTTTTTGGAAAATGAAATTCTGATCTCGCGAATTTATATTTCGTCTAGATTTTGTAAGAATTTAAAATCTTAATACGCGAATTATTCCATCTTTTATTTCAACAGATTGTGATTATTAATTATCATCAACTCGTTCTTTCCATTTCGTGGATCTCTCTGCTTGAAATTATAATAATTAGAAATTCGAAGGATTTTTCTTCCTTTCGAAAAATTCGAAATAACTTCGAGCTAGATGAACACGTGTCATTAACGATGGTCAATATCGAAGCTCGAATGATGGAACACGAGAGACGGTTCCGATTACTCTTTCGGATTGATGGACGGTCGGTTGATATTTATGATTCACTCTCTATTGGAAGAAATGTTAAAAAAAAAAGAGAGACAGAGAGAGAAATGATATTGATTAGATTACTTGGTATTTCGAATTTTAAACTTTTTTTTCTTTTAGAAAATTAATTCAGTGTTTCGTTTTTTAAATAGAGATAGATAAATAAGACGGATTTAACGATTACATATAGTGGATTTTTATTGGAGAACATGTTGGAATAAAACATGTTCGGAGATTTTGCCATTTTTCCGAAAGAGGTTATATGCTCTTTATTTATTTGCACACTCTCTCTGTTCCTCAAATATAACAACAAACGTGTTTTATTTTCATATTTTTCAACAAACTCATATATTGTACGATATGTGTAGTCGAATCCGACCCGCCATATCCTGCCCGTTTCGCGTTAAAGAGAATACGTGTACATTTTGTAAAAGAAAAAAAAAAAAAAAAATCATAATATTTCGCGAGATATTTCAAAATTTGTCGGGGAAAAAAAATATCACAAATTTATTTCACCATTACTCGTTACCTTTTTTTTTATAATTAATCCTATCTGGAAAAAAGAAATTGCTCGAAAGCAATTTGTTTCGCGTAAAAAAAGAGAATTTCCCCTCCAAAGTCTCTTCGAATCACGTTCAATCAAGAAGCATTCGGTATTAAATCGTTATCCCGAAGACAAGTTAGAAAAGATTCTCTCTTCTAGATGTGGATGGAAAAAAACTCGACAGCTTCTTCTTCGATTAATTTATCGTCAGGATTTTATCAGAAGGGGACGATTGTTGTTACCTCTAAGCTCGATCCATTCAGGTTGCCCGTATACAGGGTGTCCACACCTGAAATAACAACAATTGTTAGTATAAATTGAATCGTTTATGACTCGATCAATCCTTCTCTCACGAAAACGAACAATATGGAAGTCGTGAAAATCATCGTCGAAATCACGAAGATTTTTACTCTTAATTAATTTTTTATTACGCTCTTTTTATTCTTAAAAAGAAAAAAAAACGTCTCGATTCGATTTTAACCGTCTTTTTCCCATTTTATTTATCCTCGTCTCTCTGAAATTCCCTAACCACTTCGAACACCCTATATATACAGCGTCTCCTTCCTGCTCCAACGTAGGATGGTAATTATAAGTAGAGCCCGAGTAACGTACTGCAGCTCGTGAGAGTCGACGCCTTAAAGTACGCGAAAAGAAGATGAAGAAGAGGAGGAGGAGGAAGGAAAAGAAAAAGAAGAAGTTGGAATAGCGGAGGCACTCGCGCTTCTTTAAGCGGTGCGCGTACATAAGCGTTGCTTGAAAAGAGGCGCGAGGCAGGACGACTCTCGAGCGTAAGACTCGAGCAGATACACACGTAGCTTTTCAGCTCAATCTCGAGTGCACTTCTTTCCCGCTTCGACGATACGCACCACGATCGAAATTGTTATTAAGTGGCTTTTCTCTCGCGATCTTTTCCTATCCTTTGCAATTCCTCTCTCTCGTTTGACATTCCCCCTTTGACTTCTCGTTTTGTCCTCGTGTCAATTTTCCACCTCGTTTACTACCCGTCCTCTATATTTCGTGGAAGAAGAAATTTTTCCTCTCCTCCACATCGTTCGAAATTAATCCTCACGGATGGGATTAGATTGTATCGTTAATTAATACGATAGTTTTTTTCTTTTTTTCGTCGAGATCTGATAATGCGAAACGATGCTAATCGTCTTCGATCGATTGATCGAAGACGAGCTGTAGTCGCAGTGTTGCTCACGCTTAATTACCTCTCACGAGCTATCGCGATTAATTCCTTTGTGCGATGAGCCACGGGGTCACGATGAATTTGCTCCGATTAAAGTGTGCTCTATTTTATAAAGTCGAGGAACTTTATAGCAGCGGTTATATATATTTTTAGCAAGAGGACGGGGAAGAGTGTGTGAAATGAGAGGATAGTGATTTCTTAATACCATTTAAAAAAAATATATATATATATATCGATCTTTAAATATCAGTTAGAATTACTTAGATATTTCACATCAATCAGATAAGATTTCGTGCTTCTCATAATTCGTCCAAATTAATCGATCAATCTTCCTATTCCTCTAATTTTTGCGAATTTTTAAATCTCCTCTCCTCTTTTCTTTAACTTTCTTATTAGAAACGTCATCGTTGCTTCTTACTTACTTTTACACCACGTTTATATTCGTCGATACAGAAGCCAATGCGTCGTTGAATATAGAGTGGTTAAAAAAAAATGTTTAAGAGGGATGCATTTATAGCAGATTTTTTTTCCAGTCGTTTTCCCTGGGCGCAAAGGGAAACGCTGTGAAACATCTGTAAAGTTTATCGTTTCAGAGGCGTGTAAGCGTTACTTTAAGGTAAACAGCGAGCCAACCATTCACCACGTTTCAGTATACGTTCTTAACCGTTTTATAAGGCTTCTTAGCGTACGATTCTCGAAACTAAGGCTGCGTGTATTTTTTCTCTCGCCTCTCGTCCCGCGACGAAGTGTTTTCTTATATATCGTGATTTACTAACGCGTGTCCATCTAAAAAAAAAAAAAAAAAAAAAAAAAGAATTTTACATAAACGTATTATGCCTTACGTCTAAAAATGTCTAATTGTACATTTCAAAAATGATACTCCTCTTCTATTAGATTTATCAAAATTTCAATGCTTGAATAAATAACACACACCGAATGCTATATAAAAAACTATGTAGTTATTATCATTACGTAGGATACATCTTATAGATTCGCATCTTGGTCATTTATGAATCATTTATATCCGAACTCACCACGTTTCTTTTTCCTTGGCTTAATATAGATCCTTCTGATATATCTTTTTCCCACGATACACGAAGCAAAACGAACGAATAAATTTCTCCAACTTCTTTGCAAACAACACCTCCCTCGAAACTTTCCCTCCCCTCCCCGTTTCCAGTCGAGCTGGTATACGGTTCAATCGGTATATTTTCCTTCCTCTTCGGCTTTCCCTGCAGCCTGAAAGCCCCTCGGAGAGAATTTTCGCGAGAGAAAACACACAGGATCCGGATTAAACGGATTAAATTTCGAAAGAAACAGAATTCTTCTTCGTCTTCTTTGTGAAAGAACGCGGAGAGGGAGAACCCGTGAGAATTCCGTCATCACCGGAATAATATCTGACGACTCGCAACGCGGACTTCCGACTTCCGACTCCCATTTTGCTCGCGTCTAAAGCTTCCGGCTATTAGAATTATTACCGACGGTCGGTAGCCCGCGTTCAACCGCCTATATTCCACCTTTCTCCGCGCGTATTCTCGATTTATGCGCACGATTAACCTGCATGTATAGATATATACAGGGTGGCTCGTTTACAACACGATACGAAATAAAATATTCTATGGATTGGAATAGAAAATTGGAATAGAATTTTTTTCGCGGTAAAAATGGCCTTCCTTCTTCGAATTTGACACATTCGTTAACAATCACGTCAAAAACGTGTACGGTGCTCGAGAAATTACGCAATTCGAGTCGCTTTGACGGTGTTTATCGATGCTGCATTTCCAGAGAAAGATACTCGATAATTCCAATTGTGTAAAGGGTTAATTATTCTACATAAACGAGCCATCGACGAATGGCTTAAATTTTCCTTCAACTTTCTTCACTTTGAATTTCGACTCACCCTGTATAATATGGAATATGTATCCCAGAATTCGCCATTTTCTCCTATACATATATATAACATATATCCTTCCTGTTCGGTTGCAAGTCAGCGGGAAACTTTACGATTCGGATGGAGAGTTACGTTTCGCCGCATCACTTTCCTCGGCATCGACTTTACGACCCCCTTGTATTTATACTGTCGTCGCTTTATACGCGTGGAAACTTCTTACTTACGCGGATATACGATGCGCACGACGAGGTGGTGGAGGGGAAGGGGGCTGGCTACTCGACAGATGGAGTGAAATGGAATAATAAGGGGCGCGAAGAGGGGATGGGCGAAATTGTAGGAGGCTCTCGCCGGATGAATGTGTGGTTTTATGTATGAAATAACCGGGCTTTTTGGACCCGTTAATCCCGGCTTGTTTTGGATTTTAGAGGATTCTGGACATGGCTTGACGAAAACGGGGAACGACGAGTTAAGAGGCGTATATTTTTTGCAATAATTTTCTTTTTTCGATTGGATGAACAATAATAAAAAAATAGCGTATTTTATCCAACAACCCTCTTTGGCCTCTTTCGTGACGAATCTCTTTGTACAGTGTTTCAACTTTTATTTTCCAGCTTGCTTACAACAACGAAACTGTTTGAAAAACTTGTTCCTCTGTACAAATTGTCAAGTTAATTTCACATTTAATTAAATTATATTTCCACCGATCAAACTTGGATTTCAACGTTTCCAAAATTCACACTTGCACAATGTTTAGACAACTGTTCCACGTCTTAAAGAATTAATACACTTGCAACGACACCCTTGCATATTCCTTGGCACGGAAAACGCAAAAGATAGGCGTTTTAAAAGGACCAAGGGACGGACGGGCGTCGTAACTATTTAGATAAGAAAGGTTAATAGAGGATGGAGGAGCGGGTAAAGGTCGCGTTCGAGAGCGCAGAAACGCGATGCCATTGATGCGCGTAGATATTGTTCATCGGGGAATAGGCGAGGTTTAATAACAGCCGAGTTGTGGCCCCTTTGCTCGGTCAGTGAGGAGGCGTAGCGCGATCGCGAGGATGATTTCTCTCGCGCGAGTTGAAAGTGTGGGATGCGAGATTTTTTTTCTCTCTCTCTTTTTCCCCCTTTTTCTTCTTCTTTTTTTTCTTTCCCAGACGCGAGTTCGCTTTTGAGAGAATTCGCTTTGAGCGTTTCTCAAGGGGTGTGAGATAAATCTTGAGTTTAATTTCATGCTTCTAATTTTATCCGCAACTTTTGAACGAGGGAGGAGATTTGCAGAGGTGTGTTTTTATGTAGTTTCACGTTTGAATTGAATCTTGAATTTAATCTTTTCTTCAATTTTTTCCCTCTCTTTCGTCGACGTGCTTGGGAAGAGATGTTTAGCTGCAATTAATTCGTTGATCTGACGATTTTAGATTTGTGCAACTTTTATTTGTATAATTATATATATATATATAAACACGCGAGTGGATTTTGATTGTAAGTGGAAAATTATATGCAAATGAGGCGTATGTATGGAAGTAAGGATTATAAAAATTATATTCATACAAGATTTTAAATATACGTTGTAAACAGGGTTTAGAGTTGTGTATGAATTTATTCTTGCTACGTTACGACTATTTATACTAGTTATACTCGTTTTATAATCGTTTCGTGACAGAAATTAATGAGTTTACAGTTTAGAGGATAATCTCGAGTAATATTTCGAGTCTCACTTTTTATTAAATTGTATTTTATTAAAACTGAAATAATCTTATTCCAATTTCGACAAATGAAGAAAGTTAAGTCGATATGAGAAAAAGTTCATCCCCCTTTTTTCCTAACGTAAGAAATTGTTTGATAGAAAATTGTTTGAAAATCACTCATCACATTGTATGTATTGTCGTTATTGTAATATCTATTATGTTATCCACAATTACTATACTACAATACCACAATAACACTATGCGATAATACGAATAATAATAATATCACCAATAACATTATAACGTTTTCATCATATGTTTAAACAAATATTTAATCAATAATCGCATGAAAATCGTATTTCAATAATCCACAAGTATACAAGTAACGCTCGTCCAATCCGAATTTCATCGCTTTCATCGCGACGAAAGAAACGGAATCGTTCGTACTTATTCAGCAAAAAGGGTTGTGCAGAGACGCCACACCAAGGAAATGCTTAATGTATCGAAATAATCAGTCGAGGCGTGCGAGAAATGGGAATGACGATAAAGAAGAATCGCGAGAAAATTGAAACGCGTTCCGAAAGGCATCGACCCACCATTTCCAACGTTTTCGCCCTTTAATTTTCCCCTCCCCCTCGATAGACATTCCTTGGAAACGATCCCCCCGCTCTTTTTTATCCACCATCCCACTACTCTTTCGATATTCGACGTTTCGCTTTATCGACCGAGTTGTTCTTCTCCTTCAGAAAGGCGCGAGATTCAAACTCGTCATCGCGATCTTCGAAAGAAAATAATTCGAGAGAAATTAAAAAGTGGAACGAAGTTAAAGTTGGCGTATCCACGGTTGGAACGGAATCGTAGACGGCCTCGTTAAAGAATGTTTCGCGTGCAGGAAGAGCGGTGGTTCGCGTTAACGATTCTAATCGGGATAACGAGGCAACAATGCCTAAAGAACAGTGGGTAATGGACGGGTGTTACGTCAACGGGGCTAATTACTGGACGCGAATAGCAGAAAAACAGGTGGCTTGGAAGCGACAAATATGCGATAGATCGATTTATCTCGAATGTAAAGGGGGGAGTTGTGATGGAAAATTAGATCGATGACGTCAAAAATGAAAAACACACTTTTTCGTGTATCTTTCTTCCAACCTCCTCGCATTTATCGAGACGAGTGTTAAGATGGAAATTCTGGCCAATTTTTAATTTCGAATTAAAAGGAAAAGTATAATAATTTTTTGGTTTCACAGAAATTATTTTTGATAATTAAAGGGAATCGGAGATATGAAAAGCTCGAACGAGCGGAACAAAGTATAATTTTGGTATTATGTAAATTATTTTGATAATTAGAGAGAGAAGCAGAGATGGAACGGTTAAATAGTAGAACGTTCGTTCATTCTCATTTAAATTACGTTATAATCTTCTTCATCATCCAGCATGCCTGTTTTTATTCCAACATTCGTTACCGTTCTTTTATCATACCTCGGCACGTTTCAGAAATGATGGTTTATCTCATCTCATCGTGTTATTTTTAATTGAAATTATTCCCTTCAACTCCAATCTCTCTTTAAATTTAATGCTTGTTCAAAATCGATTGCTTCGAGCAAGATTTACAAACAATTTTTGACAGATCTTGCGGCAGAGTCGAGCGAGAGAGGAGTCGAGGGTTGTTAATGGTGGCAATGCGGAAACGACGACGACAACAACTCGTTCATGACTCGTTCACAACTCGTTCCTTCCTCCTTCCCAGCCGCTCGCGCTTTTTCTTTCACCTTTTCACTACCACGTATCCTCCTCGTCGTCCGGGATGTGCGTACCCGGCGAATGCAATTTAATATTAGCGCGGCTGCCCGCACGTAGACGCCCCGCTTTGCATACCGCCAACTCGTCCGCATTCATTTACACTAATGCACCACAATTTACGTTGCATTTGTCGCGGCGCGCAACGTAACGCGGTTCGACGAATATGCGGCCCGTCTTTTATCCCTTCCTTCGAGGTGTACGAATATTTTTCGAGGCAATTAAAAAAATTCTCGTTTCGTATGAATATTATTTTATTTCTTTTTTAATTAAACCATGTATTTTAAACGATGATTATGTGCTGCTTCGAAATTGGTTAAATCTTTCTTGTATGTTTTTATTGTTATTCGTGTTGATACGTTGAATTTATTCCAATTAATCACGAAAATTATGCCTGTACTCGATATTATACCTCTTAATTAACTCCATTCTTGAAGATTCGATTCGATGGTTTCAGAAGATGGTTAAATTAAATTACAAAAGGTGGAAAATGATGGAAGGGACACTGTGGTTGGGAAACACTGGCGCGTCCAGCAACGCGCGAGGCCAGAAACGAGGCGGAAATTGCGATAGTGGCGGAAGAATCCGTCGAATCGAGGACGCTTGTTTTCCTCCTCTACAACGCGATCCGTGGTTGGCTCAATCCGATCCATCCGGAGTCGAAAGGACGGTACGACTGATTGCTCGAAAATCTCCTCCTAGTTTGTAGTTCGCAGTTTCTGAAAGGGGAGGATTTCGCGATACCTTTGGCCGTTGTCGATCATTTTCAAAGGGTCACACTCGCGCGAAAAGAAAAACGACTTCTCGTGGGGAAATGGAATAAAGTGGAAGATCCTTTAAAAATTCAGGAGGAAATTTTTATTACACCATATGCTTTGGATTTTATAGCAAGAAAGAATGTCGAGAATAATTAATTTCGTTGGAATCGTTGAAGTGTCTTCAAGGTCTATCGAAATAATTAAAAAAATTGGATCGATGATTAAAGTGTCAATCGATGTTGTTATTTCGACGAAATAAAATTTGCGAAGGAAATTAACTCGCAATAGAGTTACAAATGTAGCGAGTATAAAACGAGTATAAAACGAGATGTCGACGTCGCTGGTATAATCGGAATGTCTGCGCAAGTTGCTCGAAGCGAAGAAGCGTGGATCGAAGTTGAAGAAACTAATTTCTTTCGGTGTCTGGCCCCGATATTTGCAACTGCACGAAACTTCGTGAAAGGGCTGAGGACTGGCAAATGCTAATGCGTTTCTCTAAAAGTCAACTTACTGATCTGTTGCGAGGTAACGCATTTCGATTGAAAATCAAGAGTGAAATCGTTCGTCGAATTGATTAATTTTTTCCTTTGTTCTTTGCGCGCTCGCTCGATCGAAAATTGAACAATGGACGAAATGTTTGTCGAAATAATCCTCGATTAATTCTTTTTCCACCTCGTTTAGATATTCTTTGTGCTGAAAATCGAGGAATGAATTTTAAAAATGATGTCGGTTTATGCAAATTGGTCCCCTTTTATAAATAATATAAAGTTATTACAAATTGGCAAAATCAAAAAGAAAAATGGAAAATTCTCGTCGATAAAATCTTGTTTAATTTTCGCCTTTGCTCCCTTTGTACTTTTGAAAAATATTTTGTTGCATGCACGTAAATAAACTTTGTACGAATGAATCCTGTTCGTATCGGAAAAATTAATTATTTCCAATTCATTTAATAGAGACACGCAGAGTTGTGAAGGTAAAAATAACGCATCTACACGCGTGACAAATATTAAACAAATCAAAGTAAAGAGTTAGAGAGATTCGAGAATTTCAATTCCTTATACTCGAGGAGCAATATCACATTCCAATATTACAAAATTTCAAATGAAGATTCATCGTATTTGTTATTTTATAAGAATTTTATATCTTTAAAAATTTCTTTAGATTATCTTTCGATTACCATTAAATTTCTTAGAATTTTCCTCAAACAAGGGGTTGAAAAATCATCATCCCTCGAATACTTTCTGATACTCTCAAATTATCAAATTATTTTTACGATAAAACACATCGAGTTCTATTCTTTCCTGTTGCAAATAACAAAATGGAGATCACACGTTCATTAAAAAGAATACTTTCCAGAATATTCCAAGCAAAAGAATCATCGTCTCTCGATCTAACACTCTCAGATTATCGATTCTTAGACAAAATCTCTTAAAAAAAGCTCTTAAACACTTCCATTCTCCAGAGGGACCATTGACAATCGTCTTAACAATCTAATAACAAAACATAGGAGACTAATGCTCGACTATTGCAACCAGCAAAACCGAGGAACATTTCAGATGACCGTCAAAATTTTCCTCGTGAGTTGCAGCGAGCGTGTGAAACGAGGGGTTGAAAAATCTCTCGGCCACGAAATACAATGGTGAGGCCCCCGATTAACGAGGCCTCCTCCCGCATTAATTAACCGCGGGAGCTTCCTCGCGTCTAATCTGCTCCTCGCCGTTTCCTCCCATTGTGGATATTACGCGCGCGCTCTTTCCTCTTCCGCCGTGCTTCCTCACCCGATGCGGCCAATGCTCGTTGCAAATCATTTTACACGCTCGCTCATCTCGTTGCCTTCTTACGTGACTTGCGCTGGGAAAAGTGTGGGTTCGTTTCTTGAAGGGAGGGTTTCTTAATAACGTTCGACGATTCGGCGTTGCGATCGAGAAAGTGTTGGAATTGCCGGTTTTCCGCTCGTCTGGCTCCCTTTTTTCCAACTCCATTTTTCACGAGGTAAAGTCAGAGTTTAAGGAGGGTTTAAGGAGGGTGGTGTGAGGAGTATGCTGAGAAAGGAATTATTACGCGAAAGATCTTTCGTAGGTGAAACGTAAGTGATTGTTTCACTCTGTATATTTAGTTTTTCGATCGAGTGTTAAATTTTAAATTGATTTAAAATTCTTTCTTCTTAACAAATGAAGAGAGAAACATTTATACAAAGTTTCGTTCAAAGATAATAAATGATAAAGAGAAGGATAAATTCGATTATTTTTCGATTGTTAATCTTTTTCTTTTTATTATTTTAAATTTAAGAAGAAGATAAAAGTAAGTGGACTCGACAAATTTTAAAATCAATTTACCAAAGATAAATTGCACACATTTTTCGTACACTTCCGACGACAAAGATTTCGCGTTAGATTCGCTTGATTTTGCCAATTCGAAAAATTCCTGTCGTATCGTTAATTTACTCGATTCAGCCACTTGGTTTTCCATTCACGGTCGATCTGCCCGTTTAATTATCTGCCCGTGTATTTACTTAACTACCCAACTAATTAAGATTTTCTTTTAATCGCTACTTGTTATCTCCGCTCGTTCTCTCCAATATCTATATACACACTCTTCTTGTGCATAAGTACGTAGACATTTGCCTCTTTAATGAACGATGTAAATTATTTTTATGTAACGTGATACCCTGTCTCTAAATTCTATTATTAGAAATTTAATAAGCTCATTTAATTATATTAATAAATTCGAATTGTAATTTAATTATTTAATTTTATCGAATATTTTAATACAAATGCTTATATGATTATAAAACCATTCGAGGAGAAATGAATTAAGCGAAATAAAAAAGAAAAGAAAGATTAAGAAGATTAAGTTCAAGATTTAAGCAGCTGTGATATATCGGTAAAGAAAAAAAAAAAAAGAAATTTAATTACTTCTCATTACTACTCTATTATCGATGCATTCTCCATCCATTATCGAATAAATTGATAATTTATGTAGACTTTCACGTAACATTTCATTTTTTATATTCACGTTTATAACATAATGATGAAAGATGTGACATTTCACGGGAATGTCCTGTAAAAAAAAAAAAAAAAATAATAATTTATCCCGTAAATAAATTTAAATTTATTATTATCGTTATTAAGAAGGATATCGTTATATCAGGAAAAATAACAAAACCGCAAATTTCTTTGGATCCGAAATGCCAGATAAGTCGGTTTAAACGAGCAGATTTATGATATCCGACTTCTTTCATTCGTCTAATTACCCGCTCTACCCGCTATATCTCTTTATGCATCTATCCTGATTATCGGAAGTCGCCAAACGTGTTTCACCAACGAGAAAAAAGAAATCTCGTCTCGGATTTCGAAACGTTATACACAGCATCCCCACAGAGATAAATGTCCTCGCTCCAAGGAAACGGCGCAGATAGTATTTGTTTTCCATAAATAAAACGATTACGTTTAAACTTATTCCCTTTTCTAACTTGTGATAAAAATCGTGGGGGGGGGGGGGAGGGAAATTTTCTATATATAAGTGCGATTTTCAAATCAAAATCGTGGCGTCAACTTAACTTTCGACCTCGCATGTTGTGATGCAATCAACAGGAAGAAATTATATACGTGTATTGGGATTAGAGATTACAGGGCCTTGAACACGCGTGATAAATGAATTCTATTTTCGATGAGATTTACTACCGCGCCCACTTAAAAAAAAAAAAATAATAAAAGTGGAAACGTGTCTGGCTCTCGACGAGATTTCCTGGAGTCGAGAGGTGTTATTTTCGATATTATTTTTATAACCGGTGTCGAGATTATCGTTGTTGGTAACTGGATGTAATTCAACGCGATGCTTGAATTCGTTGAATCAATCATGGTCGACGTGTAACGACGGTTAAATTATTTTTGAGTAAGTGTCACTTTCAGCCTCTCTCTCTCTCTCTCTGTATTGAAAAGGAAATTTTTATTCAGAGTAATATCGAAAAAGTAGATAGATAGAATTTATTATTGAAGAGGAAGCGTCGTCTTCGATTAATCTTCTTCCTTTCCATATTCGGGAAAAATGGAAATACAATAAGTAAATTCACAATCGTCAAGTATTCGAAAACTACTTTTTCAAACTGTGAACGCATCGAAAAATAGCTGATCGTATATACACGTCGTGTAAAAGGTTAAATCAACACGATAATATCGCGAATGCGATTGTTAAAAGGAAGCGTCTATTTTTGCCCTATAACTAAGCCGGCGATATCGACTAAAGGTCGGATAAAATCTTGATGACTCTCCGTATATATCGTCGACGAATCCACTGTTACTTTTAAACCGCCCGCGGACGTAACAGCCAACAAACTGAAAATAACTGAAAATGTTGTATCACGGCCAAGAGCGACCCATTTTCGCCTCATAATCGATTCCTCACGCTCGCCTGATCGTTACTTTCGAAAAATTCGCGAAAAATAGACGCCTGGCCACCGTTCGAAACACAACAGATAATTAACACGAAAGCTCTCCATTCCACGCAATGGATCGATTTTACACGCATTCGAAAACGTAACGACGGATATTCAATTTCCTTGTTGTCCAAGGCTTCGAGGCAATAAAAATATAACAAAAAAATCGGTGAAATTTTAAATATCTACAAATTGATCGAGATATAGCCGAGAAAATAGACGAACCTCGCCTCTAATCATGCCGAATCTATCTTTCCTCCACCGAATCCGATTCGCTGCCGAACTCAGGACCGCATCGTGGACAGTTTCCTCGCGGTTGCATAAATATTATGCAAATAAGCGGCCACCGTTTCCCAGCGACGAGGACGACCACGTTGCGCTTTAGAGACCGCAGTGCTAGTACGTTCCGCATCAGTCTGACCGCACCGTGTGGCAAAGTGTCGTTGCTTATATCCTCTGAGATATGCTCGACTCGCGTGTCTCCCTTATCACTCGCCAAGATAACTCGCACTTTGCATACGCGGCATAATTCAACGCCAAACCTTCCCGCCATTCGCGCTTCTCCGCTTCTTCGTATCTGCCCTAAAATTCTCTCTCTCTCTCTCTCTCTCTCTCTCTCTCTCCGCAATTTAGAACACGAGCTCGTCTCGAACATCGAGGAATTCTTCCTCGTGGCACGGTTTTTCTTTCTTTCTTTCTTTTTAATCTCGAGCATTTCTTTCGTTCCAAACAATTGTCAAGAAGAGTATTATTATATTCGGAGGACGAGTTAATCGATGCACGCGTGAGACTTTAAGATTTTTCTCGATCGGACTGGGTCTCGTGAGAAATTTTGGAGAAATTGTTGGAATATTTCTGGAACGTTTCGATGTTCGGTCGAACGTGGCTCTCGACACGCTTTCGATGTGGAGATATTCTATATTCAGACGAGTTAATCGATGCACACGTGAAACTTTAAGATTTTTCTCGATCGAACTGGGTCTCGTGAGAAATTTTGGAGAAATTCTTAGAATATTTCTGGAATATTTTTGGTTCGATTGAACGCGGCTCTCGAGTTGGGACGTGGGGATATTCTGTATTCAGAGGACGAGTTAATCGATGCGAGATTTTAAGATTTTTCTCAATAAAAGTCTCGTGAGAAATTTTGAACGACTTCTTATTAGTAGAATTGTTCTGGAACGTTTCGATGTTCGGTTGAACTCGAGTTGGGGAAAGGGGAGGGCCAAGGGGGAATGGCCGACGGGAATCCGGTATATCTGCATGCTCGCAGGCCACGGTATCAGCAAGCCAGAACGCTTCTACCCCTTTTTGGACCCCGGTCTTTTCATTCACTGCTGACTATCTTGAAATTGCCAGATCCGAGGATGCTGAACCGAGTTGCAGGGGGAACGTTTCTTGGGGATGATGAATTGGCTCGGTGAATTCGCGATCATTTTCTCTCCAATTTTGATCGCCAAGAGATGTATATGATTGTAAATTATTGTTAACAAATTGATTATTTTCATTATTCTTACGATAAAATAATCCTTTCGAATTTTAATAACATTGGCTCGTAAATACATTTCAATTTCAAAACGACAGATCCGTGTTATTCGATTGTATTGAATTATATGAAACAGATTAGAAAAAGAGAAGAAATTATAATTTAAGATTAAATTTAAATTATCCAAAAGATCCAAATGAAAGATGCAAAAGATACACATTTTTGTGCGAGAAAATTTACAAATTAGAAATAAAATAAATGGGGATGAACGAGGGAGGATGATCTTTAGCACGGATGGCCGAATTAGGAGTGAAGCGTAGGCCAAAAGGGCAAACGACGACGAAGTTTTTCATTAATATTTTAGACCGACTCGTTTTATTCCCTGTTCGACTGTTCGAAAAGAGACTCGCAAGTTTCCCAGCTTTGGAACTTCTTGTTCCTTGCTCCTATTGCACGAGTTCCTTTCGAATTATAAATAGAGAGATTCAACGAAATCTTATCCTGTCCTATGACGCGCTAATAAGGGACCCGGCTCCATGAAAAATACAACGTCGAATTAATCTTTTCGCGGGGAGGGGAGGGGATTATACGGCAGAACGATTAATCACGTTTTTAAAACGAAGAATAATTGTTGAGAAAAATATTTTTCAGAAACGCCAAAGTACCATTCGATCTTTTTTATTTCAGAGATTAATGTCGTTGATTCCAACGATTTCGAGGATCCGCTTATTTTGTCGATTAACCATATATATATGTATTCGTTATTCCAATTTTCCATTTACTTCTAATTAGTTAAAAAGAAGAAAGGCACGGTGAGAAATCAAGCGTAAAATATTCAAAAAGGGAAGATACTTTTTGGAATCAATTGCAGGCAGCGTTCTACTATTCATTAAAAGTTCGCCTGTGGAAAAGGCTTTGTATCTTTGGCTATCTCGAAATTGGCGAATGTAAGGAAGATAGGGAGGGAGGGAGGAGTGATTGAGATACACGAGGGAGCAAGTTTCGTGAGGGGATTTGTGGGTATCGGATGGAGCACGCCGTGAAATGACGCGTTTAATTTTTGACACGAAGATTTTCCGAGTTAATTGCGATTACGTTAAGCCCCATTCTCGATTCGGTTTAAAAGTTTAAACCGGTGTCATTTCTAATTTCGGATTTGGAGACCGTCCAACATTTCTTCTTCTTTCGAGAGATTTGTGAATCTTGTGAATTTTTGATAATTCCTTCTTCCTTCACGTAAATATCACGCGATGAAATCCATCCATGGTGAAAATTTAGTTCCGTTTAATATTTTATCCCAGAAATATTATTTATAATTCGTTTTTGAAATCCATTTTAAAAATCTTAAGTTTCGACGGACGATTACTTTGGAAAAACTCGACAAATCACATTTTCTTCTTAAATATTTACTCATCACAATCATCGAGCTCTTTCATTTTACACTATAACAACACGTATCTCATCACGATATCGTCTTATATAACAGTTCGATGAATAACAAATTGAATTATCTCGACCAGTGTACAAATAATACACCGACGCACTCGTACACGATAGAAGCTCAACTTTCGTAACAGATTTCGATACCGCCATTCGTTCCTTGAAAAACAATTGTGCCGAGTCGACGATCAATGTTGCAGCGATAAGAAACACGCGAATTAATCTTCCCCCTCTCCCAGGATAAACTCGCGTTTCGCTGGTTTATTCGCCTCGAATAATTAGCCTTTGATTAATCCCCCCTTTCGAGAATCGTATTGAGAATTTATTCGAACGATATGAATTTCGATGCAAATTGGCGTGTTTTCGTTGCGACTGATGGCTCTTCTCCTTTTCGAGATAAATAAAATATCGTTTTCCAACGAGTTTCGAGAAGTTGGAAATTCTTTATTTTTTCCTTCCCTTCCTACTTTCCTCGGTAATTTATTCGCGAAACTTGGATTGTCTTCGCGTGTAATTTTAATAAGATTACTTGTCTCTCGCGTGATTGCGTTTTATGGGCCGTGTTGGAGGAGATCCTATGCAAATTGGAGATAAAATTGGTCGTAAAATCGAGTGGTAAAAATTTTAATTGCTCGAATTGATTACTCAAGGCTCAGGAGATTAATCTGGCATTGCTGCGATCTTAAAAATAATTAATCGAAACGAAATATTCCACAAGAAAAATATCCATTATTCTTTCATCTTCAAATTGAGAAAAAAAAAAAATTGATAATTTTACAACTCCCTTCAATTGACTCTGCTCCGCATTCATTCTTTGTTTCCCCCTTCGAAACGAGGAGTATCGCCATTTTCGTAAACATTCTATGCAAATTTCTTGAAATTTAAGTTTTCGAGTTACCAGTTCGGGAGGCCGTAGAAATTCTCGTCTCGCCGCTGTTTTCACCGTCGAGTTTCCCCGTCGATTAACGATCCGCCCCTTTCGACGGAAAGTCGCGCCACTGCACGCCGGGACAGATGTGAGTGGAGTTGTTGGATACGAGTCGATCGAGTGGCTGGTTATATTTATAGCGGTTCAATGTAAATCGAAGGGGGCGAGTGGATCGAGACACACCAACTTCCACGGCTTTCACTTATTCGCTGTCGCGGTAAAATGCAAGCACCTCCCCCTCTCTTGTCTAAGACGAGAGGCATTTGCATTTGTCGATACCCTCGCGATGGGAAAATTGTTGGCAAAGGCGAAGAGGATGTAATTGCAAATTAGGGGAAATGGAAATTTCGCCTCCATCGTTTATTTCTTCCATGTATCCTAATAAACTTGCCACTTTATTACGATCAAGTGTTGCAAATTAGTTTAGAATTCTTTTCTTTTTATTTTCCTTCTTAGCTAACTTGAAATTCATTCACGCACACAAACGTATCGAACTTTTACATTTTAATATTCTATTTTGTATCTTTACTTGTAAGAATGAAAATTTGTTGAATATTGAAAATCTATATATTTTAATAATAAAGTAATTATCACAATGAAATAGAGTTGTTAGAAATCTTCTCATCTACTACATCTCTATTTTTATCGCTATTTCCTTTCTCTTCTATCGTTTCAACAAATAGAAATCAAACGAAAATTTGAAAATTTTTTTCACATTCTACGCTTATAAGATCATATACGTAACAAAGAGCTTAGGAATCTATTCTATATTTTTAAAAAAGCCAAACATAAATAAATATCCTCGCCTTTCGAATTGCTGCATCGATCCAATTTGGAGCGCAAAAAATTCGAAAACTCGAGTCAATTTTTTCCATGCAATCCGCAAAAAGAATCGCCACTCGAGTATTTCATTCTTCTCTTAAAGATGTAAGATTATTTTACTCGATCCATTGACGATATCTCGTTACACTTCTCCCCGTGTCCCTGTCACAAACACGAGAAAACTAATTTTCCTCAAAGACAGGAGACAGAGCGATACAGGGGAGAAGGAAAGAAAAAGAAGAGATACAAAGGGAAGAGGATCATTTCGCGGGGCGTAACTCGTCTCGTTCGCCATTTATTTCCTTCGCCTCCATTTGCTCTCCTCAAGAAGCGAACGCTCTCCACGGCAGGGGGGAAACGATAGTTTAATGATTTCCTTTGCTCTTTAACTATCCCTTCGTCCCTTCGTACCACATAAAATTCCAACGAAGGATTCCTCGAATTTGAAAATTTATTCGATCAACGTCTCTCTTATGGAAGGAATAACATATATATATATGTATCCAGAGGTCCGTTGGAATGCACGCTGCTCGGCGCGACATTCCAGCGCCACGGTTTCATGAATGGAGGGCCCCGTAAAAAGCAGCCGGTGGGTCAACTCGTACCAGTTGACTCCGATAATTGCGCGGCCCGAGCGCGGGGATCAGAGGGCAAAACGAGTCGACATTAGCCCATTAGTCCGCGCCCACCGACACTCGAGAGAGTGCCTCTTTCTCTCTTTGACGAGGCGAGATGGCGCGCGAGACACGGTTTCAGAATCCGATTACATTAGAAACGAATAATTTTCCCTCATAAATTGCTCGCATCCTTTCCTTCGAATCTTTTTGTTTCCTCTTCTATTCCAGTTCCTTCTCTTCCATCCTTTGCCTCTCAGAGGAAGAATGTGTTGCGAGTTATATAATTGTGAAATTTTATTTAACAAGTTATTTAACAAATTTTATTTTCCTTCTTCGAGTGGCGCGAATGGAGAGGATAAGGATCGAGAAATCGGCGAGAGTTCAATCGTGTTATCGATCTACCTTTGGCTCCAGGTTTAAAGGGAGTCCGTGTGTGTGTGTGTGTGTGTGTGTCCTCTGTATGGCAGCACCCCAACTCGACCTATCGAGATTATTAAACGGAGCTTTGGCAAGGTCGGCCCAGTCAGAACCGCCAATTTCCACCCACAGCCACTTTCATCCCCCTGTAACCTCTCTCTCTCTCTCTCTCTCTCTCCTTTTACCTCCTTCACCTTCCCCGAGTGTCTTCTGTACTTGGACTTTGTTGGATCAACGATGAACACGATCGACATTTCCATTCCATTGTGTTGCACACAAAAGTTGTAATTCGTATAATAACGTGGTTTCAGAATCAGAGTGATGATTGTATCGAGAGATAGGCGAGAAAAAGGTTGCGGAAGAGTGACGATGATATTGTTATTGGAAGTCGGTGTTAAATCTTTCGCCCATCACGTGGATTTAAACGAGTCGTGCACGTGTCAATGGAAGACAAAGGCAACGATCATCAGTGTCGCGAGGATTCCTCTCGAGATTATATAAGAGAGAATCGAAATCGAATTGGATATGCGATTGAAAAGGGGGGGGGGGATATTTTTAACGAATATTATCAGCCTCGAAAGGGTTATTAATTGCAAAGTGTCTCTGATAATCACGCAACAGATACATTCATTTACGTATTAACTCGTTCCCCGTTTATTATTGAGATTGCAAATTTCCAAATCAATTCCCACTTCTATCGATTAACTTTATCCACCGCGCGTGTTAACGTTACCATTAATATCTCGCGATTGTTACATTAATTAGGTTATTAACTCGTTTCAAACGCCCCGATATCGCCGCCAAAGGGGCACGCTCAGGCTATATAAATACGAAGCCACATATAATACGCATATTCTTCATCTACTGATATTTCCATTTTTCTTCTTCTTCTTCTTCGAGAGAGACAAAGTAAAATTTCCAATATAAAATACAAATTATCCTCCACTTTGAGATACCTCTTTAAACCTACAAACTAAAACGAATCCCTAAAAACAATCTATTATTCACTTGGAAAATTTGCATCACCTAACTCCTCCCTAATCCAAGATCGAAACGAATACGAGTACGTAACCCTGCAGAGCAGAGGGATCCTGATACGCTGGAGAATCAAAATGACCTCCATTAGACCGTGCACTCCTCGTCTCGTTTGGTTCCTCCTCCTCGCCGGAGATGGAAAGAGCTTCTTCCGCCTTGCATTCGTCTCTCCTCCCGAACGAATCCCCTTGAAGGGAGTTACGCCATTGTCGCTGCCAAGGTGCGCGCTTTTTTTCGGGACGAAGATCGAGTAGGGCGATCCGAGTCGCGCCAGCAAGGCTAAATTAGCCCCATTTCAACTCTGCCCTGGGCGGATAAAGTTTTCGAAGAAGATGTCCTCTCGCAGTGTCACGGAAAAAAGATCCACCCTTAATTAACCCTTTCGTTACCACTATAGTCGTACATGCGACGAGCGATTAGGTATTGCACATATTTCTCGTAGCATCGATGTAGTTGCTTCAAAGCAGCTTGCAAAAGTTTTTGGTGCAGAAGAAGTCGTCCGTGGCGAAAGGGTTAAGGTTTCGCGATTATCTGGTCGCTTTCGTCAGAAGAATTTGTTTTAATGCAAGAGTTTCTTTTTTGAGAATTTATGTCTCGAGGCTGTGCGAATATTTTTCATATATTTTTCATATTTTTCACGAGTCTCTTTGGACAATAACCTCGAGATCAAGAACTCTCGAGAATATTAGAATTCATAGAAAGACTTGCAAAATTCGAAAAAAATATTCTCGATTTCTGTTCGTCCAATACTCTCGAAAGAATCCTCGCCTCTCCTCTCAGGGAAGAATTTCGCTCCATCGATCGTTGCCGAGCAAACGCCGCTTCATCAAACCGGAAGAGAGAGACTGCATTTGGCGACGAGCCACAGATATTACACGCGTCGCGGAGAATTGGACGTGGCTGGCTTTCCAAGTAATTAGGATTTTCGGATCTTCGTCTCTTTTCAACTTGGCCACCAAACTGGCTCGAACAGCTTTCCAGACGAGATTTTCCATTTTCGGATGTCGCTCGAAATCGTAAGAAGCGGCGGGATTACAATTACGCGCCAATTTGCGCGCGTAAAGGTTGTGCGAAAAGTATCGATCGTCCCGTGTTAATTAGGGTGTAATAACTCCCGCTGGAAAGCCCATTGTCGTGTGTAACAATGTGCAGTTATTTATAAGTACGAGTATAAAAGATCCCCTTAATCGTGGGAACGTTGTATTCCAATTTAGATGGCAAGGTCTTGCCTCGATCGATTATTATTATTATTACGGAATGATGTAAGAGGTGTTTGTAAATTCGAAGAATAGCTCGAACACGATAATTGCAAACACGTCGATTAATTGTACGATCCTTTTTATGTTTCAGGTAAGTACAAGTGCAAGAAACGTGGCTAGAGGACTATGTAATGTAAGAAGTAGACGGTAACCAGATTTTAATTTCTTTTTACCCTTCGTTAACCCCTTGTTCTACAAAAATGAACGAGACTCGTGGTAAGAAATTCGGGCCAAAAATTATACAAGCACGAGCCTGGCCCGAACTTTTTATTTATTGTGAAAAAATCGGGAGTTTATCTCTCGCGAGCACAAAAAAAAAAGAATCTCAAGCTCGCCAAATACCACGACACGAACCGCAGCAAAGCCTCTAACGAAACGCTCGTCAAACCTCTCGCGAGTTTAATCGCGAAAATCTCGAATTAACGAGGGGAGTTTATCATTCCCGATATCGAGACCAATAAATTCTCCATCGCTTGACTCTCGACCAGAGAGAGAGAGAGCAAAAAAAAAAACAAAATGTCCCTCAGGCTCGAAGCGTGGGGAAAAAAAAACGCCACGAATATCCATCCAGACAGCATCCCGTAATTTTCCCTATCCCTCGAATCGCATTTATCAAGCATAACCGTGTATCGCGCGTGGTAAAACGCCAGCCGAGTCCCCTGGGCTTCGTTAACTCGGTCGGTAATAGCCAGAATCGGCCGGTGCTGACTGCGTAAGGGAGTTTCGAAACCGCGATCGACCCCTCTCGTGCTGGGATTTCCCTCCTCCTGTTATGAACAATCTCGCGAGATCAACGCTCGAATTCGTCGACGACACGAAATTCGCACGAATGTGCAAAGCCGTTTAAATTTATACCCGCGTCAACGTTCGTGCGCGTTACGAGGAGGGGGTTAAGGTGGTTACAATGGAGGCTGGTATTAAATCCTGGTCACGGTCGAAATGTCGGCCGATGCGGACGGAATAAAAAATTTTTTCCAACCGACTCCGTTTTCCGTCGACTCTCTTCCCTTTCTTTTCTTCTCTCGCTTGGTTATTCGTATTCTTATTCGTAGATATAGACAGATCGAGGGAATTCGAAGGAACAAGATTCGATTGATTTTTCCAATTGATTGGAGAGTTTGTGCAAAAACTTGGTGTACAGAAGGACGCGTTTCGTACGAATTCACCATTCGACTCGAGGAGTCCAACTCGAGCGGATATTCTTCGGTATCGATGCGCCGCTCCTCTTCCCTTCCTTGTCTCGAAAAGCGCGGAAGATTAACGCCGAGTTCCTGGAGGAACGTACAGGAAGCCGGCCTCTCGAGGGTAGAACGAAGAGGAGGAACGAGTGGAAACGACTGGCCGCGGTCCTTTTACGACTTTGGGCGGCAAATGAAAATTCTTGGAGCAGTTCGCGCGACTTCCACCCACGCCTTGTACACGTATTATACGAGAGGGCGGCAATCTCTGGCGGAAGAATTTCAGAGGTTTTGATTACGGGCGAGGTTTAATTCAATGGATGATTATCGATGTCGATCGATTATTTTTCTTCCCTTTTCTCTTCCTTATTCGATTCGATCGATTTCTGCTTTCCGTTCGCGCGACGAAAATTGAAATCGTTCCATGATCGTGTGAATTTTTCGCGATTGGAGGGCGGAGGAAGAGGGGATGATACGATTCTTTCGATTTTCGAGCGTGCTTTTCAAGCATTATTAATCATATGCGGCGATGCCTGTCATTATGAATTGGTGGATTAATTAATTGTTGTTGTGGAAATTGGAGTTTGTTTTGCGCGAAGAATTAAATAGAATTATCGAGAATTTTTACTTGACTCGATTGAATATATTTAAATTATAGCAATATTTTTTCAAAACAAGAACGAATTATTTATAAAAAAAAAAAAAGAAAAAAAAGTAGGAAAATCTTCGATAAGGAAGATATAAATTTCCGTTTGTTTCCCATTTCGAGCTAATAAAATTATATTCCATTGCGTGGAAAGCTGATCGTTAACGTTCTTTTTTCCGGGGACAAAATGCGAAAACTGGACGAGGCAATAAATCAAAGGAGGAAGGCAAAAATGCCGTCTCGATACATAAAACTATCAAAGGATAATGCTTCCCCTCGTCCTTTGTCCTCTACCTTTTCAACGTTGGATGGAAAAAGCAAGCAGTTTTCTCTTCTCGCGCGAGACACCACCCCCGCCAACTTTCTGAGAAACCAGAGACCAAGCTCTCTCCTTTTCTCTCTCTCTCCCTCTCTCCTTGTCTTAATTAGCTATTACAAGAAAAGTCTTTTGTAAACGTAACGTGCTCGGAAACGAATCGCCTCTTAATTGCTAAGAACAACACGTTTCCGTATCTACAAATATTTAATTGAAGAATAAGAACGAAAAATAAGATTTTCGATTAATTTCAGGGAAAAATTAGCGATAAATTCCTCTTGGAATCGAATTGGAATCGATGATCGATTTAATATTTCTTGATATATATTATTCTATACGTATATGTGATGATTGTCGAAAAAATGTATAAATATAAAATCCTCCAAAGGATATTTACATTTCTATCATTTAAAATTTTAAATTTTCCTGTTTACTCGATCGTTTCTATCATCTTTAAAAAATTATTCCTACATATACACGCGTAAAACACGAACATCCTCGTCCTTCTTTTTAATTATTAAATGTATTCAGTCGAATAAAGAGAAACAAGAGTTTTTGGTATCCGCGTTTCAATCAGGAAGGGGAGGAAAAAAAAATCAAGCGTTGTTCTTTCCTTATTGAAGAAGGGAGGGAAAAGGGAGAACGGCTTACGACCAGTTGTTCCTCGACGCGCGAAAATGAAAATTTCCTCGCTTCTTATTTCGTGCCACGTTACTTATTCTCGTTACTTTCGTTGAGTTACCAAGTTTGCCGTCGGAAACTGAAACGTTAATTCTGTTCCCTCGCCCCGTGACAGTTGGATTTGTAGTTGAAACTTCTGGATTTGTCGAGGTTGCTGCCTCGACCTCCCGATACTCGAGCCAAGTAGAAAAAAAAGGGGAGACGGATTATATATTTTGAACTGATCCGCTTTTGTATCTTCCTTTTCATCTTCTTTAATTCTCTCTCTTGAAGTATGCCTTGCTGAAGTTTTGTAGTTCTGTGGAAGAATTTCTTGAAACAAATATTCTTTCAAAATTTTTGTTTTTCATTCTTTAACAATTCTATTGTTGCAGAGGTAATAATAAATACATTTTGGTTTCCATCTTATTCCAATAAATGGTGCAACTTTTTAAAAATTCTTGGGAATCGTATTTTGATGTTTCAGTCATTTTCTCGCCTCTCTTGCGCAGTATTTTCTTTCGATAAATAATTTTCGAATCACGGTTGAAAGAGAAGGGGAGGACGAGAAACGATGAATTTGACGCAGTTCATGAGATTGGATAGACGTGACTGATCTTTCTCGGTTGGATGATGTTTAAACAAAGGGAGTCGCGCGAGATAAATTGAAACTTCAATAAGTTTCGGTGAGAAAGAAACGAGGCGAAGAACAAACAGCAAGGTATAAATGAGAAATCAATGCAAGAGACCTTTCCTCGAATAGAGAGAAAGAAAACTGTACGTGCACGATTTTCCTTCGTACGGAGAGAGAGAGAGAGACTTTTTTCGATCTATCTGCTCTCCATTCGTCTTCTTCTTTGCCGGGTGTATATCTCTACACGACAGGGGAGGCTTCCTCTTTCATCGCTTCTTGCGCTCAGCTTACATTGGATCAACCACGAAGAAATTTCGTTTCCTGTTGCGCCAACTGCAATTCGACAATAGAATTATCAATTAATTGGGTTGGAAAGATTTTAAAAAGGGCGAGAATTTTAGAGTTTCGCGAAAAACTGGTGTATTTCCTCCTTTTTCTGGGATAAAAAAGCTATGTATTTATGTAAGATTTGTATTCGTCTACTTCTCCCTTCGCTCGAACGAAAAATTGATATCGTAGATAAACAACAATAGTGAAAAATCACTAGATAAATTCTTCGCATCGAAATTTCCTCTTTCCAAAACGAATTTCTCTCTTTTTCAGCTGAATTTTATTACACCGTCACATAAATATATATATATGTTCGACTATAAATCACGAGGAATTAGGATTTTTACATTTCTTATCTCCCATTGTGAATCATTTTTAACGAGAAGAAACCTCGTTTCTCCGAACAAACCTCCCCTTTTCACCTCTCCTTTTTCCCTCGCACGCAACCAATCGGGAACCACCCCCAATTCTCCAAAAGCGTACAACAATTTTAACCGGCTCCAACGGCGCACGTTATACCGGTGCCCTCGAATTCCTGGCCGGAAATAAAGCGATAAAACCATTCGGTACACACACGTCGGCCATCGGAATTTCGTTTGGCCGACCGAGGAACGGGCTCCGCTCGAACGGAAAACAAATTTCTGTAAAATTCGAATTCGAGGGAAAAGGGAGCGCCCTCCTCCGTATCAAGACACCCTCTCTCGTGGATTGCGGCAGCAAGTGGAAACGTGCATCGTGTTTCTTAGCGTCTTGGTTTGCATTCAAATGTGAGAAAATAAGAATCGAATTTGAAATTTCGTAAAAGTCACGATGATTAATTGTACGTAAATTAATTCGATTCGATCGATGCGCGCATGCACGCTCGATTGTATTTCTCTGAAAAGATCCAGATTAAATAAACGAGTTCAGACAGTTTCGAGCGAAACAACATTACACTTTCGATTTTTTAATTTTCTTCCTTTCCAAGAAGAATCGTTCCGCGATTTGGACACCCTGTATATATACTCTACCTATCGAAAGTGGGCGGGGTAACACGGTGTGGCACGCGAGGGCACGATAAGAATTCCGCTCGATAAAAAACAAACATTGTCGAGGGGAGGACACGGTCTCTCTCTCTCTCTCTCTCTCTTGGAAAACAGATATCTCTCCACCAAGATTTTTCAGGACCTGGAACGCAATCTTTAAACGAATTCAAACGTATATCGAGAAGCTGCAATAAGTCGCAATCTGGCCTTGCCTCTTCCTCTTTCAAATAAGATCGCTTTATTGT
The DNA here is from genome assembly GCF_048593485.1 of Apis florea. Classification (NCBI taxonomy): domain Eukaryota; kingdom Metazoa; phylum Arthropoda; class Insecta; order Hymenoptera; family Apidae; genus Apis; species Apis florea. The sequence continues at coordinate 145,604 of NW_028256430.1, read as the reverse complement.
GCTCGACGACTGTCGCCGCGAATTTAACCTCGAACGCAGGGAGAGAGACGTGTCGTCTGCTACGTGTCGCTCCTCTTAATGACGTTTGACACGTATGAAAACCAGGGACGATGAGTTTGCGGTCGTGTCGTATGCCTCTTTTCAATCCAACCAAAATTTTCGTCCAATTTTTCTTCTTAATTTAACCCTTTCCACTCGTATTTGTAATTTGTATTCGTAAAAATGTAAGACGAATTTATAAAAATTCTTTGATGCAGCATTTCATCGTCGAACTTGAATTTTCCAATTTCACGTTCTGTCGCGTATTTTATGGAGAAAAAGAAGAAGAAAAATGGTCGTGTAATATATCGAGAATGATAACGATCCTAGTTAAGAGGCTTTCGCGAAAGCGGGCCGCTCGATAAAATAAACTCGGTTTCAGAGTTCGACTTAACTTCCAGTTAATTCATCGGGCAATCATGCGTCGCCAGTGGTGGTGTTTAGCAGTTTATTCCATCCTTTTTTTTCCCCCTGTTGCTCCTCGTACCTTCGTGCTCCTCGAGGATGGTAATTATTCTAATAGAGAGAGGGAATTCAGGAACCACGCACACTAGACACGGTTAAATTGTCCGGAATAGACGCGAGAAAACGGCTGGCCGAGAAACGATCATTTGCACTCGTTTGAAGAATATATTCTCGGGCGATCAATTTATATCTCGAACGATAATTTTCTATTTCCAAGATAATCCACTTTTGTTCGGGATTATGTATGCTCTCTTCTTTTCTTTTATTATTTCTCTTTTGTATCTGTAATAAATTACAATACGTCGTACGTCGTCATCCTACACTTTTACATTCTATGTGTATAAATGTAATTACACATAATTGCATTCTAGGAATTCTTGATTGGTGACCTTTTTAAATATAAATACGAGTGCAAAGGGTTAATATTTATAACGTTATTTACAACTGTTGTAAAATCTAAAACGCGATGCTCTCATTTTCACAAAAAAATGAGAATTATTAAGGAAGAGAATCCTTGCAAATTATTTTATATCGATAAATTTTTCTAAAAAAGTTATTATCATTATTTCCAACAGTTTCCCGCGTTTAGCCAGAAATACTACAAGAATTTCATCATCTTCTTAGATATATAGAATAGCAGAATACACGAGACGGATACGTTCCATTTCAAGATTTCATCACCCTTGTACTATTTTTCCAAGTTCTGAAATATAATAATCCATCACGAAAACACGCCGAATTCTCTTTTCGAGAATCCTGGACCAGAACTTGTCTGGACGAACACGCGCCTCCTCCCTTTCTTTCGATTTCACCACGCAGAAGTGACGCGTTCATTTCGCACCATCTTCTTCTCTTAACGAAAAAATGTTTCATCTTCAAGCGTAACGCGGGGCTTTGAATCGAATCCATTTTACGCGATGAGATCGTGTCGCGGGATATTGGATGTTTTGGATCTCGACCGATTTCTATTTTCCGAAATGGAGGGATGGAGTCGAGGGGGGAAAGTGGAACGATCGAACGTAGGATGATCTTGGAAGGTCTGCCTCTCGAGATAGAATGCGTGATGTAAATCGTATAATCGAATGATTATTAAAAATTGTAGGCCTTTTCGAAATAGAAACGTATAATATCGGATCCTTCGTTGCTGTAAAAGTAGAATGATTCGAATCGAGAATGATATTTGTACTTTTACTTTTGAAAATTGAGGATGATGTTGAGGTGATATTAACTTGAGTTTGTTCTATGGGGACTTAAACTGGTACATTCTTGGTAAATACTTAGAGGTGATACTGACCTATACTGCGACTTAAAAAGTCGAGCAATAAAGCAATCCGTCCAAAAAGATAGATTTTTACCGTCAAGCACTGTTTTTTGACATCGAAAGTAAGTAATACAAATTCAAAGGGGAGGCGATGCATTCTATTTCCACACGTTGGAAACAATCAAGGCTCTCGTTACAAATTGCAGCATCGGTCGTATGAAAGCGATGCAAAGTATTTCTGCGTAGCGTTGATTAAAGGCAGCACGTTATGTATCCAAGTAGTTCAGGGTCAAGCAATATATGCACAGCAATACTCGAACGCTTACATTTTGTTTAAGACAATGAGAGAGAAGTAATCTCAGGATTATATCATTCAAAATAATTTGAGAACGATTATGCAGTCGAAGAATAGTTAGACCCTTTTCTGGATTCATTTTCAATATTATAACACTTTACGTTAGTGTTAATGGAACGATGGCTCGACATCGACTGAACGTCGCTTAATACCAGTGTTTACATACACGTTCGTATACTTTTGTAACCTATTAATTAAGCGCGTGTGTATAATAAATATATTACAACTATCGCATTTTCAAATTTTGCTCACACAATCTTGAGATTTCCCTCCTACCACCCATCATTGTTTTAAAAAAGTTCCTTTGTATTTGCATGTATATTTCAAAGATTGCAAATGTAAGCATTCGATTATGTATAATTCGAAAATCGTGTTGAAAGGATCAGAATCTTTTTTCCACTTTTCTATCGATAAAAAGACGAGATTCTTCGGGACGATTAATCTGATTAATCTGATAATCAAGGAGTGGAAGAAAGCAGATTTCTTTACATTGCAAAACTTGTATCGATCGCGAAGCGATGCTGCAAGTTTCGAGCCGTAAACTCTCGATTGAACTGTAGACAGTGATGCAGCGTGGCGAGATGTAATGCGATATTTTTACGTAGAGGAGCGTGGATCGAACGAGGATTGGAAAGCGACCGATTCAGCGTTTTGTTTATTTGTCTCTCTTTCTCGTTTGCGAAAAGCGTAATTGAACGATGAGACGTCGAAAGTTCAAAGTCGAGTAGCCTTGTTGCGAAAGAATAAGAATGTGTCTTCTGCGTTGGAAAGTGATTGAAAGATGATGCACGGATTCTTGCAAGTATGCAGAGTTCGCGCGTTGCTTTTTACGACGAATCGTAAAATTATAAATTTGTTCGATAAACCATTCTTCTAAATAATCCTCGTCGCGATGAAAAGTTTATAGGTTAGATGGGAAGAATCGAACGAAAGTTCTATCTACTTTGCGCTTAACAACGGAGTTGGTACGAGCAAGTAGCGAACCTGGCTTCAGATTAATCCAAAATGCATTTCTACGCTCGATCGTGAAATTCGTGGTTGGAACGAAACGAGTTTTCTAAAAAAAGAAAGAAAAAAAGAGTTTATTATCGAAGAGAGTTTGTTAACGAAGTTATACATATATATTTCGGCCATATGTCACGTCTAGTTATGCAATTTAAAACGAAAATTATGCTTTATATTTACGAGCTCGACGCAGTTTTCAACGTTGCGTCACTCGTGTCACGCGACGAAATATAGCGCATATGGATTTTCCTCGTCGAAAAAAAAAAAAAAAAAAAAAAAAGAATCTGCGTGCCTACTTCACACTGGACACACCAAATTCATATGCATACAACAAGATACCGTTATCGTTTCGATCACCCAATTATTTTTCACGCACACGAAGAATCAACGTTTGTTTCTCGTATCGTTGACCAAGCCGACTAAAATCTCTTTTCCCCTAATAAAAATACAAGATTCAACAAGAAGCTTGAGGAAACTTCTCTCAAACGTTGACACTTCGAAAACACCGCCTAAAATCCCGCGAAAGGCGAAGTTACACACGAAGAAAGATCGGAAGCGATTAGAGAAAGCCCTCCTCCCCTTCAAGTATGGAAATCTCCTGTTGACAGTCCAAACTATCGCGCTTCTAATCCTCCAACTGTTTACCCTGCCGCGCGTACCATCCGATTAATCGTTGGAAACCTGATTGGCCGCCTAATATCCCAATGATCGCGACAAATTCTTTCGAGAAGAAGGAAGAAGGGAGACAATTATCCTCGAGAGAGAGAGAGAGAGAGAGAGAGAGAGAGAGAGAGAGAGAGAGAAAATAAATAGACCATCTGTGGATTTAAACCGACTCGACTCGTGGTGCGGACTTCCCCCCCTCCCCTCCTCTAGGCCTCTGTTGAGCTTGTAACGCTGCCAAGATGAATATTACGCGTTAAGAGAGGGATAAATTGTTGTGGAGGGGGAGGGGAGGGGTCGAGGCTCGTGTTACAGGCGTAACTGGAGCTTTAACGGCTTCGCTTCGAGCGTTAGAATGGGGGGAGGAGGAGGGGGTTGGATTCGAGTCGAGGGAAGGAAAGATCGAGGAGAAAACCGGTCTGGGGTTAAGAACGTGTGATTATATAAGAGGAGGCGGGATGGTGTTCGATATTTGGATAATTGGTTATTCGTGTTTCGGGAGGAGGGTTGTTTCAACTCGAGAGAACTCGAGAGGGAAGATTGTTGGCTCGATGCGTCCGCGAGTAATAAGCGAGTTTGAGGTAAGAGGACGGTGAATTTCGAATTCTGGATTTCAGAAAAAATTAAAGGGAGGTGTATTGGAGAGGGGATATATGTAATCGAGAGATTAATATACGATGTTAAATCCCCATCGTTAAAAATTTGTCGCACAAGAAAATTCAAATCTGATCAAGAAACGAAGAGAGAATTACGCGAAAAAATTTGCGATAATTCAAAATCTCGAAAGATTAGAAGAAATCTATTCGATCTACTCGACTCGAAATATCGAATTTACTCGCTTCAAATCCCATCCTTAATAACGAAACTTCGTAAACTGTACCATGTCGAAACTCTCTCTCTCTCTCTCTCTCTCCTTCTATTCCATTTCTGCGCAAGATGCTGATTTAATTACGGCATTAATATTTATGTCGCTTTTATTATCGTAACCGTATTGCGTAACGTGGAAACAGCCCTTGGAGCTCGAGCTTCTGGAAACTAATTTCGAGGCAAGTGTCCCGGTAAGCAACATTCCTCGATCGCGAAAGAAAGAAGAGGAGATTAATCACGCGATCGCGCGCGCAAGATTGTTAATGGAAAGCTGAATTTATTTGTCGTTCGATACGAACTTCTTCCTACCTCTCTCTCGGTGTAAATCGGTTTTTCTTTGAAATTACCAAGCTTTTGTCCTATGCCAGCAGCGGAGGAACGTTTAGTGCCGTTTGTAACTTTTCTGCATTTGTGCTTTCAACGTTCGTTCGTTCTTTCGTTTCTTGGAAGGAAATGGCACGGCGGTATATCGTTAACTAGTCGTGGAGAAGTACGCCAATTCCTGGAATTGCTTCGATGAAGCAAGTATATATATATCGCGTAATATCCGTGGGTGAATAAAGGGAAATTGTTCAGCTTCTCGATAAATGATATCGAATATTACGACGTTCGAACGAATTGCATAAATAATCTCCAATCGCTTCCAATCAATTTTCGAAGAATTAATTCCACAGAGAATAATAGAAATCCAATTGCTCAAACGCTACTAAAACCCACACCTTTCGAAAACAAAACAGATAATCGTCATCCTTATTCACGAACGAATATACTCGATCTGTGTTGATTTAAAATTGCAAATAAGAAGGCACGCGGCCTCGCGTGTCTATCGTCCACAATTTCCACACCGATATTTTATTCGAGAAAACCGTGACCAATGACAATTCCAATTGTTATTATTACAGAGTAATTCCCGCTCACGCCTCTCCCCCTTTCCTATCTGGGTCAGGTTTAAAAGGAAACGAGGCAATTAAATCGAGGCATTTTCGATCGCGTGTCTCCATCCAGGGTATACCATAGATTTCCACAGGTGAAAATTACATCGGTGGATACGAAACGAAAGTAAACGGTTCGGGTTGCAAAAGTTATTTAAAGTGTGGCTGAGCTCATGACTGATTCAGCCCCAAGTTGCGGAAATTGGCGAGCGGTAAACGAAGATAAATCATCGGCGGGAGAAGTTTAGTCGATAGGGGGAGAGTGCGAGTTGAACCGCAAGATAAACCACCGTCGCACAATACCTGACCCCGATCACGCTTGCTCGCATCTGCAACTCTCTCTCTCTCTCTCTCTCTCTCTGGTAAATTAATTAAATTCCTCAGTTTCGTTCGGATGAATAAAAGAGGCGGGATGAAAAACGAATTAACACCCTCTTCCACTCCTCCGCGTTAAACGATCCACGTGGGTTTGCCGCTCTCCAATCTCCTTCGAGAGAACGTCGAAATTTTGATTTCTGTCGCTGATACGAGTGAAGATAAAAAAAAGAGGGACGATCGAGTTGTCGTAGCAAATTGGTCTAAACAGAGAGAGTGGAAAGTTGGTTTTCTTGGCGAGGGAGGAAATGAATTTTAATTTCGGCCGATTAACGAAGTTCGTGTTTGCCCGCTTCGCAGGGGATTCGGGATATTAACATACTTTCCTCGTTCGTTTCCCAACTGATTAAAAACTTTCTCATAAATTTGTCTCTGTAAACGAGTCGCCCGGGTGGTGTAGCTCTAATTCAATTAAACCGAGTAACACGGTCCATTGATTTAAGATTCCGCTCGAGTTTCGCTTTCCTCTCTCTCTCTCTCTCTCTCTCTCTCTCTCTCTCTCTCTCTCTCTCTCTCTCTTCGTGGATCCTTTTCAGGTTTGTGTCGCGTGGTTCCGACCTTTTCCTCGTGTCGTTCGTAATTCTCGCTGTTCGAGCGAGAAGAGGGTTGGACGGTCCAAGATGGACGATTTATTTTTTACGCAGCAATGGATTACGTGTTCGATGTCGAATCGTTCGAAGATTTTGATTGGTAATTTAATCTTCTTCGATTCTTTACAATTTCTTTTATGCTTTTGTTTGAATATTTTATCGCTGCTCCTTTGTTTCTACGTCTCATTGTGGTTTGTGTTTTCTGTTGGTTTATTTTCTCTTTCCAATATATGTAATTTAATCAATAACGTTAGAAGAAGGAACGAATAGTCACGTGTTGAATAGATTTAATTAAATTCTTTAAACGATGTTATAAAACGAAATAAGAAAATAAAACGAAGAAAGTTAAAAAAAAAAAAAAAAGAATAAAGAAGAAGAAAAATACCGATTTCCTCTGTCGAAGGATTTCCACAACGCGGAAAGTGGACAGAGTATTTGAACGGATCCCTTGTCCATTGAAGGGACTCTCCTCAAAGATGAGAATTGTGCCAAGATAGCGGGCAGACTGTCCGATCGCTCTTCTCAGAACTTGTTCCTTAGAGTTCGATTTTCTTGTTCGCGGATGTACACAATCTGACTTCTTCCTGGATGGAGAAACTACTTCTCATTAGCCCCTCCTCCTCCCCCTTCCCACCCGTTTCAGAAAATGTTTTGGCGAATGCAAGGTGGATGCGAAACTCCGAGGCAACTGAGCAATTTCCTTGGCCTGCCTCTGACAAGGCAACTTTACCGAAACTGAAAATTTATTTGAAACTTTGCAGGATTCGTGAAGTAACTAAAAAGAGATGTACAACCAATTTTTTTCTCTCCACTCTTTATGAAAATTGTACAAATCAACGCGAGCTTCTTTTCTTCTATTTTTTATATACATCTTGATCTTGAGAAAAGCATCGATGGAAAAAAAGTGACGACGAATTTTTCTTCAAACAAGTCTTATTACACGTTTTCAAAATTTTCTTTCTCTTTTCAAGACAACGTGACATCCATGAATCATAAATTATGACGAAACAGGGAATTTTCAAACACGTTGTTTGAGCCTAAATTCTAATCTAAATTTTAATATGTCTAGCGTTATTAAAATCTAATCTCGACAACTGTTACACGTTCATAAGCAAGTAGAAAAAAATTCATTTAATCGCACCAAGTCTCTTTCTCAACAATTCCTTCCATCACACTATTTTTAAAAAGAAGAAACCTAACGATCTTCCACATTCCACAGGAATCTTAACATACTCCTCTAAAGATCTTCTTGAAGAATGAATCCTTCTTCCCCTGTGCAGTGACGTAGGCCGAGACGAGCCGATTGGCGCTCTTCTCGGGTAACCAACGACGAGGTAACCCCTTCTTTATTCCCGGGGAGGAGATCTCGTGGACTCGAGATGAATAATAAATAAAGGGACCGATAAAGCTTCTCCACGCGGTTATTACTATATTACACGTGAAGGGCTCAGCCTCTCCATCGTCCTCCGTTCGTTCCTCCATCATCCTGCCCGTGTCCTCCCCCTCCTCCTCCTCTCCTCTCGTTCTTTGTTCACGAGAAAGCAGCAACACACACACACACGCGCGCGAAGTCGATGTCGATCACGCGAGCTCGCGTGCGATATCCTCCTACTTTGTCTCTCCACTTTCCATGAAACTACGTACGCACGCTCTTTCCCTTCTTCCCTGTTTCTCAGCCACCACGCTGTGCAACTCCCACGCTTACTCTTTTAATTCGTGCCCATACCCTCCCCACGTGTATTCATAATTTAGACCAGTTGTGATGCGCGAAACATTTTTTATATTCGCGTGCTCTTTCTTTGGACGAAAATTTTTTATTCAAAAAACACGATTAGAAATTCGTACTTGCAATATCGACGGGAGCAGGAGCTTGGAAAGCCGGCTCAAACGGTAGGAGGAAACTCCTCGAATTACGTCGAGAGACTATTCTCTAATCCCGACGAGCAATATTATTCATTGATGCGTCAAATTTCCAGAAATCAAATATTTATTATGCTACGTGATGAATAATTATTACACTCGTGATAATCTATATTAGAAGCGTTATAATTCGATTAATGTGCCAGAATCTTCATAATTAAAATTAAAAATCCGTATTGTATTTGCAATGTTTTCCTCGTGTTCATTTCTATTCCAGTTACGTCTCAATTGTTGATGAGCATCCAATTCAGGTGGGCGCATATTGCTTTGTTTAGTGATGTGTGTGTATATATATAGCCCTGGTCAATGTGTGAACACGGTATTAAACACGAGGTCGGACTAACTACCTGTTCTGTTCCACCATGTACTATGCGTTACCGAGGGCTCCTTTGGGACAGCGTCGGGCCAAGAGGGATACTTTGCTTGCTCCGCCTAATTCTCTCATCATCGTGCAACGCTGTGGGATATCTTACTCGCGTTGGCCTGGGATTTTCACGCAAATTTTACGCGTTCAATCCGTCGGAAGTAATTTAATTTTGCCATATCGTGAGATAACGCAGGAAATTTATATTTATTAAAGTTTTCTTCTTCTTCTTCTTCTTCTTCTTCTTCTTCTTCTTCTTCTAATTATTGTAAAGTTCAAGAGATTTTATAGAATTCTGTAAGTGTCGATAAGCGATGTTGAATTTTTTTTGAAAATCTTTAGAGGATCGAAGGAACTTTGGACGAATTAAACGGATTCGACAGTGGTATCGTGTTGGGAAAAAACTGTTCTTGGACGATCGTCTGGAAAAAAAAAGAAGGGAAATTAAAACGTTGGCAACGATGAAGAGTAAAATTATGTTACATATCGGTCTTAAAGGTTGTCCCAATCCTTTATTCTTCTTTGAAGACTGTGAGTGATAGTAGAAATCTCTGTGATCCATACGCAAATTCATCAGCTGTATGAAATATTAAGCGAATCGTGTGCCTAGGTCATCAGATTTGAATATTAACTTTTTCTGCGTGGATTGTTTTTTTTTTTTTATTGTATACCAACATCGACAGAACGTTTCAAGTGATAAGACATGTTTTATATCTCTCTTTTTTTTTTGAATTGAACACTTGAAACATCAATGAAAATTTATTTTAACTATAACTTAATTATCTGTGTATATGTATTCTATGTTTTAAAAACAATAGATATAAAATAAAATAAAACACGTGCACGTAAAAATTTCCTATACGAAAAATAATCACATTTTTTGGAATGAAAATGCAAATTGATTTGGAATTGGAAGCTTTATTGTAGAAAATTTTCTTTAGAAAGGAATTTATTCTAAAGAAAACACAAATTGAGTTAAAATTGGAGATTCTATCATGGAAAAGCAAAGTTATTTTAAAATTGGAATGAAACTAATTTTGAAAAGAAAATACAAATCAATTTGCAATTCTATTTTTATTTTAAAAGACGTTTATTCCATCAGATGATTTAATAAAGTTATTAACGAAATTATATTTTTAGAATTTACACATATTGTGTTGAATTCAAATTGGGATATTTTATAACGTTCTTGGAAACGTTCGTTCTACTCGTAAAACAGCAGAATAGCTAAAATGAATCGCAGCTGACCCAAGTAAACCCTAATATACTTGTCTTCATTTGACACTCCTGTTTCTTCAATTTACTTCTATTTATTTTCAAGTGCTGATGCACTTGATGCACGTATGCTGTGTGTGTGCAAGTTTCTCGTCTGACAATCTCGTATTTTCTCGAGGATTATATTCGCTACTGTTTTTCATTAAACGTGTAACGATGAAATTTTCACGAGAATACATATCTTTCTACTACATACATGTTTTGCATATTTTACATAAGTAACGTAAACGCAGAATATTCGTCTAACAAGTTTTTATTTGATTAATCAACATAAATTAATCGAACCATCAAATCAATCGATTAAATGAAGATCTATTTATCTTTCGAAGAATTTTTTAAATTAAAATCTCAAATTTATCATTATTATAAGTATTGTAAGCAATATTTTTCAAAAAGTAAATAATATTTATTCTACAATTTATCTTAAAACTTTATTAAAAGCCTATTAAAATTAATAAAATTTCAAACCGCTATAATTTCAAAGATAACGACTTCCGTTCAACGAACGAGCGATCATTGGAAGCGCGGAACCTTGCCCTTTAAAACGCTTTTTCGTTTATCCCGATACGACTTCCGGTTCTCGAGATATCGTCGTGTAAAGAAAAAAATATTTTCCAATCGTTTACCTTAAAGCCGATTAAATCTTATTAAAATTAACAAAATTTTAAACCGTTATAACTCCAAAGATAACGACTTCCGGTCAACGAACGAGCGATCATTGGAAGCGCGGAATCTTGCCCTTTAAAACGCTTTTTCGTTTATCCCGATACGACTTCCGGTTCTCGAGATATCGTCGTGTAAAGAAAAGAATATTTTCCAATCGTTTACCTTAAAGTCAATTTAATCTTATTAAAATTAACAAAATTTTAAACCGCTATAATTCCAAAGATAACGACTTCCGGTCAACGAACGAGCGATCATTGGAAGCGCGGAACCTTGCCCTTTAAAACGCTTTTTCGTTTATCCCGATACGACTTCCGGTTCCCGAGATATCGTCGTGTAAAGAAAAGGGTAATTTTTAATCGTTTATTATCCCCATCTTTGTCGCTTACTCGGACCTCTCGCTCGCACCTCGTCTCACTGATCTATCCCAAATTCCAGACAAGCGGCAGACGCGATTCCTAGAAATGCATAGTACGCATTTCCAGGAAAAATAAGTAGGTCACTGGGTCGCGGACCCATTCATAATTTCCGCGCGGTTTTAAGCGTTACGGCCACTTCGAGTCCTTATATCTCGGCAACCGATCGAGATATCGGGATAATTCAAAAAGCGACTTAAATGGGATGATTTTCTCTATCTCTCGACAAAGTTTCGATGATAAAATTTCTAATTTTTTCTCGTAATTTTTATACGAGAAAAATCGAGATTCTATTTGCGGACGTTGAGGCAATAGTTTTATTGTGATGTAAAACACATAGCGTGTAACGTGACACATGTATTCTGTATATTAGATGAATATTTGAACACGTTTTAGCTATATAATATAGTCCGTTATAATATAGTTTAGCGATGAAATTACAAACGTGGACGAGATTAAATACGGAGATTATCTTTCGAAAGGAGTTGAGTTTGCAGGAAGATTGTTACCGCGCGTACCGTTAAGATTTCGCGTTATTATTAATGCTACGCAATTACATAATTTATACAATTTTATTCATCTCTTTTTCACGTATACCCACGTTTTTTATTCACGCGGAATAAAATTGTTTTCTCGAGCAATATTTTACTATCAAATGTTCGCAAGTAAAACAGAGCCTATTATTATTATTATTGTTAGAATCAACAATTTGTATTAAACTTGTGAAAATATTGAATCGTCTACAAGATTTTAATATCCATTACAACCATGCACACACATAATAAGTACAGTGCACGTGGAAAAGGACTTTCCAATCTCCCAAAGATTTTCACCTCCATCCAATATAAAATTTCTCATTCCAATAAAATTCATCTTCCACTCTATTTCTTTTCCATTATACCTCGGTATACATTCAATGATACTCTTTCCTCGCTCTATTACTCGACGAATAATTTCAAAAAGAAAAAAAAAAAAACCCTCAAAACGAGACAGAAACCAATTTTAATTTCCAATCGGATAAAGGGGCCTCCTATACATTTCGCCCGAAAGATCGTCAAAATCCTCGTAACCTCGGCCACAAAAGACTCAGCCAGGCATGGACGAAAGGATCGTCGTTGGTTATTCGCAAATATTTTTCTTTAATATGGATCCCCTCTCGCCCTCACGATAAAACGACTCAAAGGCCGTGTTTTTCGCGGCCGGCAGGATGGTTTTCACGATCACCTGTTCTGTTCAACAGTTAATCAGACCGACGATTTGCCGTACAATCGAACGATACAGGGCCCATTAAAGAAGAAATGTAACACACGTTACGCACTTTCCCTTTCTCTCTCTCTCTCTCTCTCTCTCTCTCTCTCTCCTTTTTTTCTGCCCTCCTTCTTTCTCCTTCTTTTTCTCCTCTCCTCTTCTGGACGCGGTGTTCAACGATATGGAGCTGTTCATCTAACGGCCGCTCGTAACCACAAGCGTTTTCCGCTCGAGTAAAAACAATTTCCATAATTGAGGGGACACTTGGGCCGAGGTTATCGTGTGTTAGCGGGCTCCTGATCGGTGTGAAGGGTTTACGCGTCACGTTGTATAAAAGCATATAATGAGATATACCTCGAAGAATTGGGGATGGCCTTTTTTACGAAAAATACGAATTCGTTAAAAATTATTGAAAAAATTATATTTTTCACGATCGATCGTTCGAACGATAGAGACAACGAAGATGAATTCTCGAAAATTGTTCGTTTATTAAACGAGATATCTAATCGATACTTTTGTAGCGTTCTCTGAGTAGAAATCTTTTGTTATGGGAGGAGAAAAACAGGGTGGCACATTTTAGGATTTGAGGTGTAAATATAAAAGGTTTACGATGTTTGTTGTTTGAGGCACGAAAGAAGCAAATTCGAAAAACGATTATACGCATTCGCATTAATTTCGAAATCAAATCCGAATTTCGATGAAATATAAATGACAGCGATCTTAATTAAATATACACGGCGTGGCGCCAATTCGAAATTATTCTCGATCGAAAAAATTTAACGAGGCACAACAAGTTTTCGATATCTCGTTAAAAATTAAATTTTTAATAAAAAAAAAAAAAGAAAAGAAAAAACCTCGTGCATAATAATCGTACAATTTTTCCACATGTTACCAACCAGTCCATCTTTCGAGCAATAACCCACCACTTCCCGGATCATTCCCTGAGAATTGCACCCCCCCCTCACGAATCAGAAGGATGAACATTGAACGAACATTTTCCACTTAAGTTAAAGTGCCGTTTTCGTAATCGACTTCGCGCTAATATATTCCACATAGACAAGTGGTACCTGGTGGATACCACGAGGATTAATAAAGTCTTGATGGTCGCTTAATATATTCGGTTGTAACTAATTTTTACAACGACTCTTTACATCGAATTCTTAAATAACCATACGACACGGATTTCTTTTGCTACACCCACGTGTATCTTTGAAATAATTCTCTCCTTTATAACGAGAAAATATCTTTCTTTGCACAGAGCATTGGAAACATTGTGCGATATTTGCACGAATTAAACGATGCATTTAAGCGAATATTTTTTATGCAATACGCGAATCAATAAAGGAACGATCGAACATGAGTCATTGTCTCGCAATTAACGATGAGATCAAACAACAAGAGATACGAAATAATTAATGATTCATAATTTCACAATGCCACGAAACGATCCTGATCTACATTCACTGTACGTTCACAATGGACAGAAATATCCCATAAAAATTTCGAACTGCTTTCGAATTCCTCGAGTTTTATCGCGCGCACGAAGATGTGTCCACGACTCGAAACTTTTTAATCTTATTTCCAGACCAGCATCTTTTTTCGATTACTTTCCGATACTTTCGTGATAACAGCGTGATACCTTTATGGCGTCTTCGAATCGCCATTATTTCGAAATTGATCAAGAGATGGTTGAATAATATTCACCGCGAAAGAAATAGGAATGGAAGGAACGACGTCAAATCTTTTCGAATAATTTCAACGATCTCGATAATACATTTATCTGAAAAACGAAAATATTAATTTCAATGAAGAATTTTAGAAGTCGGTGGGGGATCGAACAATTGAAGAAGAGAATTATTTCAGCCTGGATATCGTGTAGTCAGGTTTCTATTTATGGGAATCTGTGTCGAAGGCAAATTGACACGCAATTGAGAAAATGACCGCGAATGCCGGTTATACCGAATTGACTGAGATTTGTGAGATTGACGTGGAATTTTCAGTGATTTTAGCAAAGACGTTTTATATTATAGCAAGTACGTATAGGAACCGCGTTATCGATATTTTCGAACTAGAAATAGAGGGGGAAATGTTATTTCGATCTTCTTCCCAATATGAATTTTGTATGAAAATCAACGATCGGCCAAATCGTTTGAATTGATTTTTAAATATAATCTTTCTTCTATTTCGAGTCATTCCTAACTGCGTTCCTATTACGAATCGATGTTTTCTTTAACGTCTATAGAAAGATGTACGGATTTTTCCGTTCTATTTCTATATTAAGAATTTTGTGAAAATATTTAATAAAATGTTATCCGCATATCTTTCTTGTTTACGCAACAAGAATTAGAAACTTTCTAATAGATATAGTCATTATTCCTTACGATAACGCAAAAAAACTTCATCTCGAGATCTACATTCCTTTCCAATATAAAAACCTATCCAGCAGTATCTACTATAAGTAAATCCAGATTGATGTTCCTGCCCGAGAAGTCAGTCCGACCAACTTTTCTCCCAGCAATAACTTTCCCTGTCCCATTTCTTACACACATTCCTCCGCGCGTAAAAAGAGCTCACCACTCCCTAATTATTAGATCGATAGAGAAATTTCACTCGTCTGAAAATACCAAACCATTTTTATTCCCTTCCATTTTTCTCCGCAAAAATTAAAGAAAAATTTCACTGCGTTTCTCTTATCGTAACAATTCTTCGAACGATAACGCCTTTCTTCACACAACCCACGCAGCAAAATCTGTTAAAATATCATAATTACAAAGAGGATTATCTCTCGAGTGGTTCTCCAAAAAAAATAAAAATCTCGATTTCAAAAAGCGTATCAATGTCAACGTCCTCGTTCAACACGAATCGAATGGATGGTGAGGAGAAAGGCTTTAATTACGAATAGGATGCTTGATACGAAAAATACCCCTTCCATATATCATTCTCGATAATATATCGCGACGTTATGATTCCAAGTGGACGGAAATGAGGTCCTCATCGTGATATCCGCCATATATATATACGATCCAAATATAATAACTGTGTGCTCTTCTCGCGAGGTGTCGATCGCATCGCCATTTATCAAGCCTGAATGCCTTTGCGGGTTAGATCTATTCTCTGCCTACTCTCTCTCTCTCTCTCTCTCTCTCTCTCTCTCTCTCTCTCTCTCTCTCTCTCTCTCTCTCTTTGTCTCTGTCTTTTGAAAAAGAAATTGTGTATGAAAATTTTAATTATAAGTAATAATATATATATATAATATTCATAACATAATATTATATAAAAAAAAATGTAAAAAAAAGAAAAAAGAATGTTATATGGAATTGTTTGTTTATAATAATTCATATCGAGAAATTTTTTATTTTGTAGGAGACTATCTTCACTTATAATTTTTATTATATGTAATATAATATTTATTGTAACAATAGTAAAAAATGTAAGAAAAAAAAATGTAAGAAAAGAAAATGGATTATGGATTTGTTTTATTTATAATTTATATCGAGAAGAATTTTTCATTCTGGAAGAGGATATTGTAAATTTGTGATTATCGGGATACAACTGTTTTAATAATTAATTATCGTATGCAATCTTGAAGTAAAATATTGCACTTGTGACCTCAATGATGCACACTGTTTCCCTCATCAACGTATCTTTACTTACAATTTTTACAATAATTATACGATTAATTAATTTTTGCTTGTACATAGTTGTAAACAATCGAATAATTTATAACTATTTGCGCGAAACTAATTAATTTATCGAAATAATATAATATTCTTTCGAGGAGTAACGAAAAACACGTGCGCTTCGCTCCGTGTCCGGAGAGCGACTGCGTTGAATCGATGATTTTGAATATCAATGACGACCGATATTGTTATCTCCTTCGCGCGTTTCGTGCCGCGATTCGTATCGACATTCCGCTCTACGTACGCTCGTAATAATAAACCGAGAATTTTGGCTTGTTCTATTAATTCTTTGATTCTTTTTTTTTTTTAATTTTTTTAAAAAAATTATTGCTCGAAATTAATGCCGTCGCGAATCGCAATTTAATTTGTATTTCGTTGAAATTAAAAAGTTTATATGGAAAAAAAATTTGTATGTGATATTAAAAAAATATACGAATTTACGTTTTTTTTTTTCTCAAAACTGTGAAAGTTTTTAAGGAGAATATGATTAAGTAAGTTGAAAATGAGTGAAGTATGGTCGTAGTACGGTCGTAGCACGGTTGATGAATTTAAAAAAGTTTGCAACTTGTTTTATTTCGTAACAAGTGTTAGTTTGAAGATTCGTCATTTTATAAAATATTGCTTATAGATAAAGGATAAGTTTTCAGCTTCGATATGATACTCTTTCATTTTTATTTATGAATATATATTTTTCTATCCCGAGATTTGTTTTATCGAGTTTCATACTTGTTAGAGTTTTTAAATTTTCCCTTAGATAGATTTACCTTCGAACAACTTTTCTTTTTCCTCTGTAAGATATCACTTTTATCTTTTATGCATTTTCTTTTACGAATTATTAATCAATTTTAAAACTTGCATCGATGTAAAATGAAAATTTATATCACGATCCAATTAATTTAAATAATTTATCGTTTATAATATAATATTATTAGTATTATATAAAAAAATCGATAAATATTTTCTCGATAAAAAAAATATTTTGGCAATTTTATATTCCATTATTAAACAAAGATTAATAACAATGTTTAAAAATAGAATTTAAATATCGAAGCATAACATAATACAATTTATATCTTTTTTGTATTCGCAGCTTGAAAATCATACGTTTTATCAGATATAAGAGAAGAGAAAATTGTGTTTAAAAAATGCAATATTACATTTCAAGATAATCCGTTTAAATTCAATTTATCAAGCTACGATACAATGATATATCATTCGACAAAATCTTCTTTAATTATGCCCTTTCTATTCCTATTGATAATCAATATTTTGTCCATTTATAATAATGTTGTAATAAACGTAAAGAGATTATTTGCTTTTTAATTTATCGTAAAATAAAAATATTAAACACGTAAGAAATAAAGAGAATATTAATTTTATGCAATATCTCGAATAAATGTTATTATAGCATTGATTTTGAGATTTTCTCTCAAAATAAAAATAATAACATTTTTTCAAAGATTGATCGCTAAATATTTATACGTATTATATTTCATTTCGTAATAGGAATACGATATACAATTATCGATTTAAAATTCATAAAGATACCCATTACATATTTTCCAATTCAATATTCACAAAAGAATCCATTACTTATTTCCTATTTTATTTTTAAAGGTATATGCAAAGCCGTAAACATGATATCCCATATAAGTTTCCATTAAATCTTCACCGTTTTATTATTAAAATACAAAAGCGAGGCGATATATATTTCGCATAAAATATTAATTTAAAATAATAATTTTATTTTATTCCCTAACATATTATTTCGTGTGATTACATTTTGTTAAACAATTCATAAAAATATTTTCAATATTCAAACTCTTATTAACTCGTATAAAATATATTATATTTTAAAAATCGATTCAAGATCGAGTATTAATAATAAAAAGCAACAACAAGAGAGTATTAAAAGTTAGAGTATCTTCGATTTACAAAATTGGAAAGAAAATCGAATAATCAATTAAAAAATTTAAAATCGTCCATACCTATTTCCTTGTACACTTAATTTTCATCGCAACATTATTTATTCGACACATTTTTATTGGTCCATTTTTAAGAAGTATCGAAAAAAAATGAAATACCCGAAACTTTAATACATCGAAATTTACACAATGACACAATACACCGAATTTTAATATTAGAACACTCATATCGATCTATCCACGTTCCCTCCAATATCATTACACGCTATTACCATTTCGAGAAAGGCGCGACATTAGCCCCTTATTTGCTCCGAGTGAAATTGATATCGCCTCCCCTTAAAAAAAGAACCCCCGTGACATCGATCAACCTAATAACATCTATACATCGTACACGGGCTCGTTTCGAAGGCGAGGAAACACCCAGCCAACCACTAATGACGCCTCCTTTCAGCGTGTCGAATATGATCGAGGCACACGGTGAAGAAAGAAAATCCGCCGGCAACTATCTCGCGTTAACGATGGGCCGCTCTTCTCGAGCATGGCGAACATTTGTCACCTGGGGAAAAAACCGATTCGGTGTCGGTTGCACCCGTCCTCGATTCGTCATCGTTGCCTCATCGTTCTGTCGCGTTCTTCGTCGTTTTCCCCTTTTTTTCCCCTCCCCTTTTTTCTTTCTTTCTTTCGGTGTATCGTCAAGGTCCGCTCCAGATGATTCTCTCTCGAGGCAGCGTGTGAGAGGGGTGGAAAAAGCAGAGCGGGTACGTGTGTTTATCGCAAAAAAAAAAGGGTATGGAAGACGTATGGAAGATAGAGGAAATGACGTGAATTGCATGGAAGGAGTGATCGATACGAGGAATTTCGACGCTTTGAAATTTTGATAATGGATGATTAATCGTAGAAATGTATATTTCTATCGAACGACTTTTATAAATATGATACAACGAGCGCAAAATTTGGATAAATCAAACTTTTGTAACTCTTTAAATTTTATTTATCCCGTTTTATGAAATCATCGTACGATGGAAAAAAGGAAAACCAATCGTTCCAATCCCTCGACCAATCCACCACCTCCTTCAATCAAAGCGGTAGGATATATGCAACCGATCACTTCCACTTAACTCCAAGCCCCATTACAACCGTCTCTAAGGCACGTTTCTAATCGCGATCCGCGACAGATTGCCTCATTCGAACGTCACGAGCCACTCGAAGAAATACTCGAAGGCCACGAAGTCATTGATGATGCGAGAGGAGATGAATCGTCGCCTAGCAGTCATCGCTGTTTCCACAGCTCGGCTGGCGAACCGTGTCGAACGAGATTGTGGGATTAACGTAACCGGTTCGCGATTGCGAAACTCGATCTCCCTCTCTCTTTCTCGAATGTGTTTTCACTGCTTCGTCGAAGCGTTGTATCCCTGCCTCCATTTTTCGAACTTGCAAGAAATTTGTATGAATAATTTCGAAAATTTTTAATATCTCATTACACGTGTATTTGATCTTGGATTAAATTTTATTTTCCTTGAATCAAAGGAATCGACGAATCATCTCGGAAACTGTATACATTTTGGAAAATTTTGGACGCGTTCTTTTGACGTGTTGGATGTGTAAAAAGGAGAAAAAAGGCTTGCTTGCTTTTCTCCCTTCCCCCTTTTATTTCTATTTATTTTATTCCCTCGCCGTGGAAAGGTTTTGCGAAGAAGGAAACGGGTCCGTTCTTGTAGCTTTTAAATCGTCGGCCCGGTTTTTATAACGTTCCATTAATGCGACGTTCATTCGAAATGGTCGCAGGTGGCACGGATCGGCGAGCGAAAACGGCTAATAACTGGAAATGGAAGTTTTAAGATGTCGGTAGGGAAATTGTGCAACGTGGACGATGACGATTTCGAGGTTTTATTTAAAGCCTTCTGTCTCGACCTGACAGAGAGAGAGGATTATTTCAAACTTTCGATATCCGAGGTGGTTTGGGAGGGAACGAAATGAAAATCCTGGAAGAAAACTTTGTTCGAAGATTCGATACACGAATATTTTACCATCCGGGGATCTTATCAACGCGATCTGGATTAATCATTTTTTCGAAAAATTATGTAGATGCGAAAAGTTTGTCGAGGGGGAAGTCGAGGCGTTTTGCATTGAAATTAAAAATTTGCCGGGAAGTGAAATTAATCATTTTATGAGTGGCTCGGTTGTTGGGTGAAAATGTTCCTATTGAATGAAATTACGGTGTTTGAAAAAAAAAAAAAAAAGAAAGAAGAAAATATCGTTTTATAATTGTTTAACCAAAGGCCAGAGATATTTTGAGACGTTATTTCAAGTCGAAGGAAACTTGTTTAACTTGTTTTTAGAGGCGCTAATTATTTTAAGGAATATTAATTAAGTTGAAATAATTGATGTTTTTTTCACTTCTTCTCCTCGTTCAACCAGCGACCATTCTTTCCAAGCTACGGTAAAATAATTCGTTAACAATCTCACGTTTTTTGACGTTCTCTGACATTTCCTCTTTCGAACAACGTAAATTTTAACATTCTTCTCCGACTTGTTTCAAATAAAACGTTTATTCGTCCAATTTTTTACTTCGTACGAAACTTCGTACGTGTGTTTATCAATTTTATTTCGTATACATGTGTTTACATATTCTTGATAATCTTGAATTTAATTAAAATTCACTCGCAATAAGATGTTCGAAAAATATGTTAAAATAATCGATACTAATTTCATTTAATTTTATTTAATTTCATTTAATTTCGTTAAATTTTTCCCTCGTTTCGTTATAATTTTAAGATAAATAATAATTATAGCGTACTTGGAAGTATCGTAGAATTTTCAATATAAGCTTGTAAACAAAGTTTCAGCCTCGAAAATATTTCATAAAAATACGTGCAATTAAAATGAAGCTCTTGGAGAGATTTAAATACATTTTTTCCTATCAATTGGCCAATTGTGAAAGTACCAATGTTATATTTGAAAGAGAATTAGAAGGAAAGAAAATTCGAACCATCCTTTCCTTTTTTCAATTACTTTAATATCCATTTGTGAATTCAAAAGGGTTAAAACAAGAATTGGGAGGAATGGATTTTTGGAAATAGAGATATATTTCTTCGATTTCCGCGTCAAATTTTGAAAATAATAAAATATTCTTCTAATTCTAAAATAAAATAGTTTCAAATTTTTAAGATTTTTATTATTCAGGATACAGTGGAATCATACTAACGTAACGTAAAATAACAAACTCGAGTTTATTTTCAGTTCTATTATTCGAAAGAATAACGAAAAGTGGAACACGGTTATTCTTAACGTTTATCGCATTTTAAACGGAAAATAAATATTTTATTCATAGCGTGAGAATCAAGCGTGAATGCCGTTTGCCCGTAATTTAGACGTTAAATGGAACGGGCATCTTCCAATGCTGTTTACTTTTGGAAATTATTTCAATTTCCTTCTATCAATTTTAACTTATTCCCTCCTTCGAATTAAAACCAATCGTTCAAAAATTAAGTAAAAATTGCCATTCATTCCATCCTCCTTAACTCCAAACAATATTTACTTCCGAAAATTCTCTCAATTATTCACGCATTAATTTTAACCCTCGTTAAAATTAAACGAAATTGTCATTATCATCTTCTTTAAAATTTTAATTCAACTGCACTTAAGATTCTTTCTCTTAACAACCGTCGAGAGATCGACGTGAAATCGATGGATTATCTGGAATTTATATGCGTTTTCGATCCCGCTTTTACGTAAACATTGGATATTTTGGTTGGGAAAGGTGAGGGAGGCAGCGAAAATTCAGGAACCGCGGCGATTATACGCGACCAATTAATTTGACCGGCACGAAAATGAACTCGTGTAGAGGAGCATCATTTATTTTGCAATTGCATATCTGGACGAGTGTTACAACAGTTGTGTAATTCGAAGCGTGGATTCGATTGATCGATCGATAATGTGCCCAGGGAAACGATTCGAAATTATTCCATTCACTGTTTTGTTAAATTGTTCCCGTCCAATGGAAAAAGGAAAAAATCGAGGGAGAAGAGAGGAGAATAATGGAAAATACAATAAAAGAAGAAAATTCGGGAGACAGTGACGAAGTAGCGTAGATACGAATTCCCATAGGGGTTAACCTTTTCGCAGTTTATCCCGCGAGAGAGAGGGAAATTTATACTTTAAATTTTTATCCTAGATAAGGCAATTATTATATACTTCTGCTACACATAGAATTTGAACTAATTCCTTCGAATAAAATTTCAAAAAAAAAAAAAAAGATAAAAAGAGGAGAATTTTATTAATTATCCGTCAACTATGCCTCAAGCTATTTCAACATCGCCTACAAAATGGCAAATCTCTCGAAGAAAGAAGACTACAAACTGAGAAGACGCACGCAACTCCTTCTTTAATCCATTTACACCGACAAAAAGCATAATGATCATCGATCTCTCGATCAATTTCTCTCTCCAAACGAGTGGCCAAACAAGAAGAGTGAGAGAGGGAAACAGAGAGAAAAGAAACATCGAGAAAAACCGTCCGCTTAATGGACGGTCCAATTTCGACGGTGGAAACACCGCCGCCGGTTGGGAAACGCGAATCACGTAGGTAAACCAGATCTCGACAGCTTTTACAGGTAGGCCGCGTGTCGGGCGCAGAGAGGCGGACGGTCGTGCAAAAGGGGAGGAAGAGATGGAGGAAAAAAGGAGAGGAAGAGAGAGAGAGAGAGAGGGAACTGGTTGCGGGCCCTGACTCGACTTCGAATGCGGGACAATGCGCGCAGGGTGTGTATACGTGTTTGCACACGGTGTGTGTATATGGAGCCGTGTACTAAGCGTACACGAGGAAAACAAGGCGATTCGTGAACGAGGAACGACTCTTTTCTCTTCCTCTCTGTCTTTATTTCAACCGTCTCGTTTCAACGAGAAAGAGAGAGAAGCGCAAGGTTGCACCTTGGAGCTGGTAATCAGAATCGTTGGTTGGAATTCGAAGACGATATTTCAGTTGGAGTGAAAGAAATCACGCGATGAAGATGACGGAGGGGGATAAATAATAATCTGGTGTACTTGATAATTCTAAAAGAATAGAATTTTGTTTGTCGTCTTGGATCGTTTTGGAATATTTATCAAAAGAGATTTATTTTTATTAGTCTTATTAGAAAATAGAATATTCAAACTCGAGATGAGGAAAAAAAATTGCAATAATCGGTGTTATCTAGGAAATTATTTGCAATAATAGAAATTCTTAGATTTGAAATAAGTATTGTTTGAGTTTTTATAGCGTTTGCGTGGAAGGCACGCAAAGGCTGGTCGATGGTTGTCTTGTTAATCCACCGTATGTATGCTCCTTTAGATCCGTATTACAATAGTTAACCCCTTGACACGTCGGCCACCATGAGGGTCATCGGTGACTGGACTTGCTGGTGACGCCATAGGGGTCATCTCTGATGAAGGAATTAATTATACACGTTTAAATTTAGACGAATACTTGTATAAATATTCTCAAGAGAAAAAATAATTTCATCGTACATTATCAATTAATATTATCTGTAAGAAAAATAAGAACACGCGTGTATACTTTGTCGATAATTCCAATTTTCTCGCTCGTGATTTCTTTATAAAAAAAAAAAAAAAGAAAATTTAAGAGCACCAACAATTGCAATTTCATCTATCCAGTAATAAAATCCAGAGCTTTTTTCCCTGCGAAACGCGATTGAGAAAAATAGGTAAAAAAAGAAAAAAAAAAAGAGATCTCATTAAGCTTTCAACGACATGTATCGCGCATTTATCAGCGTCCAAGCTTCGATCGAAATTAACGCGGTCATTTGGTCCGGGGCGAAATCGCGCCTGAACTTCTGCCATCGGGGAATTTAATCGACATCCGGTGTAAAGCGCCACCGGTGACGTTATAAATTGCCAAGTTAGGCCATCTTTAATCCCGAATGCGGATATCTGATTCCGCATCACGCTTCGCCACCATTCTTCCATCTCTCCCCCACCAAATGGAAATATATATTTCCCTCGCGTGAAAATAAATCAAACGATCTCCCCCTCGAAAAATATTAAATTTAACCGGTATCCGCTTGATTGATATTTCAAAGATTTCGCTCTTATCGTAATCGTATAATAATAATCATTTATGAAAGAAATCGATCATTTTGAAAGACACCGTGTTAATTAACATTGCTGCTTCACTGAATTATGCATGTTTTCAGCGCGAAAATACTGTATTAACGTATGCATTAACGCATTAGCGCGATACATTTTATCGTGTATACATCGATATAATGTCTTATTAAAAACAGGAACACGCAGTTTCAATCTGTAATTTGTAATTCGTTTTGTATTTTATCGTGACGTTCGTTTATCGACCCCCATTTCAATTTTAATTCTATTAATTAATTAAATCAAGATTCAACACGCGAATCAAAAGTTCCGATCAAAAAAAATTTGTCGATTTTGCCAAATTTCTAACCCCCCTCTCCCTTTTTTCATTCTCAATCGAAGAATAGAAATTCGATCTCGCGCTTTTACATCGAGATCCCCCCCCGTATTTCATTAGAGGACGGCTCGTCGTATACACGGATCGATGGAGTTTTTAAAAATAATAATTAAGCCGAAAAAACAGGAAACGCGCGGAAGCGTGGAGCCCCGCTTTCAATCGTGACGCGTGACGTGTGACGCGGACGAGTTTCGAACAAAAAACCCGGCCGATATTCCCCCGCGCGAAAAAATAATTCACCGGCCGGTTTAATTGAGATCCGTGTTTATGTCGTGTCGGTGCAGAAAAGCTAAATAAAGCAGAAATTTTTTTCAATCCATCCGACCGCGTTATACGGAACGCTTCGAGCGTCAACCTGAAGGAGAGGGAGAGAGAGAGAGAGAGAGAGAGACGAACGAGATCAACGATGATGCATATTCAGCGGTTCGCACCCCGGGGTAATTATTTCCGTTTCGCTCCGTTTACGAATCGATCGAAATAATGGAGGATCGGTGGACACATACAGTTTCTAAAACGTAGACGCATATTACAGTTCAATCTTGCTCGCAATCCACATTGCTCACGGGTCACTCACCTCCGTCAGACAACAATCCCATCTAACACTTACCACATGCCTCGATAATGACAACCACCACCACACCGTTCCAACCAACACGCTGAACAACACGCGAATCGAAACGAGAAACAACAAAGAGGGTCGAGGACCCTCAAAAACGTGGCTCTGCGCAGAATGCATGGATTATATAACTGCACCTCGACAATACCGTTAATAACACTAATTAATATATTCGTAATTACCTTGTAGGGGATACGGCGCATTGACGCGGACGATGGTATACGTAGTTACGTAGATCTCGGCGCACAATGGCTATTTACATGCGATTTTTCATTTCTTATCTCTAAGGCGTAGAGTCAACACACTACACGGCACAGGTTCAGTAGTACAGGTAAACAACGCAGAGAGATTACACACGCGGGACATGAAAGTAATTAGTTCTGCCCATCAACGGGTTTCCGGTTATTATACACGGTCACGTATCGACTGGGTCGACGATCGTCGCGAATGACAGCGTCCTGTCGGTAAAAAAGCGCGACTCGTGTATATAGCGTTATGCTCGTTATAGGTTATGTTCGAACACGTTATGTACATTTACACGTGTATCGTATCGATTTCACCTGGATTATGTTGGGCACGGCGTATGTTATGTGTGTAGCTGACTTGCAACGACGTTCGAAGGCAAAAAGTGAGAGGGAATTGAATAAAATATCAATGTCGCGGCGAAGTTGAATGAAATTGTCGCGCCACGTGACAACGGCCATGATGTTTCGATGAATCGATGATCGAAAAAAAAAAAAGGAAAAAAAAACAGAAAAAGAAAAATCGAAGATCGTACGAAAGTTATTACTTGTTTAATTAAGTTTTTGTAAATAAGTAATTGTTAGCAAAAGTTATTGTATTATTCGATATTAGCATTTTATACGCTAATAATCTTTTTCTGTTTGAACAGTTGGAGTGGCGTTATAACGATCGAAAGGTTTACTGCTCTAAGTTTGATGTTATTTGCTCGCTGGTTCTGATTGATTTTCTGATTGAGTTTACAAATTCGTATCTCGAGAACTCGCAAATATCCTCGCTGGTTAATATGATGAAACGGAAATGGCAGTAACCGATGTTGAAAGTGGACGAGTATCGAGTATAAATTAAAATATTATCTCGATTAAAGAAGAATAGAACGTGGAATTTTTCAATTTGAGTATAAAAATTTATCGATTCGAATTTTTTCTCGTTGTAAATAATATTGTAAAATTCCTTTCGTTCGATTTTTCGTAATTTCTCTTTCGTTTTTCATTTTCCAATTTTTGTAAATTTATGTCGATATATATTTTTTTTTTAAATAAAAATTTAAAAAACGAATGCATTAAAAAAAAATTAAGAATTCCTTAATCGATAATATGTATCATCAATTTAAAATAACTTTTTATAATTCTCAATACTCTTTAATATCTTTTGGCTAAATCGACGATGGATGGAATTTTTATTCTCCAATCTTCATTAAAATTCTTAATAAAATATTTTCGCGACGATCGATGTATATGAAGATAGACAACTACGTTCTGAACAATTTCGCATAAATCGATGCAAAGGGGAGAAACGAAACACGATACGGTGTGAGAATTAATATAATTGCACACGAAGTCCAGAGAGAAAGGATTCGTCGACGACTCTGTTAACTTAATTGGTAAAGTAGCCTGGAGTGAAAGGTCTACTAATTCGATTGGTTGAATTCGATTAAAAGTGAGATTGTCCTCGTCGTGTCTTAACGATGTGTGTACATTTATTTATCGCGTTTATTTCAATCTTCCAATATCGTGCGTGGTCGTGGATATTCATAGAGTCATTCGTTCCCTCTTTGAAAAATATATATCAAGCCGACGAATCGATACAAATTTCCAATTTTCTAAATTTGCCAACTAAAATATCGGGCAAACTTTCAATAGTTTCATTTTGTCAACGTATTTTCACGAATGAGATGTGATAGAAATCCGTTATTTGAACGAGATACGTTTTAGAAAATAATAAAAAATTAACTGTCCCAAAATAAATAATTGAAATTAAGTTAAAATAAAAAAGGGGAAAAAAGTCATTCAATAGATCGATAAATCTATACTAAAAAAATGCCTTCAATTTTGAATTAAAGTTAAAACAAGGAACAAAAGAAGCCGAAATATTTCAAACTTCTCGCCATCCCCACGAAAGAACTTAATCCAATCATCCCCATTAATCAATACACCAGGATCAAAAAACTGACCATTATTACTCGAGTCCAGCAAGCTCAAAAAACAAAAAAAGAAAAAGTACAACCAGCGATTTCGTCAACAAGAAACCGGAAGCCAAATTACGTACACCCATTTTGAGGAAAGAAGCCGGGAGAAAATTAAAGTAGGAGAAAATTATACCGACAAACAAGGCTCATTGTGACTCATTGAAAGCGAAAAGGGTCGAAGCCAAACTCGTGGGGAGGGTTGAAATCCGTTTGACGAAGAGCGGGGGCGGAGGAGCGGGAAAAACCTTTAAAAAAAAAAAATAAAATAAAACAAAAGGACAAAGGGCAAGAGGGGAAAAGAGCGGTCGGTCTCTGTCTCCAAGCCGAGGTTAGGATAGGTTAAGGGAGAATGGCACCGGTTGGTACCGACGCAAAGGGGGTTCGCGTTGGTCGCGTGACCCGATGATTCACCGCTCCCTCGCCATCCTTCTTTCTCTTCCTCGAGGCCCCCTCGAAACCACCGCCCTATCCCCCACTGTCTCTGCCCTTCTTCCGCTCACGATATCCCTTAAGGCCATTCACGAGAGCGCACAGCCCGCCTCGGTGTCGCGTCTTTTCCTCCTTTTTTTTTTTTTTTTTTCCCTCTTCCAACCTCTCCGCCGATTTTCCACCATCACGTGTATATATATATATCCTGTTTCGCGATCCACTCACGGATTCGTTGGATCCTGAGGATACGGCTCCCGTAGGATATCTATTTTTGGAGAGGAGGAGGAGGTTGTAACGGATAACTATGGTGACAGAGATTTATCCGGCGGGGTATTCGAGGTGTTGGAGTTAGAGTTACTTACGACTGTCGCCGATTTAAGCTTTGCAACATTTGCAATTTTGGTAATAAGGTTGAGGAAAGGAAAGAGGTCTTTCCTCTTCCGTCGTTTGTTCCAGTTTGATCGATAATTATATTCGTTTGCAGAGAATTCGTATCATTTTCTTCCAAGACGAAAGATAAATCGATTCGAAAAGAGGTTGGAAGCGTGTGTGAAGAGGTCCAGGATGATTAATATCAGAGGCATGATTGATTTAATACATTTCAGGGAATGTTGGCTTCTGTGCCCTGACTCGTGTCTAAGCAATGATAATAATAAGGTTTCTAAGGCAGAGGAGTCCATTGTGATCCATTACACGTTGCTCATTAGCCAGTTCTGATTAAACCTCTTGCGAGGAAGAAAATTGGAAGATATCACGCTTTAATAAAAACCCAAGTACCATTACCTAAATATTTCTCTTTTTCACGTGTTTTCACAGAGCTTGGATCATTATCTTGACAAGAGTCTTGATTCAAAGTGGATGAATAATAAGCCCAGATTACACCAATCTCTGGCACAATGAACTTCAAGATAGAATTTCTCTAATTACCTCCCCTCGTTCAGATTAAGGACAGGGTTTAAAATTTAACCTGGAGGATGGCCATGATGGATGCACGTTGGAACGAATCCCCGCCTCCTTATCATTCCTAATAACTTTTTTAAATATTCGGGAGAATTATTCACCTCCCCCCTACTCCTCGGGCAACGGCTCCCTTAGGATTTTATTTTATTAACCCCTCCCCACCACCGGTGAACGTCGTGCATGATAAACGATCCATGAAGGGGCATAAATTCCACCAGAGAAAGCACTTCGACACGCTTTCAGGATTGTTATAAAAATATCACCATAAACGAATAAACATCGTAAATCATGCATATATATATATTCGATCCATTCTCTCTTTATCCATTTAAACGATAATCTCGTGAAACGTTCACCGCGAAACTTCATCGTGAAAGAGAAAATATCTTCTCTTGATAATTTTCACACGCCTCTCCTGCCATTCTTTCGTCAGATGATATTCTTGTAAGAAGGTGATCCAGCCGCGTCGATCAATGTCGCTCTCAACCTGAGGCGAGGGAAAAAAAGTTTCGTTAATCGGGGCAAGTGATTGACAGCGTTGGTTAACAAGGTGTTGCCGTGCACGTTATTACTGCACGCGTGCAGAGGAGGGAATCGATGGCAATGCCACAAATTCTACGAACATTCCAATGGCATAGCCGATGGGGGGTCCGCGCCTCTGTGACCGCCATGATTCACAACTGAACGTTCGACTCGATGGAATAGTTTGCCCATTAGATGATTCACGTAAATACGATTGCTTCCTGAATCGCGTAATTTCTATCACTAATCTCGCCTCGTTTTGATTTCGCGTAAATATTTCTCCAGCAATCGCTTCGCCGTTTGGAATCGAACATTTTTCTCTCCCTTTCGATCGAGCTCCATTAATTCTTCGATCGTTCGATCGTGAATAATCGATGGCACGATTTTTAGAGATTGTTTCGATGGAATTTTGATTTTACGTGGAATCAGACGAGTGTTGATGTCCAGGTATCGATGGTATCGATATCCATAAATTTGAGACAATATCCTGTATAAAAATACGAATCTTTACCCGATTCTTGTCTAATTTCTCGAAAAACTTCTATCACCTTTTCATCGAGCCCTGTATATATCATCTTTATATTCGATATAAACTGTAGAACAAATCGATGCACAGGATGTTCCAGCTTTTTCTCGTGCAAATGTATTAGTCTCTTGCAAATAAAAAGTAAAAAAAAGAATATTTCACACGTATTCACAAAAGATTAAATTATACTTCCCTCTTTATTCCCATTTTTCTCCTCATATATCAGGATCTTGCCCTAATCACAAATCTTTCACCTTTATTTTCCCTGCTATTTTTTTTTCCCCTCCTACTCCCTTAATAACACTCGCTCAAACAAAAGTTCGACTCGAGTGGAAAAGAAAAAAGACCGTCAGTTTCGCCTCTACGATGAATCACATCAAATTATCCAGCAAGGATAAGATATACGATAAGGTTCATTCCCCTCGCTTCCTATCTCGTGTAGGTGTACCATCGGTTGCGTTACCCACTTCCGAACCGTAAGACGTATGTAAAATAAAACGGTGTATACACCGTGTGTCCCTATGCTGAAAAATATTTTCAAGTCAACGAGAAGGAGAGAAAGAGAGAGAGGGAGAATAGCATGTCGTTCCGGGTTCCGTGACTCACGTAAATGGTTTCCTGTCTCGTCTGAAGGATACGATTACGCGGAGAGGAGGAAAGATAGGCATTGTTGCCTCGGTGATTGAGCTTCCCTTTGAAATCGATGTCCGGCACAAAAAGGGGTGGCGCGAGGAAACGAAACGAACGAAGCGAGAAAAAGTCGATCGTATCAAATGAATTTCCATCTTTGATTTGTCGAAGAGCGATCTATTTAATAATGCTTTCTATAACGAAGGTATCGAGTTTATTTTAAGTATAAGTATAGATGTGTATATATATATATGGTGTTTATATATTTATGAATCCATCGATGAATAATAATGTTCTGATGTAATACCTTCGATTTTAACGTTCTAAAACGAAAGATTGGCGTGTGAAAATTGTCATGTTATAAGTAAGACTCTTCTCGTTCCATGAAAATTTCAAATTTCTTTAATAAAATTTTAGAGAAGGGAAACTTTTTTAAATTCTTTATAATGGATGATAATATTAATTTTTTTATTGCTTGTTATCATGTAATAGAAAATTTGAGTACCAAAAGATCATCCTTCTTAAAAAATTATCCTTCGATTTACATGGATCATTCCGTGTATCGTAAAAATTTCGAAATTATTTATGCATCCATTATACCGGAATCCATTAACAAACTTGTGAAACGTGAAACAATATCGAATAAAGTAATTCGATTAACGGCAGACTGCTCGTGTCTGACATCGAACACTTGCCTCCGTTTGAATCTTGACGAATTAGCAAAGCCGCGATAAATTTGACGGGGAATTAATTCGAAATCAACTCCGTCTGCTAATTTATGATATAACACGATTATTACCCTGCTATTTGGATTTCACTAGTTGAATTAGTAGAGGCATTAATTGAATTTTGAAACGTGGTTAATCGGGAAACGACGATTCTGAACGCTTTTTAAAGGTTCTATTAACCTGTCAGGTTATGGATCTTGCTTCTCACACACAACTGCAAGTGGCGCCCCGTTTGTTAGCATTTGGCATAAAAGAGGATCGTCCTCGCAATAAATCATTCTTCGCGTATCGTAGACCGCGTTAAAAGCAACACGTGAATTTATACTTGGCACTCGTCGTGCCGTGTATTTTCGAATTTCCACAACTAATTATTTCTAATTCCTATTCAAATATTATCAACGATAATATCGTGTCGTAAAAATTTAAATTTTTAGCTTAGGATTGATCCACTGATCGATTTATCGCTCGATAAAATAATAACAAACGATTCAAACGAAACACCTTATATATATATATATATAAAATAATCTCCAAAAAGACACGTCCACTAAAACGTGCACACGCGCGACAATCATTTTATAAATACGGTAATGTAATCGAAATGGAATTAACGGACGCTCGTTAACCCAGTTTACGGCCGACTTGGGATAAAGAGAAAGTACGGGGAGGAGGGGTGAAAGGAAAACGCACGATGCGAATGGATACGCGTTATTGGAGTGGCGAATCGAGCGTTCTACCGAGGCAGAAATTAATTTCAATCACGGGGGAAATTCGTTCGTCGATTTCGTATCACGGCTCGAACACTTTCGATTTTACGATCGAACATTGCGTACGCGTGTGAAACGTTTTATTTATCAATAAAACAAACGCGACGTTACTCGGCGTGCTTTTGCACGCGAGATTGATAAAAAAAGAAGAAGAAAAAGGGAAGCGACTCGAAAGGCGATAAGGCGAAGGATCTTTCACGGTCAAGTGGAATCTTTGCAGAGGAGAGGAAAGAGGAAACGGATGGAGGAAGGTTATAACGCTTATAACTTGCTTGATTAAGTCGCGCTTCAAGGGGATCGATGGTGGTGAAGAAGAAAGGTACGGAGAAAGGGGAGAGAGGGGGTGTAATGAGAACAAGGCGTTCGTATGGAGCAAGGTGTGGGTATGAAATAGGATGGAAGGGTATTATTAAAATATTTAAAATTGTTAAAATTAGTCGAAGATTATATATAGTATGAAATTATCGTTCAAGTAATGTTTAATTTAATGCAACGAAAGAATTCTCTTAATAAACAATTATCTCCAACTTCTTCCAATTTCAATTGTATTAATTTTTGTGATAATTTATGAGTTTATCCAGAAGAATACTTTTCCACAATTTTTAATTCAAAAAAAAAAAAAAAAAGAAAATAATTATACAATTTTCATTTTTCTTTCGTTTCATCAACCTGTTTGTAAATTCGTTACCTTAAGTACGAAGGCATTTTTATGTAATTGTATCGATTGTATTGGCATTGTAAATAACACGCGACGAAAGTGGTTGCCACGTAGGAATAAAGAGACACGTTGTGTGCACGAGCGTCGTTGATTTATGCGGGGCGCAATAGAAGAAATTTTTATTCGAGGAAATTGTATCGAATCGATCCCACGATAAAAATCACGTCACGTTTCAACCGTGTTTCTCGGCCGCGCGAGACGATAAAAACTAATTACATAAATCATGCGTCGTCGGAACGGCGACGTCCGCTTTTGCACACTTTTCTATTTATGTACCAAACCATTCGAAAGTTGTGAATAAAAACTATATGTTGTACATTTATGCTCTGAAATTGTTTCCTGTATCGTACATTTTTTTCAATTTTGTTAGAAAAATTATCGAGCAATATCGAATTTGAGCGGTTTTTAATCTCGTAGCAAAGATACGTAAAAAAGAAACTTCTTCGAACACGTAAAATAATCGAAAGTCAAATTCAATATTCTATAATTGAAGGGAAGAATAATAAACGATTGATTCCTCGAGCAAAGTCGAACGGAGTTCTAGACTTCTTAGAAAAATTACCGTGTTATACTCTCTAGGGGAATTTTTATCAAATTTACGATCTCCAAGTTAGGGGAATTTTAACGTTTCGAGTATAACATTGCTCGCTCTTCTCTCTCTCTCTCTCTCTCTCTCTCTCTCTCTCTGTGTGTTGCACGAACGAACGAACACACCCTGCCAGGTAGGTGTGCCTTTTTCGAACGATGGTTAATTTAAATGGAGCTTTGAAATTAGAAGTTTTCCTACGGTTCCTTTCAGAGAGTCAATAAGACAAAGGCGTGCGCGCGAGAGAGAAAGAGAGAGAGATAAAGAAAGGGAAGGAGAGAGAGCAAAGAAACGGAAGAGAATGATTTAACGTTTAAACACGGCCGTGTTTAAGCGTTTAAACGTAGTTCTTTCGAGGGCAACGTTCGTGAAAGAGAACTAAAACGCGGCGGGCTTGTCGATTCTCCTTTTCGCTTTCGTTTTTCTTCCTTTTTCCCCCCCTTTTTTGTTTCTCCCTTTCTCTCTCTCTTTCTCTTTTTAATTTCTTCTTTGTTCCGCTCGAACGTTCTTCCATCGTTAATATATTTCCAGGGATGTAATAAAATGGAGATATTTGTCACGGTTTGAAGAAGCTCGCGTATGATTGGATCGCGTATTTTAAGAAGTTGAATGGAATTTCAACTGTTCAGAATGTTATATCCGTGGTTTCATCTTTGAAGGGGTAAAGTTCAGGGGTCGAAATGGATACGTGGAAGGTTGATTTGAAGGCAAGTTAAGTTGGATGAAACGAGAAAACGTGGACTAGTAATCTGGAAGAGATAAGTTTAATAAATAATGCGTATAAATAAACGAATTAATAGACAGTTAAATTTACCTGCAAAAATTTATTTCAAGACTCACAAATTCTCCCTAGAAGATGAGATTTTATGTTACCAATTGATCACGTCCGTTAATACGATCAAAATAATGTTTCGAAATAAAAAAGAAAACCTTCTATATGACGAGAACCATATTTTCTAAAATCATCTAGGCGCAGATCTCATCTAAAGTTGTTGCATCGATTAAATTTGTTGCTTCGAAAGCAACGTAGAAAGAGTTCGAAAAAAATCGTATGTCACGATTCTTTTGTATTCGATCCCGCGAGATTAAATTCACGAAATTCTACACCCTTTTCTTCCTTGGCGGAAAAATTTTACCCTCACCACGGCTATTCCAAGCGGACGAACGAATCGGGCGGAATTAATTTGGCCGCGGTCCCACGTCACGTCCGTTTTTTTTCATTAATCCTACGTGCGCGTCCTCTGACGATTTTTACGGCCAAGCAAAGACTTAGTGGAGATTATTAAAAATACACGGTCCCCGGTTGATCGTCCAAATTTTCCAACAATGAATCTTTCACGTGGAAGAGGGGGAGAGGAGGAGGAGGAGGGTACATAATGTACATATATGCATGGGTAACATTTATTATTGAATTTTCATCTCGTCGAACAAACAAGTGGACGAAAGTATATTCGATTGTCCATCCTTCGACCCGATAAAAATTTTACGGCCCATTTTTTCGAGCGAATCATTTCGCTCGTGAATCTTACTTCGATCGACGTTGAATTTTTCTCCCCCTCTCTTTCCTCTTTTCGATCGATGTTACGAGCGTTGACTCGATTTCGAGGTAAAAAAAAAAAAAAAAATAGCGATATATTAAAAGTGAGACTTTTTTTAAAACGTTCAAAGAGAGAATTTTTGAAAGTGTAATTTAGTTTGAGGTTTTGTTATTTTTCTTTTTTTAAATGGAAAAATTACATTCAAGATTAACTGTAAACAAACATCGTTAATCAAGATCGAAGCGAATTGTATCAATTTTACGAAACGAATAAGGATAATTTAGAATTATTGAAAATTATTTTTTCCTTTCGTAATCGAAATATTTTTTTCGATGATTTTTAAATCGATACGAAAAAATCACGCACGAAATTGTTTTCGATAAAAATATTCCCTTTTCACGTTCGCGAAATACGATAAATTAAGAAATATAAAAGAATCTATTTCGTGTGAAGAAGTAAGCTTTACATAGTTATAACTTTCGCACAATCTTACATCATTTAGCTATTATATATTTATAGTTTTATAAAGTTCGATAATCCATCAATAATGTACTCTGGAATTACACCAATCACACACAAGTTTGCACATCGTCATCGTGCAATTTTCCCTTCACCTTTTCTTTCTCACTATTTATTACTATTACTCTGCTTTAATCTTTTATCCTCATTACTATCAACTTCTAATTTTGATTTGTATTCCACATACGAAAAATTACATAAATCCAGATTCAACAATTTTGCAAATTCTCGTTTGTTAGAAACTTATCATTCCAAAATTTCAATATCAACACTCAATTTTTTTATCTTCCATATTTTCATATATCAAATAACATCCTTTCACGAAACGTCAATACATCCACAATCACCTGCTTGATCCAACCACTTAAGGCTTTATCGTCCCAATAGACATTTCTAACTCTCCAACTTTCGTGGTGTTATAACTAAACGATAAGACAAGACGACCACGATCTCCACCAGAAATCGATAGGATCGATCGAGCAAAGGATCACTTGTAACTTCCATCTCGGTGTGCACAACCCGCTTTGCTCCATCCTTCTTCATCCAAGTTTACACTGTAAAAGAGAAACGTGTAAAAGGGGAGAGACCCCCCGTCGTCAGAATCGGTCGAATTGCATCGTTGCGTATAATACAAGGGGCGGAAGTGAGGACAAAGAAGCCCGATAAAAAGGAATCGAACGCCCGATTTCTGTTCGCTTCGAGCAACTAACCCATTTAATCCTTTAACTGCGGGTGCCTTTGGCACGATCGATCGCTCTAAACGCAGGGAAAAAAATATTTTACTGAAATCATGATGATAGTCTTACAATTTGGCTGTTCATCGCCACAGATGATAATAATTGCAATCACAAGTTGTTCGTCGAAATATTTTGACATTGTTCGATTTCACTTCAAAAAGCTTGCTCACGAATCGAGCATGTTGGACGATAATCCTCTGAAATATATTTATAAGACACAGCCTTTCGTTGCTTGTTTCTTTATCAATCGATAAGATTGTTTATTACTGCTGTTTATTACGAAGTCATATAGATAAAAAACGGTCGTTTTTACACGTAGTTCTGTTCAATTTTAAAATGTTGTGAGTTTTGCGTAAATTAGATCAGCCTCTAAAATCGTTGCGCAATTGATCGAATTAGTTAGATTATCACACAAACTAGATGTTCGAGTTAAATATTATCACGGTATATCGTTGCCTCTCCTGAATTTTGAATTATTAAGTATTCGAATTTACTAGTTCAGGGGATCTTGAAAGTTTGTAATGTTCAGGGATTCGTGATTATGGATGCTTTAAAGTTGGATAACGATTGCCCTATAACATAACAACGTCGTGAAATATATAAACGATATCGTTAAATATTTCTTTAAACTATAAATAAAATTGAACGAAATTTCACGCAATTCGACCTGATCTCAACGATTAATTATTATTCACTCGGTTATATATATGCAAATACTTTTTTATACTTTTACCATTACACTTAAAATACCGTACAACGAATACAGAAACATCAAATACGATTCAAGGGTGGAAAAGCTCGAGAAATAATTTTATCGATCCTGGATAATCGGCCTTCACCAATCCTCTCTCGCGTCACCCAAATCTCGAAACGAATCTCGAACAAAACGCCGTCATCGCGCGATTAACATTTCACGCACATCGACAAACACCGTTGACTCTGCTGACACGCATCAATCATTCGGACAACGGGTCTGTCAAAACGTTTCGACCTTATGGGAAAACGGGACAGGTTTCGATCAGCCGAGTCGAAAAACATCGAATCGATTCCCATCTTTCTCCCCCCTCCTTCGAATTTCCATTTTCCCTGAACTGTTTAATAAAAGAGTGAAACAGGGAGGGGGAGAATTTTCTTGGATCGATGCCTTTCGCTTCCAGGGACGAAACTTTTGAAAAACTTTT
This sequence comes from Apis florea, assembly GCF_048593485.1. Taxonomy (NCBI): domain Eukaryota; kingdom Metazoa; phylum Arthropoda; class Insecta; order Hymenoptera; family Apidae; genus Apis; species Apis florea. The sequence goes on along the minus strand of NW_028256430.1, from coordinate 108,418 downwards.
CGCTGACGTGACTTCTTCCTTCGATCGTAAGATTTATCCGAATCGTATTTGATATCGAGGATTCTCGGACATTTTCTTTGTCCTTCTCGAAATAATGGGCGAAAAAGAACGACGATTTTTGAATAGATTTTTATGGAAAGAATTTTTGAAACAATTTTGGATGGAATGGGATCGCTCGAATACGATATTTAAATATATTGATTTCTACTAGAAAGCACTTGTGAACTTTAAATAATTACAGAGAGGAAGCGTGAAATTGATCAGTTTCTGACTTCTGGTTTCGTAATTATAGTGTCGCGGAAGGTGAGATCGATGTTTCAAGTTTTAATCCACTTTTTTTTTTTTAATATAAATTATTATTAAATTATTAAAGATCGTGAGAATATTACGACGAGCAATAATAAATTATATTAATGGATCAAACGTTTCCCTCGAATAAACAAAATTGTATTCATAGGTGAAAAATAATCAAAAATGTGACAAACCGTGTAAATTAATGCATTACTTTCCTTTTTATAGCAACAAGAAAAAAAAGCCAATATGTGAATAATATATTGCAAAAGTAAAGTTTTGTTCAATTTATATTCGATTCACATTAATAAATTCACCGGGTACAAGCGAATCAAAAATAATCCAACTATTTGCAAACCAATTTTATATAAATTAACAACCCTTCGAGCGAAACGTTTGAATAGAGATTCCTTGAATTCTATTGGTCAGACGAGAGACCTTTCAGGTGAGCGTCATTTCCCTCGGATTTTCCACGAGTATTCTCGGGAAAGTCTGATTATCAGAATGTCCGTGAAGAGCGTTAATGGTGCTGGCAGACCACGATTTATTGCTATCCATTAAAGAAAACTCGGAAATGTCGCCTCCCTATCGTAATAAAACCGTTTAAATAATTTGCGAAACGAAATGAAAAAGAAGAGCGAGGTATCGTTAATCCTTAATTGTTTGCTCACTTCCTTGGAAAAATGAATTGTATACCCTTTTAAAAACGAATTTTTACATCACCATTTTCAAAGGAAAAACTTTTAAACAACTCGTGATAAAAAAAAGGATTTATAATTTTTAGCGCAATATTTCGTTAAGTAACGAAAAACTCTTTCTTTTTCCTGTACTGTTAGAGCTCTAGCTCCACTGTTACGTAGAAATTAAATTCACAAACGAGATTGATCGATACCAATTTCTAATGATAATTTATCATTAAACGTAGACTTGTAGGGTGATGTGTTACGAGAGCACGTTTACGATTTAATCACGATACAAACTGTTTCTTTTCCTTTTCTCGAATTTAGAAAGGAAAACAGTCAACAGTTACAAAGAACCATAAACAGTATTTGCCTACTGTAAAAACCAACCTCGACAAACCAAGAATCGTTCCAAAAATCATCTCTCTTCCTTTTTTCATCCATCCTCCTAATTATTTATTCGCTTCAATTCACGGAAGAATCGAAAAATAAAATAAAATCGTCGAAATATCACGCCAACTCTCTCGCCAATACCGCGATTTATCATCCTCCTGATAAATCGGCGCCCGTCATCCCCCCTTTTTTTCGGATTTCGTTCCGTCGAGATCTCGACGCTCCAATAAAACGCTCCCCGCACCTGTCTCGTCCCGCGGGCGCCCCGGGTGCATTAGACAGACGCGAAAACAATAGCCAGAGAATCGTAGCCGCTTCTTCCTCTGAAAGCTGTCGCCAAAGTTGGGCGGCCGATAGAAAGCTTTGAAGCCTCGCCACCGGTGGTATAGGTCGCGTTTTTCCAAGTGACTTCCAAGTGGTTGGAAAGGTCTGGAAAGCCGTCGCCACTGGAGTGCCGCAAAAGGTTACCGTGTCCATTCATTGTGGCGCGACAGGCTGGCTGGCTGGCTGGCTGGCCCCTTCGCTCCGTTTCTCGAGGGCCTTTCTCCCTCCCTCTCTCTCTCTCTTTCGCGTGATGCGAACTCGTCTGAAAAACTGTTTTTCACTGTTCCTCCCTTTTCTTATTCCTAAGAATTGGGTGTAAACGCGATCAATCGTGACGTGACGCGTTGCAACTCGAATCGGCGCGTGGAACGACGTGACAAGGCTTAATCCGTTCGAGGAAACGTTTTGTTTGTTTTCGAAACCCCACTGGCCAGTTTTATTTTTAGCGTGGATGGAATCGTTTTGGTGGAAATAGAAGTGGATTCGAAGTATTAAAATTTTCGAGGATTCATAGATATATTATTCGAGTTTAAATTTTGTCCACTGATCTTTCTTCCTGTTTCGAAAAGTCGAAATAGTTTTAATACTTTTTATTATGGAGATATAGTTCCATTCGATGAAGAGGGATCTTCAAATTTGAAACGCCATTTCAGTTTGCCTGATGAAATTCTTTTTTTCTCAGTCGTATCTCGCGAGTCAGAAGAAAAAGAAGATGGAAGTCTTATCCGACTACGTTTACTCTATGCATAATGCGTTTATTTAAAAATTCTGCGTAAGAAGAATGCACAATATCTCTCTTCCAACTTGACGACACTTGTCAAGATCGTGGAATTTAATCAACAATAAAAATTCATAAATGAAATCAGTGAATTACAGATCATCAGATGGATCTCGAACACTTTCTTTTTAACCCTTTGCACCATATAACATAATCGTCGTCCTACATTTTATTATTATACATTCTAGAGACATCTCTAGTTACTCGATTGATAACCTTTTTTAAATCTAAATACCAGTGCAAATTAAATTAAATTATTCCTAAGAAGATCAAGAAGAAAGATCACAGTGACAAAATAGTCTGCTTGAAAAAATAATCAAATAATCGTACGATTTGAGTCCCTTGAAATTTCTTCGTTGCAAACACCGTGTGTTACATCCGTGCATCCCAAGCATATTCTTCCTCGTGCGTATTGCACGGGCGCAGATCGGGCGGAATCATCTCGACGAGTTTGTAATCTCATCCCAGCTGGAGGCATCTTGGTTGATGGAGGCCGGCATTGTACGCTCTCATGAAGAGACAACTATGAGAAAGCGACGTTCTTGTGTCTGGGAAAATAACGCGCAATACTTCCTTCCTCTTTCCTCTTTGTGTAATATCGATCAGTCTTCCTCGAATCAATTGTTCATTTTGTGATTCGATTATTTTATTTTCCATTTAAAGGTGGCTCGATCGTCAGACGCGTAATCCGTTTCGGGGATGCAAGAGTTAAAGGGCCAGGCGATCGAACGTTTCGTCGTATTTTTCCACCCTCTCGTCCCCTTTTTCCCCCTCCGTGTTTACCAGCATCGAGCACCACGGCCATTAGCCCGGGGGACGTACGATTTCGAGTGGGCATCGATGCTAATGACGGCCAGTTTTCCAGACCGGTCACTCGTCAAGGACAATGATCCAACGAGAGTGATTCAACGCTCATAATTTCGTGCAACGGAGGATTCCTCGATTTCTATCTCGTATTTTATCGCATTGGTATTTTTTATCACTCATCGCGCAATCAACGTGTAAATTAAAGTGATTGATATAAGATGAGTGTTGTTTTTTTTTTATATTCAATATTTAAAGCATAAATGTTATCGTGTCTCTGAAAAGAGGACGAGAAGAGGAAACTTTTAACATTTCCTCAGAATAGCGAAGAAAGTAAAAATGTAGTAATAAATTGTGTGTATTACGAAATAGAAATTCCAAGATCATTCATGGAACAGTATACCACGTCAAATTATTATTTATTACAAGTGGAAATATATAAACTGTATCAAAAACGCTGATGTATAGATATTCAGAACAATTTGGAAGAAAATTTAGTAAATAAAATTTAAATTAGACGAGTAGCAGCACGATTTCTTCGTAAAATCAATTGTCGTAGCCAATAGAAATTTGAATTTGAACTTGATCAAACGAGAAGCTAGTTTTCGAAATGCTCGTCGATATATTGAAAAAAATTCACTGCTCTTAGTTTCGAAAATCGTCGGATATTCCTTCGACGTTTTGTCGTTCCATCCGCATATTTTATTTCTGAAACGTTCGTGTTCTCTCTCTTCTCTCTTCTGTAAAAACGAATATCATTTTCGAGTTCTACATTCTTCAAATGAGAAGAAGAAAAACTTGGCAAGTGACAGTCTCTGTGTTTTACAGTTTCGAAACTGGTCTCGTCGAATTGTTTGAAAAAAATAAATACGTTCGAATATTCGTATCGTTTCAGAAAAATTGTCTGAAATATTATAAATAATTCCTCAATTCCAATGGGACAACAATCACGTTAACTTTCAACAGAGAAATAAATAAGATTTAAAAATTATAGAAAATTCTTATTCGAAGAACAAAATAAAAAGGACAAAGGAATAATAATAACGAGACAAAAGTTTTCGAGCGATCCTTTCCTTTTAGGTAGGAAAAAAATATTCTTCCAAAGCAGAAATATTCGAAACAACGAAATTATCCATCCATTTATTTTCTATCTTCTTTTTCTTTTTTTTTTTTTTTTTTTTTTACGTATTAAAATCCCTCCGTTTCCCAACAGTACAGAACTCGTACGCGTGACTCGAGACCTAACCCGACCTAACCTCGAACTCCGTTACAAAGATGGCAGATTTAATTTCCGCGCGAACACGATCATGTAAAGTGCGACGATAACATTTGCGTTGCAAAATAATTACGAACGGGGCACAAAGGATAAAAGTCGTGGAGTTAATCCTTTGAAGCAACAGGACGGCATACTCCTCCCTCCACTCTCGCTTTTGAATTTGTTCGTTTGTTTTCTGCAAACATATATCGCTATCAACCGTACCCCGCTTTATCCGCGTGTCGTCCTAAAAAAGAAGAAAACAACAAAAGAAGAAAAGTTCTTCGAGTTTAATTCCTCCTGCTCCCCCCTCCAACTTCGCGGTTTCCCGCGCGACCCATTTTCTTCTCCCGAATTTCTTTTCTTCCCAACGTTTTTCCAGATTTCATCTTCGTCGCGATTTCAATTCCTCTTCGCCCGGGAAAATAAAATTTTTTGAAAATCTTTGTTCTTTCTCTCTCTCCATCTTTTTTCATCGCGAGAAATGTGGGGAAAATATGGCTCGTTTTCTTCTTCTTCTTTTACGCGTCGATGAAATTTAATCGTTGAAAATTAAACTTCTGCGTTGCATTGAATAAATGGAGTTTATTATATTCGAAGGAATATCGAATGTATTTAAGTTGGACGTCGATCGTTTCGGTATAAAGAGACGGATTGTCGAATTCTAGTAGAGTGAAGTTCGCATTTGAATTTGAGTCATTTTATTATATATACGAGTTTGAAGCTTGAACGAAAAAAGGAGGAGGAGATTTATAATAAAACGAGATGTAGATTCCTGGAAATTGTTTTTCCACGATACTCTTAGGAGCTTCTTTCATCAAAGCAATCGTATAAATATTATTTTATACGATGGTCAAAGTGCATCCAATGAATAGTATATTTTGTAAATAATTTTGCAAACATTCAAAGGCTCGTTAAGAAGTTCAGCCTCTGAAAAAAAGAAACGGAAAAATCACTTGGAAAAGTAAAAAGTTATTCAAGATAACTTGTCTATCAATAGTCAATACATTTCAATTATTTCTTTCATCCACGATTTCAATTAGAGGATAAATATTTTAATTGTACGTCGATAAATATTATCTTGCGGAACAAAATCTGCAAATTGATGATATAAATGTTATTTTTATAATATTTTTATAAACGAATATATGTACATATAATACGAAAGAAATACGTCCAATTACGTGCATCGTCCGCCATTTAATAACGAAAATTCGAGTTTTAAATATTGCAGGAATTTAAATATTCGCGGGGAACGATAACAATCTTCTCGAAATTATACAATCGCGTACAAAATCTCCGTTAAATCGGGCGATTTTCAAAAGAAAGTTTTATTAATCATAAAAATAGTTCGAAATGAATAGATGAACGACCATTTTTACTCTTCCTCTATTGATTGAAAGTTTCCATAAAATATTAGAAGCTTTGCGTTCTTTGATTTTGATTTTTAAGCTAAATTAGAGCGCTCTTTTTTCAAAAATCAGATCTAATTTAAATCTAAAAAATCGTAATTTCAATCCCCACGAAATAGTGATATACAGACATAGGAAATTACGATTTTCAAGTGAAACAACAATAATCGACTTTAAAAGAGCTCTCTCTCTCTCTCGTTTTCAATTTTCGCGCGAATCCGCTTGAAAAACTGGAGCCAATTTTCGATCGCTTGGATAATTTTGAACGATGGCTTTAACGATGCGTCGCTTAGGCTGAAAACTGTCGTTCAAAAATTCTCGAGCGAGGTGGATAACCGGGCTAATAGTTTAATGGATCGCCATACCGTTGTCCGCAAACAAAACATTTCTACGCCGTTTCCGCCTGTTCGATACAAATAGCGCGATAAATCACGGTACTTAGCGTTAATAGGATCATGTCGCAACAGGTCTGATTTATTTGTCACGGGCTGCAGCAACTAGATTTTCCCTGACTTCTATGCGTCAAACGCATATTCGTTTTTCGCCCTTGAAATCGTGATTTCCAACGCTTGTATCCCTCGTGCTAAATTCGATCGAGTGTCGATAAGCGACGAATTCGATTCTTTCTTTGTTGCCCATACTTTAACAGTGAAATAAAAATGTTTATACAGATATGTGTTACGTTTCATAAAATTTAAAATATTGTAAAAAAATACGAATACGTTACATCAACTGTTTACATGAACTTTCAGAGAAGAAGTGATGAAAAATAGACAAGATCGATCGCTCGCGAAATATGATTGTTCTTCTGTTACGAAAAAATTCCATTGCTCGACTAATCTTCCCTCTGTTGGCTCAAATAATAAGAGATTCTGTTACATTCTGATAAAGACATACAAACGATTAATTAAATTTTAAGATATCGAGAAGCAGGAAATTAACTCTTCTTCTTCAGTTGAGAAAAACAAAATCTTAGAATCAAGTCAGATTCTAATGCTTGCTGACTTAAAGAGGAGAATCGATTGGTTAGTTCAGTTTCATTAAATAAATTTATTGACACGTTCGTTTGAAATCAAATAATACGTGTTGTTAAATTGATATTACGATCAATTCAACAAACATGGACATATTTTGACTGTTATTAATACGCTGTTGATTGGCAATTTGTCAACTTCTTAATCTTTATGATAAAATAGAAAATGTTTTGCAGTGTTTCCAATTGGAAGTTGGAGTTTCGAAAATTTCTTCCTCGTTTTTTGCAGCTATAATTTTGATAATAATTGGAATAATTCAGAACGATCGTGATGCGATATTTTATTTTTGGCAAACATCGTTCGTTACTTATTGACATCGTTATTTGAAGACAATGGACGAGTGTCTTTTATTCCGTTTCTACTCAAGTGTCTTCTTCCGCTTTCGATCGGCGTTGCATTCCAAGCAACTACTTCAATGACATATCGATCAAGTATTGCAAACATTTTGCATATTTTGCATATTTTATTCCATCTATGATTCTATCAACACACGTGTTTCAAAAATAGATTAGAAAATTCATTCCAAGTTAAAATATTAACATCGACTCGATTAAATTCCAAATTTTTTTGTACATACGCATCGATCTTTATAAATTTACCTCTAGAATAATTCTACATAGATTCCTTTTCTTAACTTTCAAATCTCTAATCCCAAAAACTAAAAAATAAATTAAACCATTAAAATTATTATCACAATTGGAATTTATTGTTCGAATGAAAACAATCTCCACAATAAAGTTGGCATTCCTCCTCGTTCGCATTACTCTCCAGTACTAAAATCGTCGTATCGTGATGCAACTCTAACAACTTTCAATAACTTCCTCTAGTTACACGAGCCAACGAGCAGTTTAAACTCGCACTTCCTCGCGCTTCAACATACGCGCATAGTCAGACAGATATTTATTATCAACGGAATCGAACCACTGGCTGGACTCGTTTATCGGCTAAAGGAGAGGCCATCTTTCCTTTCCAACTCTTTTAAAGACACTTCTCTTCCGTTTTCTTTCCCTTCCATTCTCGTTTTCCTAATTGCACCATCCGATAATTCGATGAAACGCTTTGACTTTGCTCGCGCTTACGAAATTGTCGAGTCAATCAATCGATTGTCTTTGGTTTCGAGCGTGGATTGAAGCGGTTATTGGATGAAAGAAGTTATTATTATTATGTTTTTTCCGGTTGAGGACCTCGTTTCTTCGAGAAAATTAATTGCATTCATGTGCTTCAGATGCATTTTTCAAACGTGAAATATAGGAAATTTCTGTTTCTCGATTAAGAATAATTGGAGATATTTCGACGCAATAGGATATTACGATGCAAAATTGAAGAAAAATACAATAACAGAGATGCAAAGTATTATTGTCCAAAAAATGACTTATTCTGCAAAAACGAAAAATTAAAAAGGATAATATTATAAAATTAATATAAAAATTATCATGCTACCCGTTTTGATCAAACACACAACATTCAAGACTTTGTGAACGTGTGGCACTACGGAAATTGCCCGGTGGCAGTCCACCCAGAAGTCTGGGGTGCGATATAATGGTAGGTATGCTGAGTTTGCAAGGGGTGCGTAATGAACTATCCCTCTTAATCCCTCGTCGAATGCTTCAGATTCCGGACATCGCAACAGCCAATTAAAAATAATGTACTTATCAAAACAATTAAGGGATCGCGGTTCTCGAACAATTCAAAACCTTCATCATGAATACAAAATGACGATAAATTTCCATCCTCGAATATTAACCCTTTGCAATCGTATTTACATTTAACAAGGCTATACGTATCAATATAAATACACGTATAACCCACGATTCTTCGTTCCTTGCGAAAGGAAAGAGAAGAAGATGTATCATCGATGACATAACGATTTCGAATCTTCATCGACTAAGAACCGTGGCTCGCGTAAAAAAAAAACTCTTTACCTCTTCCAAGAAGGGAGCCACCTCCTCCCTCCTTTGTATTCTCTTCTCCTCTCGATCCAATGGTATTATTAACGAAGCAAACTTCTCTGGACAGGTGGATAGAGTCGAAAACGAGGAGATAGTCTGAAAAGAAAAAAGGGGGCGTAAATTGACAAGGAATATAGCAAAGGTACAGATGGAGAGGGAAAGTGACGGATGTAAATTGAGATGCACGTACCAGAAAGACACACACACACACACACATATATATATACAGCAGCGACGTGACATTTTGTCGGTCGCATAGACGGTCGAATCGATCGTCACGCTTGCCTTTGTTTGACTTAATTACCAGCAAGGCGGTGGTGGTAGATCGGTAGATAGGCCCCGCACGTCCGCCAGTCGAATCGAGCGGCCCTCGAGCGGCGCCCCACCGACACAGCTCGAATTCCGCCCGAGGCCAGACGCCCGGCGAATATTAGGGGCGATCGAGAGTGCTGAGTAAATTTCATCTTCTATGCTTCCGGCCGGTAAGCTCTTAAGAGCGGCATACATTTAACCGTGGTGGAAGAAAAGTGGAATGAGGAGGGGTTGCGGTTCGAGGAAGGCGCGAGTAACACGAGCCGCGGGTATAATAAGCCAATATAAATGTAAATGGAGGAGAAGTGGGTATATATATCTCGTATTTAGCGGTTTAAGTGAAATAACGCCACGATTCCTCGTTAAGGATCGGAAAAATTCGCGTTCGACAATTATTCTTGCCGTTTCGACTTTCACTGGTTTTATCTTAATCCCTTTTACTGTCACCAGTCTGACTCGTAATCAAGATTTCGGCCCAAACAGCACGAATTTTTTCAATCGAGATTTACTTCTTACCAGAAGATTCTTATAATCCACGTTGCAAAGTGCCCTACCGTTTGAGCCTGAATTTCGTTTCGAAGCTAAATGGGAAGGGGTTATTCTTAACCCTTTCGCCGCAACAAAAATGTGCTCGAGAATGTCATAGGGTATAAAAGTTCACTGAAATTCCATCTATAATTTTATTATTAAACGTTGCAGTGTCACTATTCTGTAGTTGGCATCCTTTCGTTTGTCTTCGATACGCGATCGTCAATTGTTACTGTTCTGTATAACCAAAAATATATCCATTCAGCTAAATTAATATATTTTCTTATTTATTGTTCACCACTGCAACCACTGTTAACCAACAAAGAAAAATCGTTGTTTCAACGGTGTTTATTGGAAAAAAAAAAATTGACGACAAAAATAATTATGTTTCCAGAGAAATGTATATCTTGTGCAGAGAGACTCGTATAGTAGCGAAAGGGTTAAGAATCTTGAATTTTCTTAAATTTTCGGTGTATATACGCGCTCATTCCACGCAAAACTCGCGTCTCGCGTTAAACAACCATCCCCCCTCGAGAATCAGATTCTGGCTCCTCCATTCGAAGAAAGAAGAAGAAGCTCGTGACACACACACACACACACACACACACACACACGCTCGCGTTCCTCCACGTATCGCAACTCTCGGTGCAAACTCGTTACCCAAGCGACAACGTAACGCGGATGAACTCCTCGATACAGCCTCGTGCCGACCAAACTTTCCCCTTGCACCACACACACACACAGAGAATCAACTTGCAACGCTACACGGTTAACTCGGCGGAGTTCGTTTAACACACACGGTGCATTTCGTGCGCGGTTAAAATGACGCGTGATTAATGGAAACCGTGGGTAGGTAAGGTAGGTAATTCGATCGAGCAAATTACTTAGGAGGAGGTCCAACTTCGGGGAAGGGAACCCAACTTCGACGAACCGAATCGGTGACGTATCGTCGGCTCGAAAAATCCAATCGTTAAAGGGAATTCGATTAACCCTCTCTCTCTCTCTCTCTCTCCTAGGTCTTTCCAAACTGTCACAGTGCTTGAGGATTAATATTCGATGAAACATTCGGGAAACTGGTGTGGCGAACCAGCGTCAACGAGGAGGAGGGGGGAGCGACCACCTTTCAAATCGATATCGGAAAATGTTGGTTCGAAAGTGGTTCGAGCAACGTTTTTAATGCGCGTATATTCATATTTGAGAAAGTAGAATGCCTAGAATGTAATTATATTATACGCTTAATAATGTGAATATATGTAGGATGCAAATGGTTAAGATTAATAAAAGAAATTATCAAAATCTCGCGTGCGTGTCGATGGAACACCGTTTCTCCACGAGACATTATTCTCTAAATTGCACAATTACGTATCAAGCATATTGATACTTTGTATTATCCGTTGCTTCCCGCACTGCACAACGCGTTCTACCAATTACTTTAAAACTTTCTCCTCTGTTCGCGCAAAAACTGTTCCACGAAAAGCACACAAAAACACACACGCGCTAATTTTTCCTCGGCAATTTGCGAAAATCGGTCGAAACGCGGATAAGAACGGAGAGAGAAAGCGATTGACAGACGATGGCGTTACGTATTCTTGAGGGAAAGATCGATCGGTGTCCGGGGAGGGGGTCGCGTGCCGCGGAGAGGCGGCTACCACGGGAATAAGAAATTACGTCGTGAGTGTCGGCGCGTGCCTCTCGATGCCCACAGCCGCTGCATCCATATGCATCGGCCGCCTCGTGAAGAAAAACGGTGTCGAAATTAACGGGGGAGGAGGGGACGGTTTTGCAAAGCACGGGATTTAGAAAGTTTCGCTCCATTCCGCGCGCGGTCGCTGCTCGTACTGAATACGAGTCGTAATATTTTCGTTTCGTTCGGGTCGATCGAGAAATGTACACAAAGGTTTTTGCGCAGATAATTTCGTGGAAAGTTTCCTCCGTTTGTATACGCGCGATGTAAATACAGAATATTATAGGTGTAATTTGTATTGAAAATAATTGTAGAAAGTTTTGTTTTTAAGTGTACGTGTGCGAGTACGTAGTTTCGTTTCTTTCTCGAATTTTTAATTGTGTAGAGTTGTGTATACGGCTTCTTCTTGGAAAATTAATACTTTGGTAAAAGTGAAAATACAGGAGAGACGAACGCGAGTTTCTAAACGCGTTTCTGAACATTTTTCTACTACTTTCTATCGATCGATGCTAATTATTTTTTTTTATTTTTTATTGTCGTAACGAGCAGAAAAACAGGAGCTAAGAGAAACTTTATAGAGTAGTACATAAGTACTTTTGTCATTTACATTATATACATTGTAATATAATAATTTATTAGTTTAACGTCATTGCGATTATTCGAATATTTGCATATTTATCATCGTTTATTTAATATAAAAATTTCAGATACGTAAAAAACGTAATTTAAAACTGTCCACCGAAAAATAAAAACTTCGATCGAGCTATCGAGGTAACAAAAGTAACGAGAAACTTGAAAAGTCGAGTCTTATTTAAAGAAAAAGAGGAGATAACAACTTCGCAATTTTGTCTCCTTTTTCTAAAATTTATCGACTTCGAGAGTCACGATCCCTCTTCTTCCTATCAAACTTCTCTTTCTATATATCGACCAATTACGACGTGATATCGAAACGACAGAGAGAGAGAGAGAGAAAGAGAGAGAGGGAAAGAGAAAATGAACTCAGAAGATAGGGCAAATTACAAAGCGGCGGGAAATTCAAGAAAGAAGATTGCCGAGGAATGTCCTCCTGCGATTTATAATCCCAAGAATATTAGGATCCTTTACGATAGCTCGTGACCGAGGCAAATTAGCCAACCACTCGACTGTCCTTTCCTCCCTCGAATTGCTGGAAGCCGCAGCAGGAGGGGGAGGAAGAAGAAGAAAAAGTTGATTATAATGGCGACGGTGAAGAAGTTGAGAGAAGCAACCAACCTATCTACTGTCTCCAGCGTGTTGCTGGCCAATGTACAATGTACTTGTTAGACTTGGTGCACGGAAATTTACCGTAACTAACGGTTCACCCGTTGCACTTGCCATGTTCTTGAACTTGTAACCGGTGCATTGAATGGAGGTTGCTGCAGGTTCTCTTACGCTCCAGCTTTATTCCGCCTCGATTTCTCCTCCAGTTCTTAGCGATGAATTTTTATAAAAGGAATCAAAAGTGATACGCGAATAGGATCAACAGAAAGAATTTCTTTTTTAAAAAAAGAAATTGACATCCGCGTTAAATCGAGATGCTTTTCTTTCCTTCGTCTGAATGGCTACGCTGAAACTGATCGGGGAGCAATTAAGAAACAGGTGCGTGTCGTAATCAAGGTATTTGGTGAAATTCTACGAAACTCTGTTCCCATTGTAATATATGGAAATTGGCTGGAGGCATTTGCACACGCGCTTGCATACATGCAAGCGGCTTGCAAGGTGCATTATGCTCGTATAAAATGGCATAAGGAAGTCAGGATCGAGCAGCCATCGTGCATCTTCGAGATCCATCGACTTCCATCCACGACCTTAATGGAATCCTTGCAATCCGAATACCATCCAATGAAAATCGCTCGTTTGTTTAGCCGCTTAACGGATCCTTTAAATCGATACGAGCGGTATTCGTGTAATGCTCCGTTATTTTTTTAAACATGCTTAAGGATTAGAGGGATATTAATTCTCCTATGGAAAATTTGAAAATTTAATCCGTACTCGTGTATATAATATAATATATCGAGTTGCTTTTCGAGAATGGTTCTGTATGTAATACAATTTAAATATTCTCTGGTATGCAAAAGAAAAAATTTTGTTCGATAAAATTAAAATTTGTAATAGGATAATAATATCGATAATTAAACTTGCTTAAAGCGATCCTTTTATATTAGAATCGGTGAAGAGTATATAATAATAACAATAATAAAATAAAATCAATATTTCAAGATCAATAATATAATATTCTTATCACTTTGCGTTATTAATACAAATTCGCGCAAAAACAATTAAAACACGGACAATTTGTTCAATCTTGTTACCCATAAATATTCCCCTGCGTTTTATTTCCAACATTTTCCAGATACGCTCATTACGATCTATCCAGCCCAATTAATCTTATTTATTATTCCCGTTTATCCCACCTGTACGATCTTTACAGCAACGTTTATCGATTGATCCATTATTATTTTTCCCCCTATCGTTAATATCGCGAGGAGAGCATAGAAAAAAATTCGACGCCACGATTCGAGAGACTTTTGTCCGGTTTAATTCGGGTATAAGATAGAAGCTTATGCTGTACTTGCGTGAAATGCATCCTGGCGGAATTAATTGGTGGTAAACACGTGAATCGTGGAAAAATTCGATATAGAGTGGACGATCATGATCCCGGCGGGATCTTGTCGTTCGTTCGAATTGCGCCACATTTTCAAGTGTCGTTTCCCCTCTGAAAGGTAGAATCGAATGAGAAAAAAAAATTTAATGAGAAAAATCAATGTGTCGAAAGCGAAGGCAAATATTTAGGGATTAATAATCGCGTAAAACGATGAAACGACATTTTTGTGTGCGCGTATCAAATTCAAATGATCGTAATATTAATTAACTGTCTCGACGATTTTATGTTTAATTTTTCTTTTTTTTTAGGAAAGAAAAGGAAAAAGCGTTTCTTTGTGAGATTATTCGATTTCCGAAATCCATTTCACGTGATTATATTTTAAAGCTGGGATTAGGTTAAAAGCTTCATTTCATTTCAATTTCGCGTGTATATATATATATAATTAATGTACTTTTTCGCAAATAAATTTTCTGCCCGTTGAAAGCGTGACGTCAGGATTATAACATATACAATGATCGAGCTTGGTGATAAGAAAGAAGTCTAACCCCCTTACGAATCGGCCAACACTGGTAGCACAGTATACCCTAAAAAATAATGGACACTTTGCACGCAGCAAACATTGTATAATTAATGCCACCACTTCACTCGAGTAGAAATTTAAAGAAATGATTTATGCGATTATTTTTTACGCTGATCGAGCATTGTTAAACCTGCCGTATAAATTTAGAGTAAAAGTCTCTTTAAAATTAATTTTATTAATTTTCGGATCGCCAATTTTCTGAAAATAATCAGAACGATAATTTATAATAACGAGAGAATCCTCAATCGAGCATTAAATCGATAAATAAAATTTCTACCCGATCTTCCGTCTCAAATCGTGCTCTCAATTAGGCGACACGTTCGAAAAGAATTCGAAAGGATTACTCGACCTTCCTTCTCGCAACCGTGCTTTAAATCTTTAAAACAAAAGTTTCCCATCCATCGATTTACGCTCGCGATTTTTCCCCCATTTTCCACCGCCACTTTTCTCACCTCTCGAGAGATCGTGGCAAAAGTGGAAAAACCGTTCGAATATAACGGCGGGCAATTGGACTTTTCCATTTTTAATTTCTCCTCCTGTATTAAAGAGAGAGAGAGAGAGAGACGGAATGGGAAAAGGTTGGGCGCGAAACGGCGCAATCCGATCGGATTAAAAGATCTAACGAGCACCGAGTTGTTAATTACTTAGCCGGCGATGGAAAGGGACAAAGATGAGGGAAAAAGAGAGATACCGGTGGCGCCACCAAGGATTATATCCGCGACACGGGGCAAAGACCATCAAGCTTCGCAACCAGTAATCAAACGTAACTTTTCTCTCCCTCTTTTTCCCCCTTTTTTCCTTTCTCTTCCATTCCTTTTTTTTTTTTTTTTTCTTTTTTTCGTGGCGCGCACCACCAAAGGGCGAGGCGCTTTTTATTCCACCGTGTCTACTCGTGGAAAACTCGTGTAATATAAAATACGCGTGCACGCGCCTGCAGAAAAGGTTTGAAGAAGGGAACTTGAAACACAGGAGAGGGCGATCGTGGTCGAATGAATGAACGGATGAATATATATATATATGTATTATATATGTGTATACACACAGAGGAAGGCCGTGTCGGTGAATATATATGCATTTTCGCCGAGATAAAAGCCAAACGGCCGGGGTTACCGAGAGGCTAAACGAAAAATCGTTGCGTTTAGACGGGAACCGAACGTTTTTCCCGCCCTTTTTTTCGTGCACGAGATACGCGAGTTACAGGATTCGATTGAGCGCGATGGTTTTTTTTCCTTTTTTTTTTTTTTTTTTTTTTCCTTCTTCAGTCAGCAGTTGTTGTCAGATGTTTCTTTCGAAATCGTTTTGAACTATTTGAATTATGATCACGAAACACGATGATGGAGAGGAAAGTTTTCACCGATAATCGGTTAAATGAACTTTGATCGAGCGAGTTAAGCTTCTGTTACCAGCGTGTTATTCGCGTTTGTGAGATACTTTTTAAAAAATCTGTTATACAGAGATCGAGAAAAATGTTGATCGAGATTCATTATATTAAGTTAAGTTTTGTATTTTGTTTCGTTTCTTTGAGTATGATAAAGTTTTTACACTCGTGTGATATACTTAGATTAATAAGAAAATGTGCGAAATGTTCATTGAATGTAAGGAATTTTGAAATAGCAGAGTGTTAAAGTAGCAAGTGTAACAAGCAGTTTTCTCAAAAACTTGTATCAGAATTATGTTCTCCAGGGTTCTTCTCGGAAAATAAATGAGATAGATAGGGGAATAATTTTCTCAAAACTTTTCTCTACGAAATACATCGTAAATTTTTATATTTCTTGATAATTTCGACACTAAACGTAACTCATTCTAATCTTTGGTCCCTTTGTGAGACTCCACTTTCCTTCTGCACTTTTATTGTTTCGAAATATTAATGAGATAAGAGGTATTAAAAAAAAAAAAAAAAAGAAGTAAATAAATAAATGAAAAAATAGTCGAATATTAAAATAAAATTTAAAAATATACCAATTAACTAAAAATATTTTAGTTTCTTTTTATTTTTTTTTAAATTTCTCACCACTTGTGGAAATTTATTAATATTTATAACAAACGATTATAGACACGTGTGTATGCGAATAAAAAGGATGAAAGAAAGGGACGTGTAAGCTGGTATCGGAATAAACGATCAATAGCTCGAACACTTTTTATGGATATAAGCTGATTTCAAAAGCTACTTCTTTGTAGGAAAAAATCTGTTTTACACAGCTTTATAATTTATTCTATTTTATTCTTTTTTGAAAAAAAAAATCCTAGCAATTCCTACTCAAATTTACATCAAATTTATAAATTAATTCTTCGTTATTAAATTTTTCTAACAATACAATAATTGCGAAAAATTATAAAATATATTATTCGAAACGTATAACGTAATATAAAATAACTTCAAACGATTTTTAATTGAATAATGGATATCGATCTAATAATTTAATGACAATATTATTAATTTACACGCTTAATATTCATTATCTCTCTCTCTCTTTTTTTTTTTGTATTCAGAATTGATTATGCTACAACTACATTAACAATATCGATTATCGATTCCATAAATGATATTTACACCATTTATTGCTTTTCCAACTTTAATAAAGTTGTCAATTTCCACTTTTAAAACATGAGGCACGAGTTTTAAATAACAAAATGTAATTAGGAAGGTAACATACCGTGAGAAATCGTGAGAATTGGTTATACACTTTGGTTATATCTGATATTTATTATCCGATATCGATAGATTCCCATTTACATGGGAGTAAATTATTTTCGAATACGTTTAAATCTGCATAAATTTCCTGACTGATGGCTAAAAAATAAATGTCAGCAGTTACAGAAATCGTTTTAATCGTTAATGAGAAAACACGTTCCACGATACCAATTTCAACGAAACTTCGTCAATACCTGATAACTGAGATATATGCTTGACTCGTGTCATTTGCATAAATCCTCCCAATAATGGAAATACTTCATCATTGGTGAATCGCTGATTTGTTGTAGTCTTTTTCCTTTTTTTTAAATATCCTAATGGATATTATCGTTTATTGCTTAAATAAAATTTATATTATACACGGAATTATTTCAATTCGTATATTTATTCTGCTTTATCATAAATTTAAAATTGTATAAAATACCGTGATATAATTTTTTTCGAAGCAAATTTATATTTGTAAAGTTTTCTCGTGTATTTCTTTATTCCACACACACACAAAAAAAGTTAAACGATAATTAGAAGAACAATTTAAAAAATTTTACTTCTTTGTCACTTCTTTCTCTCTCTCTACTCAAAAACGTACATACGTTGAAAGAACTCTAATTAACCTTTCGTGGACGTAACGTTTGTTAAATTTCAACAGATGTGATAAAAGGAACAGAAGGATATTCCTTATGTCATTACAAGAAATTTATGACAAGGAAATTTCCATATTATTATACATATTTCACGGAAAGAGGAAATTTCAAAATTCCATATACAGACAGAATGAAGAAAAACCGATATTAACCCTGCCAAAATATTTTATCCATTATTATTCCTCACAAATTAATCTCAAAAATCCACGATCTTCTATCTCTTTCGATTCGATCTATTCTTCATCACTAATTTATTCACCAAAAAGAAAAAATATACTTTCAAACCCTCCATCTCGCGATTATCCACTCGACGGTCAGAAAACAAGCCAAATCGTACGCTCATAAATTCGTCGACGCTCGATTACTCCTCCTTACCCACCCTCTCTCTCTCCCCTTCAACTCAGAACGACTGCGGGACCCTGTTGGAACATCTTGGAAAGTGTCGAACGCAGATCCCTTTTCCGATCCCTGCCAACTGCCCAATTCAAGGGACGACTTCTACAATCGGATGAGCACCGATGTAGAATGCTCTTACATCCTCCTTCCTCTCTCTCCTTTTCCTCTCTGCCTGTCGAAGCGGAGAGCGCTTTATTGCGGTCGCGTTTGTAGAGTACATGGATGAAAAAGCATAACGTGAATAACCGCGAAGGGAGAGGACGTGGAGAGAAAAGAGAGAGAGAGTGTGCACCAGATACAAGGGAAGGCAAGGGAGAGTGGAGAGTGGAGAGGCGAGTCGTAAAACGTTGGGTTTTGCAAGAAGCGGCCTGGTGGCGGCAGTCGCGAGGGTGAGAATGGAGAAGGGAGCCGGCACAAAGTAGGCGCACCGCTTTATCGTCGACCAAGGCTCTGAGAGACACTCTCCTCCACCGTGTTCTCTCTCTCTCTCTCTCTCTCTCGATTCTTTTTTTTTTTACTCGCCCCCTCTGCTTCCTTCCTTCCTCTTCCCCTCCCTTGAAATTTCCTCCCCCTCGTTCGCCGATTTATCTCTCCTTTGACCGGTCCTCCTACGCCTCTTTTCTCTCTTTCTCTTAATTCCATGTCTCTTTGATCGACCCTTTCTTCTTCTTCCCCTCTTTACTTTATCGGCGTTCTATGTGATTCTATGTGTATATATATGTGTGTGTATGTGTGTGTGTGTGTGTACGGTTGTTCATCGTCGTTCGAGCTGGAAGAAATTTTTTTACTTCTCATCTCTTCGTTCACAATTGTCCACTCTTGCTCTTACTTCTTTAGACTTTGTGCCTCTCCCCTATAGTTCTCTTCTTTCTTACGTTCTATTTTCCGTCTTCTCTTCGTATCACCAGACTTCCCTAGATTTAAGGAAGAAGAAGATATCTCATTCATTCACGATTGTCCAACATTCGGCATCATCCCCATATTCTTCATTCCTCCTCGTTCTAATCTTCGCCTCGAAAGAAAAATCTCGTTTCTCCATTACGTTCAACTTTAAATCCTAGAATCTTCCTTCGAGCACACTTTATATCCCTCCTCTTTTCCCCGCCATCATCCAAGTATCTTCTTCTTCTTCCTCATCGTTCTCCATCACCCCTGCATCTCTATCCACCGTAACAAGTTCTTCTTCCTCCCATTCAGGCGCATCGATGCACCCGCCCACGCGCCTCTATCTGGCTTATAAATCTGCGCGCGTGGGCGTGCAGCCGTACGGCGTATACGGGCAAAATCCATTCATGGATCGCGGTGATGAGGCGTTTTATAACGCGGTAAAACCGATCTCCAGGTGAGAATCGCGCCGTGAGATAGTGGGCGACCAACGAGGATTCTCTTCTCCTCGAAAGAGAGAGAGAGAGAGAGATCTCGTGTAATACAATTTTATAAGGATACCTTACGATTTCGAAGGTGGAAAATCTGGAATCGTTCGGTCGAATCGACGAGGCTCTCTCCCATCGAGTGTAGCTGCAGGCCAGTTGATTTATCATAGGCCATTTATCTGCAGGGAGCGACGTTTTGACGAGGGAGGAGGGGGTGGTTCAGATTTTGAGCAAACTGTGCGCGAAATAGGCGCATAATAGACAGGGTGTAACGGTTTCGGCGGATATTATGGATGCGTCGAATTATGGATATTCGATGGCGTGTCACTGATTCTGTTTAGCTTCACGCTAGCTTCAGCATAAAAGAGGGGAGGGGGCGAGTTATTCGTGTTATAATTTCGAAAACGTTTGATTGTTTTTAATCAATCCTTCTTTTCGAATAGTCGATAAATTGTTGGACGGTGTTATCTATGTAGAACGAAACAACAAGAAGGTTAAAAAGTATCAAGAAAAGAAAACCTTACTAGTTTCGTATAACAAACTTTACAATGATCGTCCTATCTTTTAAAACGCGCCATCGAGCCTCTTTCAACACGATAAAAGTTACTGAAAACGGGAGGGAGAGAGAGAGAGAGAGAGAGAGTGAGAGAGAGAGAGAGAGAGAGAGAGAGAGAGAGAGAGAGAGAGAGAGAGAGAGAGAGAGAGAGAGAGAGAGGAAGAATAATAGACATAGAGGTTGGGAGAAGGTAGATTCGGTGCTAAGAAGTTTCTCAATGTAACTCCACCATTCGATCTGTTCCAGGCGAGGTGATTGGCCAGCGGTTCCTGGGAAACGAGAGCCACGTGGAGCACTTCAAGCTCCTGGAGCGCGCGACCACTTCCATCCTGATTGGCGCCAGGTAATTGTTACGTGATTCGATTCTTTGTAAAGGATGGAGAGGGAACGGTCATCGGCTAAACCGTGGATACACCCACGTTTCTCTCGAGTCACTCCCTCGATGACGAAGTCTCCCCCTCCTTATGACGTGTCCTCTTTAATTTTACATGAGAGCATTCCCTTCCTGATCGATCGACCACCGGGTCTTTTCGATACCGATGGAATAAATTTCTTTCAATTATGGAAAACGAAGATTCTCGCGCTTGTGATCGCGCAATCGTCGAGATTTTGACGCGTGAAAGGTATTTTTATTCGTTCGATGATTGAGATATGATGAGATTTCTAACGTAAGAATATTAGATGTTTCTATTTTGAAATTTTCTAAGATTTTTTAATTGATTTAAATGATCGTTCTGAAGGAAACGAAAAATTTTGGAAAGATAGAATTATGACATTACGTATACAATTTTTTGAATAATGATTTTGTTGAAATTTTGTTTTCAATAACAAAAAGACGTGCGATTGTTGAAGTTGTAGCGACAGGAATATATATCGAAGTTCGCACAGGGGGAAGTTATTATCGATCATTGTGAGTCATAGTTACGTATCTATCATCTGTGTTACTAACCACTATCAATCAGTTAGTTTATCTTTAAATTATCATCTTAATAATATCATCTTAATGTTTTAATTATTGAATTAATTGGAATTTTAGATATTGGATATAATTTTCAATTCGAGAAAAAAGTTAATCAATTATTTCTACTTTTTTTTTTGTAATTGAGGAAACGTTTTATTTTTAATTGAGAATTGTTTTAATCTTGTTAAATATGATATATTTAAGAAGCAATCATAGATACTGTTTTGAACGCAGTTTCAGAATAATATTCAATTAACCATTGCAATAATCATTGGGCCAGAGCATTGTTGTCTACCTTCAGGGTAGCTTAATTCAATTATATCTCAGACTATTAGTGGTAGCATTTATCAGAGTATAATTGCGTTGTGTTAATAAGCATACTGTCGACGATTTGTTAAATTATATAAATATAATAACATTAATTCTAAGGTAAATATTGTAATGTTTGTTTCGATACAAATGAATTAAATTTACAACAAAATTTCTTTTATATCTCGATATTATAAATTTTTTCATCAATAATTCGAAGAAAATACACGATTAATTTTATTTTTGAAAAATTTTCTCGATTCTATATAAATATATAACGTGATTATACATTCATGATACATCTTTGACAAGTCAATTTCAAGCAACAAACAAACAAAAGTTAAAGGTTAAATTAAAGTATATCTCACGAATATAGTAACACCTTAAAAAGTTATGAACCCTTTTTTTTTTACCACCCTCTATATTTGCATATAAGCGTTTACATTAAAGGCAATAAAAGTGAGCCACTAGAACGATATTACTTCCACGAGGGAAAGCCAAAAGTAGCTGTAGTAAAAGGAATGTAAATTTTTTTTTTGGGGGGGGGGGGAAGAAGAGGAAGGAAAGAAAAGAAAAAAAATCGTAAATTTTAAATAGCTTGAACGAAAAAAAAAAAAAAAAAAAAGAAACACCGAATTCCAGTCAACTATGGTTTACATTTTCGAGTTTCAACGATAACGTATTCCCTCTAGATAGAGGCTCGTATTTCGCTCCTTTTAACACGTTCCTCACACTTTTCCTAGGAATATGTTTCACTTTAAAGGCGAAGGTCTATCGAACGAGTGTGCCGTGAAGCACGAAATAGAATAAAGATCAATTTTCCTAAAGGAAAATATGATATTTTTCTATTCCTCGAGATATCTTCTCAAGAGCTATCGATATTCAATCTTATTAAAATTTTCAGTTATTAGATCATGGATCGTTCTATACTTTAATCCTTTTTTTTTCCTTTTTCGTTTTTCTAGAAATCTAGAACGAAATTCATTTCTCGAGACGAAATGTGTTTTTTTTTTTTCATGAAAATTGTTAAAGAAATTAAATTAAACTTTTCCCTTCTATCTATTCCGGAACGAAGAAATCCCTTTGTGTGTGACAAAGTAAAAGTAACTTACGCGTTCGGGAACTTTTCTTTCTATTTCAACTCTCAGAACAAGAGACAGCCTCGTAATTTCGTGCATGGTTTTCAATGAATTTCTATAATTGGATTTATTTAACAATTTTTTAGAATAATTCTAATAACTACATTCGTTTCTACATAATATTTCTGAAATTTAATCTGTGACACATCTTCTCTTTCTCTGGTTTATTTTTAAAAAGCTAAAGCAGCATCTTCGATACACATTCGAGATTATCTATATCTGTAAAATATTTGAATAGCTCTACACTCCTCTCTCTTGTACTCAAACACTTGAAACTTCCACTCAATTTTATCTCTTATAATAACAAACAATCTTCTAAAATTCCTTCTTCACAATAACGTTCTACAATATTATATAATATCTACAGTGTTTCCTTTCAATTATAAAAAAAAATATACAAATGCTCTTTTTGTTATCAAAATTATCAATTTTCATTCGAACAAAAATATGATCTAATTATTTTAACTCATATTTGATGATGATCCAGAATTTAATAAAAAAAAATCATTCAAGAAACAGATGCAAGATAATACATTTCAATTTCAAACAAAAATTTCTTATCCTTTCGATCCTGCCAACGCTTACATTCTCCATTGCATAATTTTCAATCCTTTGAATCGCCGCGATAACACGCGTTTCCACGTGATGCGTGATACCATCGTGTGTTACAGATACAATAATGATTCGATATTACCTTTGCGTAATACACGATTCAAGGATCGTAATTTACAACCGCGAAGGATGAGGGGGAGGATGGGTGGTCGAGTGAGTAAACCATACTCGGTTGTTACCAGTTATTACAACGTGGTGGTTATTAGTACGGCATACTTCGTATAATTGCTCGGGTAACCGATGTAACAATAATAACAAGCTCGACGCTTTGCTCTGTTAATTATCGTGAAGGGCCCATCGTGAAGGGAAGGGATACTGATTTTACACCGACCTCCTCCGGGTGAGGCTTTGATTCGAAAGAGATCGACCTTCGAATTTATCACGATGCTTAGCAGGATCGAAGACGAAAGTTTGAATACATAAGAATGTCGATTCACTTATTGGAAACAATTCAATAAATAAAGGATATGAATTAAGGAAGTCATGTCATATTAGATGAGACTTCCTTTAAAAGCTCTAATATTATTTTCTTCGTGATACAATTGTATGGGAAAACTGATAAATGAACAAAGAATTTCGAAAAGGATGGCCAGAAGAGATTATCAATATTTTGAATAATTAATGAAAGACACTTCAATTTCGTTAAAAAGAAAAAAAAAAATCATAGTTCAAAAGAACTTGAGATTGGAACGCAAATTATTTCTAATGCGTGGCACAGATAGAGTTATTTCAATTGCGATCCTCGAAAATTGTTCCAAATTGAGTGTGTTAATTATTCGAATAATACGATAAATAAAATTCCGTTTCCCTTTTCATTGTGTCCAACGGATTTCATACGATGGAAAGTTGGAATTTCTCAATGGGACAACACAGTTGATAATGCTCATTATATTTTAATGTATCGTTGTTCCATGAGAAAACGGGATTACGATGTTCGTGGCTACGAAGGAGATTGTATTCAAAAGGATTTCCTTTCTCATGGAAATTTGTATTAACTTGGTCGTGTCGTTTCAAACGTTAAAAAGTGATCCTATCAACGTGGCAAAGAGAGTTTTCACAGGAGCGCGTTTTCTTTCGTGACCAGACGCTCTCTTAATCAATGTGCTAATTTCGATTTTCTTCTCTGTAGAGCATTCTCATAAGGCTCATCATGTGCATTCATTTTGATCATAAAACGTGTTATATATCTTTACGATTCGTCTTTTAAAAATATTTCCAAATAATAATTGATTAAGTTTGAAAAGATTGCATCGAATAAAAATTTAATTTTACTTTTTATTTTTAATTTGATTATAATTCCATATTTTCATATAGGAAAAAATTTGTTACGCATCATTGATAACTATTTTTTAAATCATTAAATTAAATTACTATTGCGATTAAACATGATACGTGATTAGAACGTTTTACCAACAATTTTTAACGTTTTTCAAAAATCGATATTACCACGTTGTTATTATGAATCAGTCATCGACAGCTAAGTAATGAACTCATCGATCATTAATATCTATGGGAAATTGGTTTTCTGGGAAAAAATGCACGAAACGCCGATAATCTAGTGGCCCAGTAAATCAATCCTGTTTGATCACATCACAAACTTGCATACATGTTCTTACGAAGATTTAAACTCATTATAAGCTGTGTTGGACGTAACTGCAAGTTAGCAGAAAATTAAGTGAGGCAGACAAACTTGCAACAGTTAATTGAACGTTAAGTAACCTGTTATTTTAATACGAAAGTGTAATAATAATAACAAAGTTATAAAATATTAGGAATCGTTGCTGTTTTAAAATCACAGTTATAATTCCATATATTTTATTCAATTAAATTATTGTTCCTTCAGCATACACAAATATAAATTTTCCTTATTTAAAAATATTTACTTCACGCTATAATAATTTACAACAAAGAATGGACAATCTTTTTTTCATAAAAGAACTCGTAATTAAGAGGGAAAAAAAAATAAGAATACCTATTATTAAACATTATTCGAATTTAATAATCTACTATATTCCATAAATTCAAACTCCCACGAGGAAAAATAAACGTAATCTTTTATTAATTATAGCATCAGAAAAAAGGGAAGATATAATTAGAAGAATATATCTTTTAATTTTCATTTGAAAATATCAAAAATAAATGCAAGCACAATATTTTCTCTCTCTTAATCATAATAATAATAATAATAATAACTGTTATCTAAAAACATGTTCGTATTACGAGAAAAGAAATTTTTTCTCTCGCAACAGAACGATACTTGATCAAGCTCATAATTGCTCCAAATAGATTCGATGAATCGGCCATGCATATACACGTGTATATATATATAATTGTATCGGTACGTATGCAACAATAACTGTCGGTATTCATGCGCGTTGTTCTGGTAACATAAATTTTTGCAACCCTGTTATTTTAATTCGGATTGAACGACTTTATTTTTCCGCAGCAGCGTTTCAACCGTTTTTAGATAAAGTGGTCTCTTTTGTTCCCGCTGATATACAGCTCGAAATTGCGCCGGTGTTAAATTCAAAAAAGAAAAAAAAAAACTTTTATCCTTCTCCTACCGACGCGTATTTTTTCTCGAGTTTTTTTTTTTTCTGTGTACGAACATCTTCCAACGTGGCCGCAATTAACGATGGAAATACAAATACATCAGCGCGCAATGTAAAGTGTGATTCAATCAGATGAATGGTGCACGAATTTCTCCATGTTTCTCTCAATTTGCTGTATAATATGGAGTTAAAGTTATATTATTCGTGTGTAATGATATATATATATATTTCTTGTTATAAATGATATTATGATCGAATGACATTTCATATTAAATGTTGTCCTTTTTTTATCGTCTTCTGGAACTTTGCTGATTCTCTGTATCTATATTGCACTACGTCTGTAACGAGGATGGGTTAAGTTTCACGAATCTCAAAGATTGTATGCGATTGATTGGATCATTAAGGATAAGTGGCGACGGCTTTGTCGCGATTAAATAAACTAATTACAATGGAACAGGGGCGAGCAAAGTTTCCAAGTTGTGCTACGTGTGACACATTAAAGGCGATACATCAGGGACAGCTTAATACTTGGGCTAACTTGACATGCAGTTTAATCAATTTAGTAGGAGAATTTATTAACATGTGTGTGAGATGATGAAAAAAAAAAAAAAACACGGTTGACTCGATGAAAAATGTCGGGGATTATTGAAATTAAAAGATTCTTACGAAGTTGTCAAAATCACACATACTGTAACAGATAATAGATAAGAACAGACTTTAATAAACATTCTTTGTATTTCGTTTAAAAAAGTTCAAGATTGACTTAATAAATGATTCCAGTGTGAATTTGTTTCTTAAATAGCAGTTTACATTATTAAAATTGGAAATAATGATAAAATTTACGTTTCTTGAAAATTTATTTCCAGATATAGTCTCGTGAAAAATATATGTATCACTTTCTCAATTTTCAAAGCCAATGATTAATCCTTTTGCCATGATGAAATCGATCCGTGTGGTATTCCATTACAGAATGGAATGTCATAACTCACTATATTTGGTAAACAGAAATCATAATTATATACTTAATTATGATACAATGTTATTCTGTTCCACTCTGATTTATTTATGTTATTAATTACCATAGTTTGATTGATTTATCTTGCAATAATATTATTGTCATAGTTTTATTTAATTGAGAATATATTTATTTATCTTTTGTAAGAGAAACAATATTAACACAATGTGAATCGTGAAGCAATTGTTATTTTAAATAATAAAATCCATATAAATTTTTCTTAATGAAGTTTATCTTTACAAAAATTTATATAAAAATCACAATTTAAATAAATTTAGAATCGATACTTGTAAAGTAAACTTATTATAAATAAACAGATTTTATAAAACTCTTAACTAATGTTACTATATTCGAAACAGATAGATATAACAATCCAATTTAATTCGAGCAAAAGAAATAATCGTGTATACCGCGTATTCTACCTTAAAACTCGATTAAATCGTATTAAAATTAAGAAAACTTTGAACCGCCATAACTTCGTAAATAATAACTTCCGATCAACGAGTGAGCGATCGTTGGAAGCGCGGAACCTTGCCCTTTAAAACGCTTTTTCATTTATCCCGATACGACTTCCGGTTCCCGAGATATCGTCGTGTAAAGCAAAGGGTAATTTTTAATCGTTTACTATCTCCGTCCTTATCGCTTATTCGGACCTCTCGCTCCCACCTCGACTCGCTGACCTATCCCAAACTGCAGACAAGCGGCAGACGCGATTCCTAGAAATGCATAGTACGCATTTCCAAGAAAAATAAGTAGGCCACTAGGTCGCGGACCCATTCATAATTTTTGCACCGTCTTGAACGATATGGACACTTCGATTCCTTATATCTCGGCAACCGCTTGGAATATCGGGATAATTCAAAAAGCGACTTCAATGGCATGATTCCCTCTATTTTCTGAGTGGATTTTGAAAACAAAAATTTTAATTTCTTTTCACGATTTTTACGCGAAAAAGTTCGAGTTTTATTTATGAATAATATATTTTATGATTGTAATGATCTGTTGCTGTGATGTATAGTATATGTTAATTTAAATTTGTTTAATTTTATTGTTTAAAAATAATTATTGTATGTTTAATACATTGAATCAAGTTGAATATTGGAATCGTGAAAGAATCTTCTCTTCTGAATATTTTAGCCAACTAAATAAACTTTCTCTTATTCCAAACGATCGATAATCACCATCACTTCGAACGAACCGTCAAATTTTTGCCAACGCGCGAAGATCTCGAAAAACATGGGATCTCGAAAAATACCAAACAAATGCAAATTTAATCAAAACCGGGCGACATCCCCTTTCCAAACATTCAGCTTGTAAAGAAAGCGGCAAATCAAGAGATTAAACGTGGACCGAATGTTTATTCGTTTCGCGAGAAGCATTCGAGCGCTTTTTCCTCCCCCAGCCGGCGTTCTTCCATCAAGCTTGTCGTAATTACTAATGCTTATCCCCACTCGAAATCGTGAAGAGGCGAAAGAATGCGCGGAAAGATTAGGCGAAGGATTTACGAGACGAGGACTTAACGTTTCCCTGTCTTTTTCCCTTTGTTCCAGGAACGCCATTTACAACATAAGTCTGCACGACCTGACGGAGATCGTCGACCAGGTGAGTGGGACCACTTTCTTTCTTTTTTTGAAAAATAAAGAACGCGTGTTTTATATGAAATCGAGTGAAATAATGGAATAACGTTTATCATACTCATTGCAAAACCTTAACCTCTGTGTTATCTACATGTAAAGAAACGATTGATATTGATTTACAGAAATCAGACTTATTACTTTGTTCATCTTTCGAGAAAGATCGTATCGTAATAAGAAAGAAAAGAAAAAGTACGAAGGTTTCTCCGTTCTATCCTTTCTTCTTCTCGAGCATTCCATTCAAGGATCAATCGCTAATACCTTGTCGAGTTAATTTCAATTCTTCTCGTTAGATTCTCGTCAAAATATTTCTCCCTTTCAATAACAAACTATAATTAATAATAAAAACAAACGTGATATATGCTTTCTATAAGCTACATAAACAATCATAATTCGAATCTCTAAACATTCAATCCCATCAAATTCTTTCTTCCATTCTTAAACACGATCGATCCATCCAACGCTTACCAACGTTTTTCACCGATATTATAATTCCGCTTCCACGAACAAAAAGTGGAAGATATAAAAAAAACCAGGGAGGAAGGAGACAAAAGAGGAGAGGAGGATCTGTGACAAGTTTAAAATCAGGCGAAAGGAAGCAAGAATAGATTTGCATGATAATAAGTGTTTTTCGTGTAATCCGAGGATCCCTCTGCAAACAAGTGAAGAGAATCGGACGATCGACTTTCTCGAGGCAAGCTGACTCATTCCACGAATAAGTCGCCAAATCCCCTCCAAAAAAAGACTGCCCTTCTCCTCGTCCCTTATATTTCACTATTTCCCATCCCATCAATCAAACTGGATAGATCTAGATCTCTCCCACGAGAGGCGAACTCGATCTGTGTCTCTCTTTCTCTCTCTCTCTCTCTCTCTCCTGTCTCCTGTGGCCGCGTGAAATCGACGCGGAGATGCGAAACTGCAATTGGAAGCCGGATATCGATTCAGGCACGTGTATCGTTAAGGGAATCGAGTCGAAATGATTCGTTGCGTTTTTCTTTTCAAACAATTTTCGTTACAGCTTGAAAACTTGGATCGATTGCATCGATGTTAAGGGCTGATTTTGCATATATCCTTACGTATCGTTCATTCATTTCGATTCTCTCAAGTATATCTCTTTTCGAGATACGATAACGTTATTTTCGAGCAACGATCGAGCACGATTCAATTCTCTTTTAATAGCTAGAGGATCATACGTGATGCCACGATTCTTTTTAGTCAGAATCGGCAGCAGAGAGAAAGAAAGAGAAAGAGAGAGAGAGAGAGAGAGAGAGAGAGAGAGAGAGAGAGAAGTTGAGAGGAAGACGTAACGCGATAAAGAGAGATCGATGGAGGGAAACGTGTTCCTTCCTTGGCCATAACGGTAAGTCGTTCAGGATGGAACCAGTAAAAGTCAGCGGATTCTCTGCACAATTCGTTTGTTTTTATCGCTCGGTTTTATGTATATCGTGGACTCGAAACGGTGCCACGATCGATTGTTTCTGATCCAGCAGATTTATCCTCCTCCCCCCTTCGCGATTTAGATATTGCTGCAATGACGTAAAATAAAATTTCGCGCAAGCGAGTTTCAGACAAATTATATTTTACTTATCCTTCCAAGCCAGAAAATATATAATCATCGAAATGATCGGTTTTCAGAAATTTTTTATCACTGAATATACGTATAACTCCTGGAAAATTAATTATTTCGTCGCCGTTTCAATTACTTATCATTGTTATTACGCCAATTGATGATTCCAGTGGCAGTGAAATGTATCCTCTTCCGTTTATATTAATAAACGAAATATAAATAGTCCGTCTTTGTCGTGGGATGATCGATTCGATACATTTGGCTTCCGGTTACGATCGTGCACGTCATCGTGCGGCTTGGTTGATAGAACGGTGACACGTATTAATCGACGTTTCTATCTGCCGACTCCAAGTCCTCATGGGCGATGTAATAAATTGGAAGCAATTACTCTTACACCGATACCGCTGCCACGAGATACGTTTGCCGTAAGCGTTGCACAATCTAGCAAATAGGATTTCTTCCTCCGGCGCGAATGATAAAAGTGATTGAAAAACTTCTAAAAATGGGACGGCCCAACGTCAATCCGTGGATTTTTATCGTGGATTCAGATATTTGTGATACTTTGATTCGCTGGATTATAATAATAATAATAATAATAATAAAAGTTAAAATTGTTTACTTGGAGAATGATTAATTTTATTTTATTATTATTGAGTTGAAATTCATGGTTGAATGCCTTGTTACAAGTTACACAGTTTAGAATAATAAATTTAACGAACGTACGAATGGGGAATGAGTAATGGACTTACAGATTTAAATAAAAAAAATTAATAATCGCGCTTCAATTTGTAAGTCAATCGTTCTTTTGTACGATTATATACAGGGAAATGAATATTTGAACGAAATAAATGACTTGTCATGAATCACACGTCTGAGATACAAAAATCTTTTCTTTTTTTAAAGAAATAATACTCGAGGAAGTTAGTGTTTCCAATGCTGATTTTCAATCACAAATTTTACTCATGATAAGATGTTATTTCATTTAACATTTACTTTTTACTTTGCAGTTTGCAAAAAGGAAAATGTAAATGTAAATATATTTATATTAAAATAATTAAAATCAGCATAAAAAGAAAACGATCATATATTTATTAGAATTTTCTATCAAAAATTCCTCTTCCATCATCGATGGATCATCTCAATTCAAATTGTGCAAATTAATAATCGATAATTTAAATAAAAAAAAGAGGCTATTGTTATTGTAACTCGCTCGATCTTCATTTCTTACTATCCTTAAACTATAATAAAAGTTGAAATTATACTAGTTTTTCTTTTTTCCTCTCTTTCATCGAGGCAACTGGAGCGCGACAAAAATGTAATATTACCTATTATTACACTCTCCATGAAAATTCATCGCGTTCCACACAACTAAAGGTCTCGATATTAAAAATTACATTTGTAAGTGTATTCCTTCTCCTTCTCTGTTATAAAACCTGCCGCCATATTGAATTACCAGGAAGCGCTAATTAATATCTGAAACCGTAGTGGCGCCACCATAACCACTTCATTTCCGCTACGATGGGAGAGAATTGTACTTCGATTATATCCACTCCCTTTCCACAACCGCTTTCGTGGCGTGGTGGATTTCGCGGTTACGGTATTTACAGAAACAACTTTGTCTTGCAGAAGTGGATTTCCGGATAAATTGGATTATTAACAGTTCACACCGTTCGAAATATTGATGCGCCCACTCTATCCAATTATTCCGTCCAATTATTTATGCCATTTCGAATTGCTTTACTTTTCGCGCGTTTATAATTATTTTTCTTGAAAGGAAAGTTTGCGGGGCAAATTCGATTTGGAAAATTTTATTTTTTTCATTCGTTCGAATCGAGAAGATTG
The DNA here is from genome assembly GCF_048593485.1 of Apis florea. Classification (NCBI taxonomy): domain Eukaryota; kingdom Metazoa; phylum Arthropoda; class Insecta; order Hymenoptera; family Apidae; genus Apis; species Apis florea. Next base: position 76,482 of record NW_028256430.1, on the reverse strand, counting down.
AAATTAAAGATAAAGCGCTTTTGACAAAATTAATATTGGCTTTTGTTTCAAAGATGATTTCACAATGGTCAACGATTTATTCCCCCGAGGAAAGAAATTTTTTGATCGAATTTTCGTAGATTTTATTTTTCATCTGCCGTCAATGGGATTATCCGTCAAATTGACGGATTCTAGATTTTTTATTAATGATTTTTGCAAGCGCCTTTAGCGAGATTAATATTGGCTTATAGCAATATCGACATTTTACATTTAGGTTTAGTGTTGATAAAATAATCATAATCGTAGACAGATGAAATGAAATGTCACATCGCAAAATATTATAATGTTCGAAATTCAATTTTAATGTATTATCATCGATATTTCGAAAAATAAATTGAAAAAAAGAAAATATTTAGAAATTATGAGTAACGTGTGTATTTTAAAGAAGATATATAACTTTTAATGCATTAATAAATATCGTTCATTACTTTCTATAAGAAGAGAAGAAGAATCACAAATGTTTTTTAAATGATACAATTTCTAATAAAATACTGTTCGTTATAAAAAAAATGTCTAACTTGTTCATAAGATTATTACTTGAAACTGTATACATCAATTTTCACAAAATTCAATTGAAGTTGAAACATCTTTTGATCGATGATCGATGTTATTATTAGCATCTGCATCTGTTCCAACTGTTCGACGATAATGCACAATAATTAACACTTCTGTTAATTATTCTATTCAATTATGATTATCTCTCGTCGTCGTATCAATCGAATCATTTATGTTTCAGCTACCGTGTCAAATCGATGACTCGTTTCCTTCTCTGTTGTTATCACCAACCAATTGTGGTAACCAATTTCGTATCCAACGATATTACGATCGAACAACAACGATATTTATTTTTGAAATATCCAGTCCATTTTTAACTACAAAAATTGGATGAAATTTTCAAATTCTTTCGTAAAACTTCTCCCTTTTTTGAAAATAATATTAATCGAAGTGAAATTACGGCTGTCGATTAAAATATTCAATTCATCTTTAATCGACAATTTTTTTGATTTATCTTCAACGTTTTTCCTATCTTCTCTTCTATATAAAACAATTGCTAAATTTTGTAAGATGCGAATGACGTTACATATTTGATCATTCGTAAGGAAATGATAATAATCATCTGCCTTTGTTCAAAAGAAATTTTATTTCTTTTCCCTTTCCGTAATGGATGAAAGATTTAATCAAATAATTGCGCAAAACATTGCCTGCACGTAGATCGTTTGTTAAAATGATCTTGGTTTAACGATCTGTAATACGACCAACGTCGTCATGAACAGTGCAAGGTGAAAGTCTTTCGATCATTTCACTGTCAAGCTCTTCCTGCTTTCCCATGTCTGCATGAACAATCAATTACAGGCAATCCCTATAGCAAGTTTCTCCACCATTGCAACGAGGACACGCAATGTTTCATGTTTTCTTCAAAAATCTCGTTCCAAAAAGTCAGAATTGATTAAAAAAGTAAGGAAATTGAAGGAAAATTTATATCTCTATTAAAATGAAGTCTTATCATCAACACGTATCTTTCCTTTTTTGTATTTATTATATTATTATTAGATATTTTAGTATTTTTCGAAAAAATTTTCTTCAATAACGAAATACATCTTTGAAATATTTTTCTTCATAATGAAACGATATCGTGTTTGTTGTGCATTAATATTGAAAAATTAATATTAATTTTTTTATGATCATTGCAAATATGTAAAATATTATTTGCAAGTCTGGGAAAAATTTGAAATAGTTTGAGATATTTTCATAAATAAATATTACTTGCTATTTATCGAATTATGAATTATCGAAAAAAAGGAGGTACAAGTTTTTGCATACAAAAGTTAAAAATGTTTAGAATTTGTTTACTCGAAATATTATTATTTCGTATGAATTAGTATGAAAATATACATACATATAAATATTTGAAATATTATTTAAAAGAAAACTTTATTATTCACAAAATTCTCGTACTCCACTCGAAGAAATAAAAATATTCATTTCCATTTATTTATTTTAAAAATCTATTTTCTCTTAATCTTTTCAATGTTCAAGCTCCACTTTACTTTCAATAATACTTCAATATTAATCAATGCAATTTCCCAACAATTTCTGAACAACCTGGATTTCATTGGATTTTAAAATCCAGAATCCAAATTAAGATATCGCCTTTATTTATCAATTTCAATTAAACGGTATATAAGAGATACATTAATTGCTCGACGTATTTTTTAAAGAATTATTTTATACAAAGAAAACATGGATTCTTTTACATTGTATCTAACAAGCTACTTTAATAACATTCGAATTTTTAAATTTCAATTTTCTCTTCTCAAATGCCTCCTCCAGATTTTTAAAATTACACGAATATTCGACTTTATGGAAACGCTCGCAATTCACGGTTTCTTTTTCCTTTTCTTTTCTTTTCTTTTTTCGCTCTCTTTCACCAGTTCCAGCGTAAATAACGAGAGATTAAAGAGCGATCCCCTCCATTTCCAAAGACAATCCGCTCCAAGAGACTCCGGCAGAATCGCGAGAATTCTCGATCCAGCTTAGCTACGTGACACTGTTATTCCCCTCGACCTTCCATGTCGCGTTTCAGAGGAGAAAAACTTCTTCCCCGTAGTTCAGCCCGCGACATAACTCCGTGAAGATCGAAGGAAGAAAGGGCGGAAGGCGAGGAGGAAACGTTTGAAAGAACGTTTCCAGCAGATCTTGACAAATTAAGATTAGTTAAACCAGGCAAGTTGCGCTGGCTAATCGAGCGAGAGCCCCTTCTTTTTCTTCTTCTTCTTCTTCTTCTTCTTCCTCTCTTTGATATCAATTAAACTCTCCACTATTGAATGCTTTTTATGGGGGATCATTTTGCACCGATGTCCTTGCTCTCTATTTCGAGAGCACTCGAACAGAGCTTGTTACGTGGAAACGGATTAAAGTAACGTCGAATTTGATGAACGATATCGAGAATTCGAAGATATAATAATCCCAGGGATGGAATTAAAAAAATTGGATTCCTCCGAGGATTTTTGATCCAAGTTTCGTATCGTTGGTTTAACCTTTCTTTTTCTTCTCTTTTCCATGTTATCGTGTTAATCATTGTTCACATTAAATAATATAGAAATTATTTTATATCGATTATTAAAATAGAAAAAGAAATTTTTGGATAAATATTTAAAATAGTAACTTTTATCTTTATGATGAGTATAATCAATAAAAATAATTTTTCCTTTCTTCGTTTCAAAGATCATAAAATTATTATCACATAAATAACAGTTTATATTTGAATAATTTTCCACAGAGAAAATAATAAATTTATACATAGAATAAAGTGTTCGAAAATTTGTTCAAGTAATTTCACGTGCAATAAAAAAGAATGAAATTGAAGTAGAATCAAATTTAAAACGTACTAGGAGAAACGTATAAATAAATTTATTGATATTTCGATCTGCTGAAATAAACAACAGATACTTCGATGCTGAGCATTCCAAGAAATACAATTTCTATAATCCGATTGATTTACATTCTGAATATTTTATTTTTGTTGAGTGTAGGTGTTCACGAATAAAAAAGAATAATAAAAAAAAAATGAATCCATAAATGGATTTCTTTTTAATTTCTTCGCAATATGAGTCACAGTTCGATTTTTAAGAGTCGTTTCGTAATTTGGCCATAGTTTCGTGTAATAACTTTCGTAACGAGGCAACGTCCCACGAAAGAGAAAAGGAAACTTTGAAACGAAGATGGAAAACGTCGTATGACACGTTATATAAAATGAAATATTCTTTAAAATGAATTTTTTATATTTTCATGCATTGCTGCATGAAAAATATCCAATTATTCTTTTTTTTTTTTTCTTAAATAAAACTTTTTATTTTCAGATATATAAATAACAAGTCTTGATCTTTTCCAATTAAATAAAATAAATGTATCGTAAACAATGATATGTACTTACATTTATTGGAGAATATTATAAATACGTTTTATATAAAGAATAAAGATATTAAAGAAAACATCACTTGAATCTTAAACGACCGATATTCGATGTTCTCAGATTTTCGTAAGACATTCATGGAATGTCTTACAAATCGATTCTAGAAACAGAAAGAAAACAATAGCCTTATCCCTTATAAATTGTACCCATTAAATCAAATTTTTCATGAAACGAAAGCATTAACACGACGGACATAAAGTTCTTTTTACTCGCATATCTCTTTTGCCCTAAAAAACAAAATAAATCTTCGATCGAAAAATCGTCGAGCAGCAACAATTCCCTCAACGACATCGAACCACATCGAATCGCGTTCGTTCCTCGGAGACATGGTCGTCCCGGCGCCAACTCGCTCGAAGCAAAGTAAGATGGCGATAAGTCGAGACGAGGCTCCGGTACCGGAAGTTGGCACGATGCAAGGAAACGCTGACTGGAAACACGCCGCGCCGACACGAGATCACCTTCTTCTTCTTCTTCTTCTTCGAACGGAAGAGAGAGAGAGAGAGAGAGAGAGAGAGAGAGAGAGAGAGAGAGAGAGAAATCGCCTTTTCGAGCAATTTCGTTGGTGGGCGCGGAACGTCCAAGGAGGACGACGTTGTTGACGTCGTAATCCCACGTCGAAAGTTTTCCGCGGGGCTAATTGAGTCTACCGACACCCTTCCACCTTTCTTCCCTCCTCTTTCCACCCCCTTCTGCTGGCATCCAGGCGGTTTGCGACCGCAAGTTTCGTCGCTCGCCCATCCAACCACCTCCACCCTCTCCACGAAGGACCGTTATTTCTGACGACAATGAGGCCGAGATAAGAGAAGGATCGATCTTTTACCCTCCGACTTGTCCTCCTGTTTTCTTTTTCTTTTTCTCCTTCTTCCTTCCTCTCTGTATCCGCCATTCCCTTTTCTACGTGTATATTTCCCTTTTATCGTGACGTTGGTTTCTTTTTCTTTTTTTTTTTTTTTATTTCATTCCCCCTTCGAGGTTGGCTCGGCTCGTTTGAATGACTCGATGCGGTTTAGAGGAATTCTTCGCGACGTTTCGAGACGCTTGGTCGTCCATTATTTAGATAAGGCGGATGGCATTCTGTTTAAGGGGGATGTTGTATTATGACGAGGTGGTGTCGGGAGAGGAGGAAGGTCTGGGTGAAAGGAATTTTTTTTTTTTTATTGGCAAGGGTTTGCGGTTGAGGAATGAGGAATTAGCCGTGGAGATTATATCGAATTGAAGTTTTTAATAATGTTGAGTGCGGTTGGCGAGGAAGGAGAGTTGAGAGTTTTGCGGAGAATGCCCGAGGAGAATATTAGTATTCAGGAGTAAATTTTATTTTTAGGGATAAAAAGACAATTCTTTTTTTTATTATATATTCGATTTTCTGTACGAATAAATGTTTTGGAATTGATTTTAATTTCTTTTTCCAGATCATCAGGAAAATAGCCTAGCATTTTTGTGACATTGTATCGATGTTCCTTTTATTTTTCAATCAATTTTTTATTCCTTGATCCTTGAAGCTTGCCATTCTTTTAGATTTTCAAATATCATAAATATCTTCTCGTCGGTAAAAATAATTATAATTGTTGTTTCTTTTTTATTGCGAAAACTGAAATTGAATTTGACGAAATCGTGGAAAATTTAATATTTAAACTGGATTCGAATGAAACAACTATATATGTATATTTATTTTTTAAAAACTGAATAGTTTTGCATGACGGGCTGTCAGAAAACCAATAGTTACGAACGTAATTCAACCAGAATCGAATCTTGGGGTAGACCGAAGTTACGTATGTATCGGTGGATTCGTATGCAGCTCGATACTTTTGAGACCAGATTCCAATCAAAATATTCCATGCTATCTGACCCGAAATTTTCGGCTATCCGCATATCCTTGCTCCGGAAATGGATTCCAGAATCCAACTAAGAAATGACGGTTTCGAAAAATGCAGAACCGTGAGAAATGAATTTAATTTTTGCCCGAGTTTTGATCCGAGTCGGTGAACAAAACACGAGGAGAGGGAAAACTTTGAGACTTTTCAAAAGTTGAAAGTGAAATTAAAACTTTTCACGTATTAATTGGAGAATTAAATTGAAACGAGCAATTTTCTATTGTATTCTATGTATAAATTTCATTGTCTTATATTGTATTATATACGCTTTGTATTTTGTTTGTTATTAAATGTGATTGAATATACAGAAAAGAATAATGGAAAGAAATTGAATAATGGCAAAATTAATCTTTCTAAACGGAAGAGAAAATAATTATCACGTTTCATTTTTTTTTTGTTTTTTTTTTTAATAATTTCTGAGGCTCGATGCAAGAAGTGATCGACGTCAGTCAATGTTTATAAAATTGAGATATTAGCACTGTGTTAAAAAATTCAAATAATTTCTGACGCAGAAGTTTCCGCATTTTGAAATTTCTTCTCTAGCAAAGAGAAAGAATTAATGTTTTTCATGTAGAATATATAATTGTTTTTAAATTGGATATAAATTTAATTAATTTTTGGAAAAATAGGATATTGGCATTTCTTCATCAAGTCACAGATTTAATAGATTTATATATATATCGAAATGTAAATCGAAAAATTTAAATATTCTTAATCGATTTCTAGATTTACAAATTGCCATAAAAATTCCACGAATCTGGCAAAAATTTAACATTAAAGAAGAAAGGAGATATTATTTCTCGTATTAATTCTTTTCTCACATTTAAGAAAAAAATTCAAGACAATTGAAGACAAAGTGAAAACGTATAACTTTGTCATTTAACTTCATTTTCTTTCTTTCTTCTTTTTTTAAAAATTATGCTTTTTCCATGCGTTTCTCTATATTTTTCAAAATGATATCAATGTAATAATAAACGATACAGAAATATTCTGTGCTGTTATTGTTACTCGATTATTTTATCACCGACTCTTCGCAGCATATATTATTGCTTTCATCCAGGAGTCGATGGAAAAAATCTGATAGATAAAATTTTGCTCTCACGTCCGTGAACGAAAGAAAAAAATTATTTGTTACAAAATTAACTCACCGTGAAATTTTCTGACCAGTTTATATCAGTTCCCTGAAATTCCATTTGTTTCGTGAAAGCATATAATCGAATAATAGATGTTTCCATTGGCCGTGTGCGTTCGAAATTTTTTTTAAGTTGAATCGTTTTACACGCGTAATAGAATTTACTAGAACTTGGTGTATAAAGGACTTTCTGAAAATTCGCACCGAAATGGCAGAAATGAAATTGTAGCTCTTACGAAATAAAATTATACACCCCTTAACTCGAACTATCGAGTGGGAATTTCAACTTTTATTAAATTAATTTTATCTATAGCGATCAAATTTTTATAGATACGCGTAAAGCAAAAAGCATGTTCGAATATTTTTAAAAATTTTTTAAAATACGTCAGCCTGTCCTCTTTAATAATAATTTTCCATAAAATTTTCTATAAGTATCGATCAAATTAACTCATATTTTTATAGCATTAATCGTTTCTCCAATTTTTTTATTCTCCAATTTATTTTAAAATCAACATTAGAGCGTGGTTACGCGAGAATTTCAAGAATCATTGCAAGGTATTTCCTTTCGCGATGATTAAATGTAAATTTCGAGATTCTCGTTTTATCGGATGGATACAATTTTTGAATTTTCACGATTTTGAAATTGCAGATATATTTATGCGAGTGTTACGTGCAATAGTATTATCCGGATCATCCGATAACACGATTATATTGCAGGTGCTTAATACGTATGACCCATTATCGACCTAATATGTAAATGCATTCAAAAGATTTGATATCTCGATCTACTCGAATTGTGGAGAAATTTAATTTCTTCTTTGTTCACAATCTATAATTTATAATCGCATCGAGATCGTGCAATTTTTCCCAAAATTTTCAAAAAAAAATTTTCCAATTGTTGGAGGAGCACAAAATATTTTTTCGTTTATCGAATTTACGTCAAAATCATCGTGTCACGATCGAGAAATGAAATGATTTTACGAAGTGAAAGCGAATGGAAAATTCGAAATATAATATTCGACATGAAATTTCAATATTTTTTGAAAAGTTGAAAATTTGAAAATTCTTTAAACTTGAATAGGATCGATGATGAAAAAGTGGATTTTTTATCATGTGAATTATCAATATTTAGGTATAAATTAATATTATTATCGAAATCAAAAGTTACGTATCATTGATACAGATTTCGATAAGAATAACTTGACAAAATTCTGAGTCATTTCATTGCAGCTTATGATAAAGTGGTATTATTGGACGACTGTCGTTTCATATTTACTTTTGCATTATTAAAAAACTCGTTGTATTTCATTTATTCCGTTTTACTTTTTTTAAAAGTCCTTTTAAAAAGAGCAAGATAATTACACTTGCGTGTTTCTACAAATGAAGCTCTAAAGTACATATTGTACTGACCTTCTTGATTAATTTTAATTATATATAAAGTACGAGTTTGTGTGAAATGTTTTTTAACGTTATATTAAACATGCTGCACGTGAAAATAAATTTAGAGAAAGAAAATGTTGCTTGTATCGATAAATTTAAATTTTGCGATGTAATAATAAAATATTCTAACATTTTCTCTGCAAAATTTAAAGATATAAAAATTTCATTACCTATAATGTAAAATTTTTATCAAATCATACGATCATTTCTATTAAATAATTCGATATTTCTAATAATTTAATTTTTTTTTTTTTTTGCAAAATTACTTCCATAAATTTCGCTTCCAAAAAATTAAAAGCATTTTACGTCTGATATTTAATACCAAAACCTATCACCACCATTTAACACGAGTTTAATTTTCCCAAATAAAATTGTTTAAATTTAATTCATTCATTCCACCGTTTTTAAAAAAAAATCAAAAACATTATACAGCTGCCGCGATACAACAATACCTTTTAATTTTTCCAATATAATGATAAAATGCATTAGTTTTTTCAAAAAAGCTAAAAAAAAAAAGAAAAAAAAATATTTCATTCCCAATTCGATTCATCCCTTAATGACGAAATTTCTCAAACTCCCATCCCCTACGAACAATCACACAGTTGAAATATATATTCCAAGCGTGAAAACTCGAATAATTCGCGAAAAATTCTCACAGAATCGTATTATTCTTTAACTTGTATCGAAATCGATAAATCGTTGGGTTTCGATCGTGAAACACACGGTTGAGCATGAGAGAAAATGGACGTTGTCGAGAATTTCACCGACAGCTCGTTCTATTTGCGCCCGCTAATAATTCAAGCACACTCGAGAGACAAGTTTTATCATCGTCGTCGTGAGGGTCCAGCCTGTATAAAGAAACTTGCCTCGTACAAAGGCGGCCGTTTATCGGATGAATTTATTCATGATTCATCCAACTTCTTAATACCAGGCAACCGGGCATCGTGATAGCGGGGAAAGTTGAGCCGAGTTAAAATTTCGCAAGCTTCCTAACCGATATGCTTGTCGTCCTTATCAATGCTATTCTAAAATAAATACATGAAAACTTCTCTTCGATAAATTATCACGAAGATATTATGTGAAGATATATTCTTAATTTTTAATTAAATCACTTCTCTTTATAATTGATTAAACGTAAGGGATATAATTTTTTCCAGAAATTTTAAATTACTTCTAATTATTTTAATTAAATCGAACATTCTTGAACATTAAACGTGTTAACCAATAAAATGTTTCGCGTCGTCGTTGATTTATCCAACATCTTTCTCGAATAAACTGCGACACGTGAGATTTATACACTGACAACTAGGAACACGCGATTCTCGATGCATCGACAGGTAATCTTATCAGGCAGTGCGTACAACCGTTGCACGATGCCAGACCTTGATTAAATGTAAATATTCCTTCGTAATATCGATCTTTTTAAAATCTGGAAAGGAAGAAAAAAAGTGCAGCACAACTCGAAGCTCGCTTGCTTAAGAAAATCGAGAAAGAATGAATGATCTTTACGAACTTTTTTGAATGGAAGTATGCAAATATGAAAATTAAATTTTGAAGAGATGTTCATTTCCATTCGTTTTGTTGATTGATAATTACGTGAGAAACTTTTGTACATTGATTAAGAATATTATTTTATTTTTCTTGTAAAATAATGAAATTGCTATGGAGAAAAATTTTTGGGGATAAAGGAAAAGCGAATTTCAATTTCCTAATATTATTATAACAATAAGAAATAATGAAATCGTTATCAATAATTAATAATTTTCTATTCTTCTAAATTCTTTAAACATTTTATCAAATACTGAATAAGAAAATTCTTCTTGCTTTTAAGCTGTAAATTCTTCGAGATACGTTCAAATTTTTCGATTTAAAAATTTTTCACAAAGATTTTGTCATAAAATCGGCAAATAATTCCACGAGATATCACGTATTTTATTGTTGCACGCCACGCAAAACATTCGAAATTCAATAGAGGCTGTCTGATACGATATTTCGTACATCGTGTTTATGATATACCGTATAGAATTTTCACGGCTATTGAACATTCCCCGTTTTTCAATCATAACTGAATTCAATCTTTCATCTAAGAAATATCGAATAATATCAGAAATTCGAAGAAAGAACTGGAAGCATACAAAAACGATTAATTACAATTTAAAATTATTAATCCAAGAAATCTATAAAATTCAATAAAAAAAAATTGTTCCAAAACAACATCAATCAAAATCCTCGTTCAAATTCTAAAAAAAAAAAAAAAAATAAAATTTCTTTTCGAAACGATAGCAAGAAAGTCGAAGTTTTCTTCCCGCGATGTGCAAACGTTTTTCAAACGTTTCCATGCGCCGCAAACAATTGTAAGATTCGCACGGATGAGACTCTCGATAACTCGGATCATTCGCATGGCAAAAACACAGCCATTGTCTCGCATAATCAGCACGTAATGGCGCGATGCACTTGTTGTTGCTGCACACCGGAGATAAGGCGGCTCCGGAAACTGGTTGCAAGAAGCGCGATCCTTCTTTCTCTCTCTTCCTCTTTCTCTTCTTCTTCCTCTCCTCCGCTCGAGATCTTGACCCCAGAAAACTCGGTGCTTGAACCGCAACATGGCTCGTGACTTTCTACGATCCTCCATTTCGATCGTGCTGAATTTATATGTTTCCATTATTTCAATTTTTTCCAATTCAGTTGTTTCTTAAGTAGTTAAGAGAGGGTTTGGTTCTGTTGGGTTCGTTCGATTTGCAAGAATTTTTCTAGCAAATGTGTGAGGTATTTAAAAATACCTGTAATTGTATATTGAATAAAGAAGAATATGTAAAAAGTTTTATATTCACTCATTTATTTTGGTTCGAAATGTAATTATTCTCCCTATTCTAGAATGTAATTTATTTGTTCGAGTAATTAGTATCATGATATAGATATCTTATAAATATGGAAATATTTGTGTTAAATGCTTTATTAAATTCTTTCTGCGATTTCTTTTAGTTTTGTTTATTTTGATTGTTCAACGATGTATTAGAATTTTTGTATTATGTACCATTTTTGAATCGAAGGGAATTTGAAGAGAATAAAATTTTCCTCAAATATCCGTCTTTTAAAAATAAATATTGGATGAATAACAATTCAAAGAACACGATAAATATTATCAATATCTATCTTTTCTCAAGTTTTAATCTCGATAAACTCTTTCTAAACTCTCCAATTGTGTCAAAAAATAACATTACAAATTTTCCAGCTAAATTTCACGTGCTCGTGTTTAAAAAATAAAAAAAAAAGAATTATGTAAATAAATACACAAAGGTGGGTTACGGTTTCCAGGGGAAAACGTAATATTATTATAATTTCGAGAGAGGGGAACCTCTGGAAATGAAACCTCGTTGCATAGACGTATACACAGTAAAATTTTAACTCATTAAATTTGATGATGGCAATTAAATAAATAACTCTACTACTCACCATGAAATATTTAAACGCAATCGTACGTCATATGAAATTAAACAAATTATAACGGATTGTAAAAATAAAATAGAAGAAAAATGATAATGAATTTTACCTTCGACACGATATTATGGCGAAAATTTGTGTACAGTAATGGAGTCTTTCATCAATGTCAGTATGTCGTATCGGCAGAAACTGTCGGTATTCTGAAATAGATTGTTAACACTAAGTGATTACACGGAATATCGATGAATTCTTACTTTCCATCGCCACCACTGGCCATAGTCCCATTATCGTTTTTCTCGTGTTACATGCTTTTATTTTTTTTTCTTTTTTTTCAAATTAAGCTTTCAAATCGCATTATCTATCTTATTCTCACGTATTGACGAATTTAAATTCATCGCGCAGTTATGAAAGGGAGAGATTTTATGTTTAAAAAAAAAAAAAAAAACAAAATTAAATTGAAAACGTGGAATAATAATTGTTCCATTTCAAATCTCGTTTTTAAAGTTTGAAATCTGGTTTGAAAACGTGCGAAATATCTCGTGAATTTTTCTATTCTAATTCTGCAACCAGACGCAACTAGATAACTGGTTGTTGATCCATAATGAATAAAAGATAGAATAAAAATTTTTCGTTTCGAATTTGTTATCGAAAATAATGTAGAATAATATGTGTTATTACAATTGGTATTATAATATACGTATTAATTACAACTATTCTATACACATATATAAAATATTAATTTTCGAAACAAAAGATTGTATTTTATACTTTTGTTAATACTTTTGTTAATCGTCCTATTTCCTGATCTATTTCGTTTCTTGTGTTTCGCGACCAAAAACGAGAATAAAACAGGATGCTGTAAACTGGACAAGAAATTATGACTCACTGCCAACCTCTGTATTCGTGCTCCTTCAATTGTTAACTTTGAGAAAGTTTCACCAAAGTATTTATTCCTTGCCACAATACAATTTAAATTTACAATATTTCAATATTCAAAAGAGATTTAAAGTTTGTGATTTCCTTTTTGTTTACATTCCTCGAACAATGGAAAATTTGTGTGTTAATATTGAACTACAAAAAAAAAAAATTACTTATCGAGGGCATTGTTTCGTGACTAGTATTTTACGTAAATGTATCATCGTAATTGGATAAACTTTTGATAATAAATTTTGGGCACAACAAAGTTGGCACGATATAGCCATCTCTAAATACGTTTCGCTCCATAAACTGTCATTCTAAACTCTCTCTAGACCCTTGTCGCTTTAAACTCTATGTGTCCCCTTATTGTTAGCAATTCTTGTTTCTAAACTATTATACACGAATGTGATCCCTTTTATTAATAAGAAGTGAAATGAAGCGAAGAAATTATACCATAACGAAAAAATAATATTTATCTTTGTCATTATTAACGCGTTAAAAAGATTGAAAAATGAAATTGAATAAATAAATTTGCATTTCGAGGAAAAATGATTTCTATCTTGCACGAGATCCAAATTATTAAATGTTATGGAACGAAAATAGATCTCTCTTTTTCTCTTCATATCGAATTCATTTTTCATGACTGACGGTAACACGAGAGTTGTTAAATATATGAATGTTCTTTCTAATAAAAGAGTTTTAATCGTGTTTTCAGTCTATAAAAATTCGATCGTTGCGCATTAAAAATAAAACAACATGCCGATTGTATAAGTTTTAATTATGCAATTTTTCAAAGATTGAAATATTCTTTCCGTTGAAAATTTTAATAGACATAACGAATTTAATTAAACTTAATTTGTTCCGTTGATTTTTTTTTTATTTTTATCGATCGAACGAATGTATTTTCATTAAAAGGTCAAATGATGCCATCGCGTAATCCAATTCATATTAAAAATATCTATATCCATTAAATCTACCGTCATTCATAAAGAATAATAATTAATTCAATCACAATTAATTTGATCCAATTTCTCGATGTTACGTATTTTTAATGATCGAAAACCGATCCATTCAATATTAATCATATCAATTCCATCATCACGAGAGAAAAGAAACTTTATATTATCACTTCATTAATTTATACTTGTATCCAACTCAATCTACCAAACCAAAAAAGGATTAGGACTGCAATTTTCAACAATTTTCTTCTGTTTTTTAATAAAATTTAATCTCGAAATTTATTAGTTGTTATTAATTCCAATTTTTGATATTAGACACCTAATTAGACATCGTGTTAAGTGATTTAAAAAAAAAAGAAGAAAATTCTGGATATATGGCGAAACAAAGTTTGAAGTTTCAAGCAATTCGAATAAAATGATTCGAATCAATTTTTACCAAAACGTTTAAAGAAAAATTCTGATTGATCCAGCCAATTTTCCCACCCAATATTATATCAATTCGAAGAAAAACGATCTCGATCCTTTGATCGCGTTTCGTTTCCATTTCCTACGAGCGATCGCCGCGCGAGTGGTGAACGCGGCATCCGGCCAAGACAAGAAGCCAGAAAGACACGCGGTGAATTTAAGGGCAGAACCAGATTAAAAACCGGAGCGAACACGTTATATATACATGGACAACCGGTTCCCCCATACCGACCCTCGCGTATCTCGTGTGGATCAACCTTTAAGACACAGGATGCAAGCAAATTGAGCATGTTGCAACAAAGTGCGGTATCCGATATCCTCTCCGCTCTCTTTAGCGCTTAAGCTATTCCTGTGCAGGAATAGCCTTCGGGCATGGGATGCGCGAGTTGAATCCTGAAAGGGTGATGGAGGGCGAAGAAGAAGCGATACGTTTTCTTATGGTAACGCGCACGCTGAATGCATATGGCGGCCGGTGTTGAACGGAGGCGGAGGAAATTGAAAAATTTTTCGCCAAGGAGGACGGAATAAATAACAAATCCGTCTCGACGATATTTCTCTTTTCGACTTTTCCACGAATTATCTTTTCTTTTTCTCTTGGGGGAGGATTGTCTTCTTGTGGAGATTATAATTATGAAATGAGGAAATTGATCAAGCAAGAATCTAGCCCCCAGATAATTTCAATTAATTGAATATACGTTTTGCAATTTGATAAAACTGTATACAATAACTTTTCCCCAATTTTCACTTAAGAGAATCACACTTAATTCAATTCTTAATATCTTCACTCCCCAGTTACCCTCTATGTCTGTATCCGAAACTGTGAAAAACAATATCCACGCAGTATCTGCAATTCAAGAAACGCACGCGATGAAAACATCCGCTCGAAATCTTCCCTGGATCCCGGTGCAAGTCGGGTAGGTGGCGTTTGAAAAACGAGCGGAATTAACGGCGGTTTTCCGTCACAACCGGCGGACAAACGAGACAAGGAATAGCGTGTCGCTGGTTAAAAGATTTTTAATAACGGCGCGAGACATCGTCGAGGAAGAGGACATTCGAGATACGTATCCGACAGCTGGGTATCTCGACGACGCGTCCCGGGCCGAACAGTTGCTAGAAAAAAAGAAGAAGAAAGAGAAGAGAACGGGGGAAAAAGAAGAAAGAAAAATAGAAACGAAGAAAGGGAATGGAAACGAAACGAAACAAACCAAAAAAAAAAAAAAAAAGAGGAGGGAATAAAAGGATAGGAAAAACAGCTGTGTTTGCCGAGTTGCGCGAAATATTGAAATACGAAGACAATAGGTTTCCCGCAGGATGCGAGGAAGCCTGCTCGGTTGAGCTCGAAGTCGGAGGGTCCGTTTCGACCCACCTTTGTCTCTTGTATTCCCCTGTTTTATAGTGTGCACGTCGCCTAATGCATCGAATGGTGCGTAGCCACACAGAGAGAGAGAAAGACAGGGAGAGAGAGCAAAGTTGCAGACTCCGCATCGGTTTGATTCTCCTTCTGTCCACTCGTCTTCCTTCCTCTCCTCTCTCTTTCTCCACTGCACCGTGTCTGGACATATATATACGTGGACGGGGAGAGGGAGAGAAAGGGCGAAAGAGAGACGAATGAATCGACGAGGAGAGAGACGAGAGTGAGAGGCGGCTCTGACCGGTCATTCACTCGGGCTGCCCGCGTAAAAACTTGCCGCTACCTTGTACGCGCGCCGTGTCTATGTTACTTTGCTCTCCGCACGTGTGTATATGTGTAACGTAATAACATATATGCAAGAAGGGTAGATATATAAAATTATACCGGGTGTTTCGTGGCGAGCGATGGAAATTTTTCGAAACGCTCGACATCTCGAGAAATTCGATCTCGAGGAATAAATTGCAAGCGAGATTTCGAGATGTACGAGTTCTTCTCGAGTTAAATGTTTAAAATCATATGTCTTCAATTAATAAAAATACATACTATTTATATACGAAATAGGAATCGTGTATAGATACGAAATAAAGCAGGAACGTAGCTCAAGAAAACGGAGTTTTCGCGCGCATTTCGAGACGAGTGGTCTCGCTCTCGATGCATCCGCTATCTCCCTCTCGCGCCCGGCCGTGTAACCATGAGTCTCTGGCCGCGGCTGGCTTTGTACTCTTCATCGTCGTCAATGGTACACGGTGTGGAGGAAAAGGGAAGGGGGAAGATAAAACGATGACAAAAAGAATGGACGGAAAGGGAGGCAGAGAGATGAAAAGGAGAGAATCGGCGAGAAAAGAGCAAAAACGATCGTATCGCTGCTGAATTTCCGCGTGCACTGGATTTAGGGCCGCTGTGGCGGTTGCTCGATGGAATATAATGCTCTCTCATCGTTTAATCCTTTCATCCCGGTGAAAACGGGACCGATGAAATTCTCCAATGTCTCTTTTTCCCTGGTCGAAAGGGGTGATTGATACGTAATATTCGGATATCGAGTTATGATGTTCTCCACACCCTGCCCTCCTCTTTGTCTTTTTCTCTTTTTTGTCGTTTTTTTTTTTTTTTTTTTTTTTTGGTCGAGCGTCGGTTCTTCGAATCGAATCATTCCTCGCATTGTACGTTGGTGGATAAACGTGGCTAGCTTGAAAAATGCAACAGAAATCGTTGAAAACGTGTTATATGGGAATGGCGATTACGGTTTTGAAAGGGCTCGTCACGTTGGTGGTCGATGGTTTATGACGGTGGAACGAACTCTTATCGAATTTGAATATTAAATTGTTGTACTTGTAAAGCCGGAAAATTGTGTATTTGAACACAGAAATGGCTGGTAGTTATATACTACAGGCTATTTTAGTTTCAAGACTTTACTTTGAAGAGCTTAAGGTTATTCAGGAAGGTTTTTTAAGGCCGCGTGATATTAGTATTTGAAACCTTATTATTGTCCGCTTTAAACATCATATTGCACTGTGAAATTTGTATTTTATTTTATACGTGGATTTTATACTATACTTCTTAAGGTATACCAGCACATGCACATTTATATATATATATGTATATATTATAAAAGGGACAAAAATGTATTCCAATACGTCCAATACGTGTATGGAGGATTATTTTTCTTATTTTCGATATTATCATTTATAATTAATTATAATAGCTTTTAATAAAAAGAACTGATAAAAGATCGATTCAAGAAATGAATATATTTTACTCTATATTCCATTTATATATTCGTAACGTTACTGTTGCTTTTATCATTTTCTTTTGATATCGAAATAGAATGTATTAAAGGATAGAATTTGGCATAAAATATATAATAAATATAAATATAAAATGAGAATTTAGATTTAGACGATAGATTAGAATATAAATCGCGTTTGTTTTCTTAAATTGGTTATCCCTTTTAATACGAGTCTCTTGCATTGTTTATCCCGTTTAACAAAATGCCTTTATAAAAATTATTATTCCACGAGAAATTTCAAATTTTTTAACGGAGCTGTTTTTAAAAAGTTAGAAAAATAAAATGTACGCATCCATCTACTTCCGCGAACGGTTTGAAAGCACGGATTAAAATGCACTCAACGAATGTAAATCTAGTGACTCCCTTAATTCCGTAATGAAAGGTGCAAAGGTATACAAAAACGGTTGTTGTCGAATGTTGTGAAAAACTTTTAAAAAAATATATATATCCAAGCGAAACACTCCGCCAGTCCACTTTTCAAAGTGATGCGAGTAAATATTTCACCTTTCACCTTTTTCAAACTAACACTTTTGTAAAATTTTCGAATTTACGCCAATATTGAAAAAAAAAAAAAAGAAAAGAAACGAAGAAAATAATCACGCTTTTATTCAATCGTATTTTATATATATATATATATATATATACGTAATTTTTATATATATAATTAAATCATCGTCGAATGATTTTGAAAAAAATTTACATCCATGTGTCAAAATTGTTTAAAATTGAAATCGTTTTCAAACGATCTCAACCAATCACAAAGAATTAATAAGAAAGCTGAGAATTGATAATTATAATTTCCACGTGTATATTTTCACGAGCTTTTTTAATTGAAAATGATGAAGCTTGGAGCATTGATATGGATCAGTCGAAGCAGTAAGCGACTTGGTGGTCGTAAATCTTGTCGCTGATTCCGCCAAGGGGATCGAGCAGACGTAAAATAAAATTGACGAGGAACGATTTACATGGTCGTCCACTTCATTTTCCAAGGATATTTCGTCTCGAGACAAATTGGTCCTCCCTTCTCAGTCGCGCAACAATAAGTCCGCGCGGACAGACCGGCTGTCATCGCCTTTTCTTTTTTCGTTAAAAAAAAAAAAAAAGAAAAGGAACAAGGTGAAGAAAAGGAGAAGAGGAAGAAGCGAAGAGAAAAAATAAAAGAAGGAGAAAAACGACGCTGGTTCTCTCGATACGAAATAAATTCTCGCAGGTTGAGTGCTCGAGCTCCACATGGAAATCTGGCTAGCTGCACGTTTTTCTTACGTTTTCCACCCCGAAGATGGATTCGAGAACGATTAATATCGGAGCTCGTGACTTAGCAATTCAAATGGTGGCATTTCCCTGTATCTCATGTCAATGTCTTTCAACCTTTGCTTCGATTTACTACTCTTTTTTGTAAATAGTCTTTTTTGAAACGAGGTAAGGAAAATTTACGTGTTACTTTCAGGTCACACACTTGTCTAAGTAATTTTATCAATTTGTGATTGTTATAATTCTTTTGGAAACAAAAAATTGAAAAATTGTAGAAGATTATTAATTAAAACGAGTTGCGAATCAAATTGCAAAATACATTTTTCTCCATTTTTTATTTCCAATTTTTCGCAAAACCAGTTGTAATATAAATATTATAAACTTTCATTTACACTTCTCTGCGAGAGGCAGAGAATAAAAATTCGGGTCACTGTACAATTGTTAAAAAACTAACACGTTGTTGCACAGAATGCAACATTGCATTCGAATTAACCAATTTGAATTATCGATCGCTGCGAAATCCTTGTGAAAATGTGAAAATATAAATATAAAAAATAAATAAATGGTAAAAATTGTTAGTCGTGACGCGATGGATTAAGAATCACTCGTTCTAGTTTAATTTAGAGCCTATTGAAATATTTTTCATTTTCCATAATTTTTTTTTTTTTTTTTGGAATCCAAGAGAAATCCGGATCGAGAGAAATGATAATGGCATCCTCCACCCCTCTTGGCTGTTGAATTTATCTGGGTTTCGGTATTATGTAAGAAGTGTTTGGTCGTGTAACACTTCATTAGCCAAGGAAATAAGCGATTCAAAAGAGAAACAATTTGCATTATCGCGAGACACGTTCCAAGAGGATATTTCGACGCGAGACAAATTGTTCTTGTTGAATGATGATGTCGGTGAAAGAACACTTTCAGCTTTTTGTTTGTTTGCGCGCGTGTGACGAGTGCGACGTGGAAGATCTTGATGAAAACGTTGTTTGATTATCGTTAATGACCACTTTATTTAATTAACCGTCAAAAAAATTTTCGACGATTCTATTAGCGAATCTTCCTCTTCCTTTTCATATTACGAGTTTCGTGTTTTTTATACATTTAATGGTAAAACTTAAGATTTTTATTATTCCGATATTTGAAGTAAAATTATATCAAGATATTATATTTCTATTGTATCAGTAATATTCTGATCAAGTTGCAACCTGTTAAAAACAGACATGGAACATTTGCTGGTTTGGAATAGTGGTGCATGTCCTCAAGAATGTTTAGAATCACTGCTCCATTTAGATGCACAATACCGAAGTTGGCCACGCCAAACCCATTAACAGAACTTGTAAATTGGCAAATAGTTTTAACCACAGCGATCACGTGCTCATAGATGCAGCGTGCATATTCGTTTAGACAAAACGTCGCCCCCCCACTATCGATCCAAGTGTAAACGCGAATTCACGAATATGACGGACGAGATTGAAAAAGGAATGAAATATTTATTTTTATTTTGTTTTGCTCTGTATATATAATCAATCCTCTTATAACACGGTTGATTCGCTCTCTATTGTATCGAAATCGTGTTAAACGAAGCTTAGAGCTAATACAAATCAGAGGAATGTCAACAAAAAAAAAAACACAATGGAAGTGGAAACACTCGTGTTACACGAGGATTGTCTATTGCGAGTTTATTAAACGGTGTTGTATGACTGTCGTAATTTTTGTCGATTTTTTTTTTTCTATCGAAACCATGTATTATAAGGATAGATAGATTTTACAGTGATTTCAACTTCATTTACTCGAAATCACGATGATGTTAAAACACGCATAAAATTTTCCCTTTTTGCTTCTTTCGAAACTATAATTTTCAATACCAAATTTCGCCATCAGGATCCAAATTACATTTACTTATCATATCATTACAATATTCCGATTATTTATTAATAATATTCATGTAGAATTATTTCTTTCGTGTGAAATATAGAAAACAAGCAATTTCCCTACAAATTGCGGTACAAAAAAGGGATTTAAATTGGCAAGGATGGAGAGAAATAGATAAGTGAAAAGAAAACCGCTCTCCTGGAATCGTCTCATCTCCTCGGTTTTCGATGTCGCGAAGAGGAGGGGGCGAGATTCGCGCGAAGCGACATTGAATTTCCAGGTGAATCGTTCGAGTTGGCGTGAAGCTGCTCCTCCCGATCAAGGGGATGATATCTGGCGCGTGAACGCGTGCTGCGCACAGTATTCTTTTTTCAAAGCTGCTCGTTTCAACGAGGAGAGAAGAGGGAAGAAGGGTGGGAATTTATTCGAGGCGCGGCGTGTTCTTCACTTTGCCAGCAACGTCAGCGAGAATTGATCAGCTTTTCATTGGCCGAGAAAGCGGCTCAACGTCGTTCCAAGAAGAGAGCCTCGAATGAATTAAAGGGAAATTCATCGCGAAATTATGTAGATTTTTCAATTTTTTTCCCCTCGACCTCGATCGCGCCATTGTCGCCCGATTGGTTTATCGCAGTTTTCCCTCCTCTCCCCATCGAAATCGCATTAAATTTGCGTTAATCGGTGCGTTAATAAAGGAAGTTTTATTTATTTATTTATTTTTTTAAGTCGAGGAATATATGGAAACGTGGTTTTTGTACGTTCAGAATGGAAGTATGTAAGGTATTTGGAAAGTAAGTAGTGAAGTGTGGATAATATGAAAATTAATTTAAATATTTCATCGATAACAGAATGCATTCTGGATGAACTTCTTAAGATTAGGAATTTTTAGAAGCTTTATTTATTGTTTTATTATTAATTATTTGTGATAAAGAGTATATTTTTATTTTTTTTCTTTGGAAAACAGAGAGAGATTGGGAAACAGAGATCATTCAAAACACGTCCGAGACAAATGTCGAAAACAAAAGCGTATCATCCTCGCGAATGAGAGGTAAAGAGTCTTCGTACTTTTTTTTTCGATTTTTACTACTATCTTTTGTAATTTCTTTTTATTGGCCGATAAAATCCTGCGTAAAATGCAGTTTGAAAAGTTATGGTCGGAGTGATAAACCGGAACGACATAGAAACTCATCTTTCATAAAAGATGAGTTCTCGTGAGAATCATAAGAAGAATATTTCTACGAGACTGTAAAAATAATTCGACTATGATAACGTGTATAGATAAACGGAATAACCGAGTTCATCTCGTTTACGAAGATAATTTTTCTAAAGATGTAAATGTACTCTGACTGTCAAAAGATACTAGGAAAGAAAAATAGAGATATTAGGAAAGAAGATAAATCTAAATCTAACAATTTTCAAAAATAAATAAAATAAAATAAAATAAATCCAACTGTTGTTCAGAAAGATAAAAAAAGGAAAAAATATATGTAAAAAGACTAAAAGAGAATTCTAATTGAAATAATAATAAACATATTTCATTTTTCATTCTCCCTTAAAAAGGGAAGATAATTCTCTACAAGGGTATAAAGCAATCTAGCCATGAAAACAAAATATCCATAGAAAAACAAAAAATATATCAGCCTGAAAGGATGGATCTGAATTAAGATAAAACGTTATTACGAGAAACGTTACAAGATTGTATAACGAAATTACAAAATGTGTATATATATATATATATTTCATAATGATTGAAAGGCGCCACTAAAAGTCTGGCTAAGTAATAGCATTAAATTTACCCACTCTTTAAGAGCGCATAACGTTGAAACAAGTCTGCTCCGTGTCACTTTTAAGATCTATTATCCTGCAACGTAATAAAGCCGAGCTCTAACTCGAACAGGAAAACAGATTTTCTAAACTAGTGGTCCGCGAACTTTTGCATCTTTTTAACATTGCGAAATTACCTCGGCTGTTTTAAACGATGTACCCTTTCTCAAACCTTGTAATTGGAAAGAAAGAGTGCACAATTAAAAGTATGCTAATTTTTTTCAACGATTCTAGTTCTTTTTTTTGTTTTTTTAAATGTAATATTCTGTTATAATCGATGAAAAGAAAATTTAATACAAATAAAAAAGAGTCTATTATTTTTTGCAGAGTATAATTCTGACAAATTAAATAGATTGTGTATGTACTCGAGTAAAAAAATATACGTATTTTTTGAAATCTGAAATTGAAAATTAACGTGGAATAATGTTACAAGTAGTTAAAAAGAAGAAATTGTAATTTTATAACACAATTTCACTTTTCATTATCTTGAATTGTTAATTATTTTCTAAAATCTTAATTATAATCATCAAAAGTGAATAAATAATATCAATTTAATTTACGCGATGAAATTTGCATTCTTTAATTTATTTCAATCTCCAACACAATTGACTTACGTAACAAATGCCTAAACTTACGTTAAAAAGGTTCAAGTTATTCGAGCAAAGCGAGGACAATCGACCTGAATCCGAGTAATTTTCTACACGACCGATTTTCGTGAAAAGAAAAAAAAGCGGTTTCGAAAGCACGAAATCGCCACGAATCGCTTGATTATAGGGTAATTTGGAGAAAGTACAATAATAGGCAAGATCGTGAAAGAACACAGGCAACAGAAACGAGATCGTCCACGCACGGAATTTTTACTCTTCGCGCGATTTTCCTCGGGCGAAACACGGATGATTATTCCATCTGGACGAGAAAGAGAGTGGGAAGGAAATATCGGGATAAATTACGACGTTCACGATCGAGTTATCGTTGATGAAGACACTTTTCTAAAGCTCTAATCTCTTTGGACGTGGTCGGATACGATGCGCTTCTTCGATTAAAACGCCAGGAATTCCTTCGCGAACTTCCTTCCACGTGAAGCGAAAGGCCTCGAAATAGACCTGAAAATATTCGATTCCCGCTAATTACACGGGGATAAGTGGCTTAATTGAGCGTGGACACGCCTCGGCCTCGTTGTTTTGGAAAACGTCTCTCGACGCCCTCTCAGAAATTAACAGCTGGATTAGAGGGGTAATGCGATTTGGTGGAAATAAAAGAGGCAGAAAAAACTCGTAACACGGCCACCTGTGGCTTTCGACTCTGGTTCCAAGAGAGCATTCGATCGAACAACGATGAAAAATTGGAATACAGTTATATCGGAATACTGTATAATATCGGGGGATACGTGTGTTTTTCGGTGAAATCGGTGGAAAAATAAAATTCGAAGGGGACGTTTATACAAGGGGGAAGATATATTTGTATTTTTATTTCGAATTCTTAATTTTGAAACGTGGAATGGAAAATTGTATACGATGTATATATTTATATTTGAGTAATGGGTCGTTGATCAAATTAAAATTATATTTACGTAATTTGGAAAATAAATCGTGAGGCGAAGGTTATATTTATTTTATCGTTTTCGTATAATTTGAAAAATAAATCGTGGAATAAAAATTAATATTAAAAATTGGTAAGCCGATACGCTTGTATAACATAATTTTTCATCGATATAATTAAAATGGCTTTCGAATTCAATTATTATACAATCAAACGAAAAAACTTTTAAAACAACGAAGGAATATATTTTCTCGAAGTTTTTCTCGAAGAGAGAAGAGAAGAGAAGAAAAATTAGTCAACTTTTTTCGAGTTACAACCAGGAAGATTCCTCCACGAGAAAGTTCGATTTAATTTTTTATTCTCTAGTATTATTTATCTCTTAAACGTGGTGTGACGAATAATTTTCTGAAAAAATATATCCACGGATAGAATTCCATGAATTTTCTTGCTATTCTAAGATAACAGAATGATTTGCATATAAATGTAAGTTTCGAGTTTCATTGATAAGGAATTCTGGTAATCGTGCACCCTTCTCCATCATCTCGACCCAATATTAAAGACTTTATAACGTAAACGAAAGTCTCTTCTGCGAGGGAAGTTTACAAAAATAACAGAGAGAGTAAACGAAAAGTAATTATTTATAAAGAGGTATTTACCATTTCGATTTTTTTAACATTATCAAGATCGTTATTTTACACATTATTTTACTTAATGGTTGTTAAAAACTTTTCTTCGAAATAATTTAAGTTTGATCAAGCCATTATAAATAAGATTTATTAATACAAACAATTGATTAATTAGTTCACACCATTATATTGGGATTAAATCAATAATAAACAACAATCATTAAAATGTTCAACACAAATTAAGCATAATGATCTTGATAAAAAAAAAAATTAAAAAAATCATTGAAATGAAAGGATGATACTTTTAGTAAATATTTATAAACGATAAATAATACTTTATAATACTTTTGTACTCTGGTCTCTGTATTCGGATTGTTCCATACAGAAATCAGTTTCTTCTTTCGCTTCTTCTTCGTTTCCTTCTCTCTGGATGGAATTTTTTTTCTCTATTTTCATAAGTGCAGCCAAGGAGGGAAGCAAAAGACGGACTGTATTTTCGGTCTATGGCAATATCTCGAGTGATACTTGCCCGATCCGACTTCTTTTACAAAACGTTGAACTTCTATGGGACAGAATACAAAACTTGTCTCGAGACATAATCTCTTTTGACGCTCTGTGACTGACACTCGCTTTTGAATTGGAGGAACTTTACAGATACTGTGATCTGTAATTGATTATTAGATTCTATGAAAGGAATTCTGAGAGAGAATTTTCCAGATTACCTCTTTAATCGTGAAAATATTTTCTATTAGGAATTTTTAAATTCTAGTGTTTTCTTTATTTTATTTATTTAAGTTTAAAAAAGAATATGTAAAAATTATTATGTTAAATTAATATTAAAATTAATAGATTTAAAAAAAAGTACAAAAGAAATTTTAAGTAAATAGATTTAGAGATTAACAATAATAATGCTATAACAGAGAGAGTTATTATTCATAAAAAGGAAGATATAAAGTGTAAGATGAATTTTAAGCATTTTAATTTAAAATAAAAATTCTAATTCAATTATCTTAATATCTTCATTAATTTTATCTACGAGTTTCTCAAATTGAAATTAATACTATTAATATTTCTTCTTTATCAGTTTTTAAAGTAATTTATTTTTCTTATTGTTATATTTCAAATATTTGATTTATCAAGTACAACCCACGTTTCCACGTTCAACTCACGTATTTACGTATACATAGCTGTGAAACAATGCGAGTTGCTCGAGGAATTTAGGAATGTGTTTGGTAGTTTGCGACATAACGCTGTGAAGCTTCTGTTCTTAATGGAATTAGTGATTTCTGACATTGTCTCTGCTGCAATTTTCGATGATCATCATATAAACATGAATCATTTCACAATTTGTACTTAATAATTTATTCACATTCATTTATATATATTAATAAAATTAAAGTTATAATGAATAAAATAAAAAGTAACGTTAAAAATATTTTATACACCGAGAGATATTTTTATTCCTTTTAAACACGAATTAATCGAATATTTCAAGTATATATTCATCATTACGAGATAGTGATTTTTCATTTTTATTTAAAAATTAAAAGGGCCAGTTATCCCATCGTGATTGGAAAATTATTTAATAAAAATAAACAGACAGAACTCGATATTTATCTTCATTCATAATATAAATTATAGATACACATTCTGAAACGATTTACATATATCAATCTTGAAAAAGGTATATTTGTAAAACGTATCAAAAATGTTTCATATCCAAAGCTGTTGAAAAACGATACTCCATGATAATTAATCGAAACGCGTATGATTCATTTAACGAAGGATCATTTAATACTTTATTAATTAACTTTTGCAAATAAATTGAAACGATGAACAACGTTATTTAATCAATCGAGCGAGTTTATCGAGTTATCATTTTGGAAAATGATATATGCACAACTGTAATTTGAGAAAGATATACTCCAATAATTATTATCTCAAAAATTATGTTATTATTAAAATATTATTATCAAATATATAGATTTATAAAGAATAATTAACGTTTTATTTTTCGAACATCAAATAATTAGCCTTGAAATTAATAGATTTGATACTTGTATGGCTCATACTAATCCAACAATAGTCAATTCTATTAATTATGTTTATCTTGATTGTTAATAATTTTCGTTATTATCATCGAACAGAAAAAAATCACACTTTTGATTTTAACTTCTTTCTATCTATTTTGAACATTGTTCAAACATTGCACATACATGTTTCAATATTAATTTTTAAATACTAGCAATTTAAAAGTTTTAAAATGCTTAATATATAAATTTTTAATCATAAAATTTTGTTGTACGCTATTGCGTTATTTTTAACGATTAAAGTAAATAAAGTGAGAGTTATTGAGCTGTCGACAGTTATTAAGAAGTGAAAATTGATTGCAACCATCGTCGATGCCCGAGTGAAAAATATTCTATCCAACGAGGGATCACGCGATTCAAAAAAAAAAAAAAAAAGGACGAAGGAACGCCATTATACGGCGAATGGTAAAACGTAGCTGAAAACGTGAATTTTTCCGGTAGAATTAAAGTGAAATAGGAATTGTTTACCGCACCTGCGACGACTGCAACTCGCTGGCTAACTTCTCATTTTTCCTCCTTTACCCTGGCTCGTTCTCCCTTTTTCCTCCCTATTTTTTTTTTCCAATTTTTTTCCTTCCCCATTCCTCCTTTTCTCTTTCTCTTCTTATCCCTTGTTCTTTTTATTTTAAGAAAGCGGCTCATCCCGCAAAGTGACTTCCGTTCTTGCCCACTCGAGTTTCCGCTGGTCTTCTACCTTTGGAAAAATTGTTCCTTGCCTTATCGTCTTTTCGCTATAAAACGTATCCTATACCGACGCATACGTCTGCAGTTTAATGCGAAAAAAAGGGAGGTGGGAGGAGGAAATCCATTTAATACTTCACAAATTCGAAAGATCGAGTTGGAAGAGATCGAATCTTGCATTTCTTTTTTAAATAAATATTGAAAGAAGTTTAAAAGAATCGTATATTATAGAGTATTGCAATAATTAAATAATAAAATTCTTAAAAGTTGTATTTACATTAGCATTAATTTTAATTTTGATTTTTGCCATAAAATTTGCCGAGATAAGAATTTTTATTTTCGAGCAAATTTCAAAGTAAATTTTATTATTATTTAGTAAAATTAAAATGTTTACTTATAAAGGTGAATATATATTTGTCATTTACCTTTTATTGAAAATAAAAGTTTTCTTATTATCCCTAAATAATATATTATTTACTATGTATATTTCTATAATTTTGTTTCCTATTTTGACAATAACATGATTTACAATCGAACAATAGATATTACAATTTTTGCAATCAAATTGTCATGAATAAGTAACACGTGACAATTTTAAAAAATTAGCCCGAGCATCGAACCGTAAGTCATCAATCTTTCGACACAGTTGAATTTTTTATCATTCTTAGAAAACGATTTTAACATTTCCAATGTTGGCAAGAATATATCTTGCCCGAGGGCGTTCAATGATTCAATACACGTCTCGTTGTTTTTATTCGCAGTGTCTGTTTTACTTGAAAAATAAAACAAAGGTAAAGTTGAACTACGATGGATACACATGCCCGGGAGTCCCTTCTCCAAACAGCCAGGAAATTCAATCGTTCTGTCCATCTGAACATTCTCGTTACATGCGTGAACGAAATTTCGATGTTATACCGTCGAACAATCTAACATTGTTTATTAAGTTTTCGACAGAGAATGTCTACAATTTCTTTCCAATTTTAATTTCCATCTCAAATATGATGAAGCAATGCTCCTGGTTCTCTTCTACTTTCATTTTAACGTTACAGTACATCGTTTAACCCTTTATTTTAAAGTCTATTCTTCGAATAACACGATATTTCACGAAATAAATTATTCGTTATCCGACGAGTTTCTTGTTTTTTAATTCGCAGCATTAAAATGTTCACATCACTATTATCCCTCATTAACAATATTCTATATTCTTCCAACAATTATTTCAAGAGAAAAATCGTCGACTAAGACATAATATACACATTATTTCCCAAATATCTCTCTTCAATCGACCAAACAAAATGAATTACTCATCCAATAATAATTATCGCTACATCTTTAATCACTATTTCACTCAAGATTCAGGAAATGGCGGTCTCCCTCACGTCAAAACCACCGAAAGAATTAATAGAAACCGTGAAACTGTCCACGAATTTCACCATTGATTCGCAACGACAAACGTTCTTTTTAATTTAATAAAACGCGACCGGTTCCAGCCGAAGGCCCTTTCCACCGTTTTTAATATCCCGTTTGTGGAAGACGCCGCGGACGAAACACCGGCGGGCTGCGCCGTTACGGTTCGCTTTGCACCGAGGGATGGAAGGGAAAAAACAATTGGCAGGCGGACAGAGGAAAGGATACGACGAAAAACGATCACTGTTCATCGTTGAAAACTTTTCTTCGCGAGTAAACCAAACTCCATGCACCCGTTTTTTCTCCATTGAAATTACCATGAGGCTGACGTCGAAACCACTGCGTGCACTCCATGAGGACAAACGAAAGAGAGACAGAGAGAGACAAAAGAAAAAAGAAAAATGATCAGACAACACGAAGAAGGAAATATGGGCGGGAGGGGGAGGGATTTGAAAAGTTAAATTGAACTTTGACGAAGGATCCACGTGTGACAATGAATTGTTACGCACGCCTCGATGTTCGCAAATGGTCGCTGTCGTTATTGATTCTTCTCGGCCGTGTTTCATCCGTATCGGGCAATTTCCAATCGCGAAAGACGGGCACAAAACCGCCATGTTTTTTTTCACCCTTCCGTCTCTATGATTCTTCGTACCGTTCGATTCTGTCGTTCGGTTTTTCTTTCCACGTTGAAACGTTCGTTTCGAGTATGTTTGTTTGAGAAACGTTTGTAACGTTGATTCGTTTTTGTGGAAAAACTTGATGGCAGAAAGGAATTATTTGAGACAACTTATCGCGAGCAAGTATGCGAAAAGTGATTGTATGGAACGAGTTATCTGTGACAGAATTTCAAAAAATGATTAATTTATTGTTTCTTTTGCACGATAAACAAAATTTCCATCGATTAAATGAATTCTTCTAAACTTTTATCATCGATTATAGTAAGTTTGCTATAAATTAAAACAAAAATGCCACGTAAAATGAAAAATGATATATAATCGTTTATCGAAGAATTGATATATATATATACATATGCGTCGTTGATTTTTGTTGTTGTTCGGAAGAGATTGGAGGATTGGATGTCTATTTATCGAATCTATCTATCACGTTGATGGGGGATAGACGTGTGAATGGCGAAGTGAGTTACGCTTGCTACAGGTATCTATAGATTGGTTTATGAAATTGACGTAAACTATGATTGAATTCGATCGTGATGAATGCTTCGTAACTAATTATGAAGATCGATTTACGTGTGATTTACTCACATTCTTTGGAAAAATGATCGAGTAATTTTAATCCTCGCCTCTCTTTCTCGTTTAAAGAAACATTATTTGAATTGAATGTAATCTGAATCATCACACAATGAGAAGACAAATAATCATTTAGAGCAAAATGGGAAAAAATATGAACTTCCTTTTCTTTTCCTAATGCATAGAAATTTGATAATATTCTCACCTATTAAATCCATTATAAAATTATCATCTCACGTCGGCCATCCCTCTATAAGAAACCTGTATAATCGGTCGAATCGAGCTCCACGCATCGATCGTTTGCTCTTCAACCGGCGACGGGTCACCGGCTCATTGTTCGACCGGCAATAAGTTCGACAGACGTGCCAGCACCGTCTGGCGCGCCTTTAGAATCGCTCCTCCGGCGGGGGAGGTGAAAAACTCGCGATCCGATTCGTGTGTTGGCCGGCCGATGACAGATCGTGCGCCAATGCGAAGAGAAAATACAATTCGTTCAGAAGAAGAAGGAGATATCCGCCCGATAAGCGGAAGCCAGGATGGATAAAATCTTTACAATTCGAGCCGAGAGTTACTTCGACTTGTATACCCGCTTCGATAATTTCGTGTTGCACCAACACTTTAAAATAAAAAGACAAAAAGAGGAGTTGAAGAAACGAGTAGCGAATAAATATATTATTTTTATCATTTTAAAAGATTTTCAGTGGAATTTTTCCTTCGTATTAAGATTAATTTTAATATAGAAAAAGAAGCTGAACGATACGTGTCCAGTGTTGCCTAATTTTAATCTTTCTACCCCAATTTCTTCGCACGACTTCTCTCGGTTCTCGCATTCATCGTAGTCCTCTGTCCTCGACAGAGTCTGGCGGGCTATCTTTCCCTCTTTTTCTTATCCACGGTTGGTTGATCGGCACAGAAAGGGAGTAACCTTCCTGCTCTTGGCGCATAATGGCGGGATATCGAAAGCGCGGAGGGGGTCGAGGAGGGGTGGCCAGGAGAAAGATTACGCTCCGTCGAGTTCGTTCGTTGTAGCTGATTGCGGTTCGACCTAACGGAAGCTCGATTCGAGTTAATACCGTCGCGATAACGTCACGACCTACGAGGAGGTACACCAAAGAGAGAAACGGTTTTCCGTGAACCGACTCTCTCGTCTACTATCCCCTTCCGTTCGATTCTATTACCCCTTTTCCTCGCTCCCTTTTCGTTCGAACTACCATGTTTTGTGAGCAACCTCTGCTCACCTCCTCCTCCTTCTTCCTCGAACCGCTATTTAACGACCTTGCTTTTCGTTCGTTTCTGATGCTTTTCCAGTTTGCGGCCTCGATTCTCTCGTTTCTCTTCGAGCATCGACTTCTTTTCCCCCGCGGTTCAAAGCATTCAACGTGTTTGAATAGTTTTCGTAGAGAAATTTGATGAATGTAACGCGTGCATTCTTTTCCATATTCTTCCGTGCGATTGTGGTGTTTAAAATTATTTAGAATATCATTGGTTAATTATAACTACTTTTTCAAACAAAATATTATTTATCTGTAAAATTCTGTATATTTATATACTTCGAAAATTCTGTTTCCTCCACATCCTTCACACTATTAAGAACGATGAATTGTTAAATACACATTAATCCCTTGTCTCTAAAACCTCTACGTTGAGAAACTTCAAAATTTGACCTCTGACTAGTACACAGAATTTCGAACGAATCGCTCGAACAAACTCTCGCATGATCGAACTTGTAATCAAAGAATAGTTGCGTGGATAATAATACTCGTACCTCCTCCATTCTGGCCAGAGTGATCGATCCGAAGTGAAAAGTTTAGTGGGATCGGCGCAGAGAGAGAGAGAGAGAGAGAGAGAGAGAGATCGCCAGAGGCGGCAATTCGGCTCGAATCGAGAAGAAGGGAACGAGTGGTCGCGGTGTCTGACGAGAGTCGTCGTTGCTCTCCTCGCTTTTAAGGAGAACGATACCCTCGCGGCCAGACGCGGAATTATTTGCCCTGTCGTCCCCTCGCCTCGATCGACTCGAGTTACCGATATTGGTGCACGCCGCTATCTGTATAATACGTGCCTTTTATGTCTTTCGCATTGCGGAATTCTGCGGCCTTGTTCGCGTTTCGATGGCAATGGTCGAAGTTTGGGAATATCGTGGAATATTGCGCGTGAATGGAAAGTGGAGGAGATGTTGGTGAAATATTCTGATTTTTTTTTTTTTTAATTGGAAATGAAACAATGGAAAATAAAGGATTAATTTAGATAATTTTGAAGATATTTCGTATTGTGAAATAGTGAAGTATTATATTTTGTATATTTTCACTGGAAAATGATAGAAGATTTGCAATTAGTTTGGACTGAAATTGAATCTTTTGTGAAGATTTTTCGATTTAATAATTAGCTATGAATAATTTATTTATATACAAAATGGAAAGAAAGTCGATCTTCAATTTATGATTAATCATGGAATTTTTCTAAGTTAAATTTTAATCCAGGCACTGATTTTTCGATTTAATATTATTCATAATATTATTAATTATAGTTATTTTTCTTCGAATTTATACACGGTTTTATATGATATGAATTATTTCTTTGAAATTTACGTTTTATTATTGCTACTATCATCATAGCTACAATGTTACAAAAATAAACGTATGTAATTACATAGATATATATACATACGTAATCTTAACACATGACGCATCTATCGCATGACGATTACCAGTAACTGATAATGTTTAAATGGAAAATTTTATGCTGGTTTCATTCGTAACATTATAGCAGCAAATATATTAACGATATAAAATACTTAAATATCTATTGTATATTAGGTCATCTGGGATCTGTCCCATTTTTTTTTAAATTGTTCGTTATCATTCTACTTCTCGTGTTACAACAACTGACACGGAATTCCTTTATATTTCCATAAAAAAAAAAAAAAAATCACATTTCACGCTTCCAATTCATTTTTATATTATATATAAGAACCTTAAGTTTATTTGAAACTTGAAAATATATTTACAAGTCAATTCAAAAAATAAATTCATATAAACAAAGAAGACTTCGAGTTGTTTAAGCACAAACAATTTAAAGCCAAGTTAATGGATTCAATGATCATTAAAATGTACAGATAAAATGTACATTTGTATTGATTAAAACTAACTATTCCTCGAGTTAATATTAAAATTCTTAAATGTATTTATTTGCTTCCATTGATATATTTGTAAGAAAGCAACGAATAATAAATAAAATAAAAAATATCAATTATAAAAGCGAAGAAAAAAAATTTCAATTTCGTCGATTTGTTCCTCTCAAAATTTTTTGTTCTTCTCTTTGCGTGTATGAATGTGTCTTACAATCGTGGAGGACAATTTTCTTAAAAATTCCTTTGCAGGAGGTTCATATTGGTGCTCTATTCTTTGCCAAACACGAATTCTCACCCATCTGCTACAAGCACTTGTCCCGATTAAATTAAACAGATCCTCTTGAAATTATTTAAGACTGGTGGATGATATTTTTAGGCTGAAGAACATACGAAATTCTTTCCTAATCCTTGGATCTCGAGAATTTTACAATGCTACTTAATCATTGTATAATACGAGGAGACACGTACTTAGCATTTCTAGTAAATTAAAACAAATTGTACAAATATGTACACGTGCGGGGTATGGTAAAATTATTTTTCCATAAAATATTTCTTCGTAATTATTCAAAATTTATATTATATTCATCGAGTTTTTCTTTCCACGAAGGAAAATTTTAATTTTAAAAAAAAATTCAGAGAAATTAAATATATATTAAAATATACGTTTCTACAGGAAAGTAATTAAAGTTGAAATAAAAATATATACACGCGTATCGAATAAATTTATATTCGCGAGATAGATATCGCGATATTACTTTTTCATAAACATAAGTAAAGATTTCGGCCTGGCAGGTTGTAAGTAATGCAAAGGATATTTTAATCTGACATAAACCAGAGATTATAGTACGTGCTCGTAGTGTGTTCATTTTTTACATTCGCTCTCTGAAATTGCCGCACATTTTTACTGGCTGGCCAGTTATATTTATATGGCCGCAAAAAATAATTAGAAATCCACTTACTCCTACGACTTTATCGCTCCAGCTAACTATCCAATTTTTTAGAGACCTTCATACGTTCCCATGGCTAATATTATAAGGGAAAATTTGGAAAAATTGTGAAACGAGCAATATTCCATTTATCTTTTTTTTCTATTTTTTAATAAGTATCGTTCTAATTTTTTAACCCAATTATCGTTGAACGCAATATCATCTTTCTCATTATTTTAAGTTAAATTAAAAGTTGCGAAACTTTGAACATTTTTTATATTTTTCCTGTCTGGAAACACATTAGGAATATCGAACACGTTTTTCTCTATAAAATTAAAAATTTTTAGATTAGAATTATTCTTTTGAACAGACTTAATTATTGATGTAAATAAATATTATTAATTTTATAATTTTTAATTTCCTATTCTACGATTTCAAATATATTATAAATATGCTAACTTATGAAATGATTAGTGTTGTAATTCATCGCTGCAAATCCTATAATTTTTTTTTTTTTTTTTGAAAAATTTCATCACTTAGATAATCTTATATAGATACGTCTCCTAATTAGAAAAATGTTTATAACACAGACACAAACATCGTTAATGAATTTGTCAAATCATTCTAACAAATTGAACTACTTTAGAACACTTGTTAATTAACAAAAAAAAAAAAACACAAGTCGATAAATATCAGAAATCCAATGTTTCCTTTCACAATATCTCACTCTCTTAGATGTGTAAAAAAAAACAGTTTAAGCGGCAGAAGATAAGGAAACGAGTCCTGAGAAAATTTTAAACAAAGTATTATGGAAAGCATAATATTTTAATTGAAAGTATTTTAATTGAAAGTAAAAAATTCTTTCAAAAATAATTCACTTTTCAAGTTGAAAACAGTCGATAATAACAATTTCACAACTATTTCCTCAATAGTATCATTCTACCATAAAAACAGAGGATGAAATCTTATTGCAACTTGGAGTGGAAAGTCGATCAAAAATTGAAAGAATTTCTTTGACTGATTGATCAGCTCGATTAATGGTGGAATAGTGTGGAAATGATGCGAGCTCCTAGGAAATGAGTGGAATGCTCGCGAATCCGGGAAATTACGTTAGAATTCCATTGTGCTGGAAATAGACGAGATGCTCGAAAATTAGTGGATTCGTGCGCGAATTTCTTTGAAAACCGCATCATCCGAAACGGAAATTCTCTTTGAGATTATTTATAAATTTCAGTAAGCGAACACTGTTTTCATAGCCTTGCTGTTGGAATTAAAAAATTGTCTGCATATCTATTTTTTAATCGAAAAAGATTAAAGGATGAAAATTTTCAACGTGTTGCTTTTCTCTTTCTGAACAAAATGTAATTAGTCAGAAGTAAATGTTAAATGAATAAATAAATTTGGAAGTAGAAGAAGATTAATAGATTCACGAATGAAGATAGAAAATTCTTTCTCTTTTATTATTTCACCTATTTGAAATTAATCAAAAATTTTTATCCCATTTAATTTAAACAATTTAAACAGTTAATTCAAAGTGTCATTTAAAATTCGATTAAAAAATAGAAACAGATGAATTTCATCCCCATACTGCGACCCCTATTCGTTCCAAACAGTGCGATCAAGAGAAACGACGACAAGCAAGATTGATAATCTCTGATTAATGAACCACGTCTTCCTCGATGAAATCACTTGGATGGAAAACTGTGAAAGAAATTCTCGAGGAATTATTCTTCCAACATCCTCGAACGTAACAACGTTAACGCGTTGCGACAGCCGGTGTGAATCTACGCTCCTCCTCCTCCTCCTAATTCATCTATCACAATCACGTGCCTAGAGATGCGAATCTACGTTATTCATAATCCGCGGTGAAGTTCGCGAAACGGAAAATCTTCGTCGAGGAAATGCAGAAGTATGTACAAATTGGTATTATTCACGCGTCGCTTTCCAAAATAATTTTAGATTTCCACTGGTTCCAGTTTATTTCTAGAATTCATATATATATTCAATGTTAAATATTGAATATAAAATATTCAATGTTAAATATTCATTTATTTCAATATTTAACTCGTTCTTTATTTCAATTCCAATTTTTTCGAATTTTTAAAATTCAAGTTGCGTTAATATAAACTATAACTATGTTCGTCCTTCTCTTCACGAATCATTAAAAAGGATAAAAAAGAGAAATAGAAAATACGTAGAACATCGCAATTTCACAGAACTTTCGAAATCTACGGCATAATGCAATTCTCCTCGATCTCGATGACCCGCGTCTAACCACTAGTTCCATTTTTTTCCCCTTGCGATCTCTAATTTTCTACGCTTTTTCCTTCGCAATCACGGCGAAATATAAATTCCACTCGAGAAGTGCTAATAATTCGCTTCCACGAGAAAAGGAACGAACGGTTAAACCGCTATTGGAAAAATGATCAACGCGTTATTCGTTGCATAAACTTATCAGAAACGCTCTTGTTTACTTTCACATTCTTTTCGGTGTCTCGCCTACTTCGATCGCTGTTTACACTCGAACGAAACTCGTCACAACAATGGAAAACGCTTGGGTGGATATTCTTAAGCGAATGTTCCTTGCTCGAAGAAAGTTTGAAGCTAAATCGAGCAACGGAAGTGTATTTAATGGCGTAGAAATTATCTTGATTATCGCTGTGTTTGAATTGCGAAAAAGTAATCACAATTTATGGTGTTTGCTTGTTTAAATGATTCTGATCGATCGTTTCATTTATTTATCAAATGGAATATTTTCATCCGTGATTTATTCTAAGGTTTGCTCTTAGATATTCGACGATTCATTTTAATAAATTAAATATTGAGAGGAAGTTGAAGAATTGTACTTTGAGAAATTTGTCTTCTTTTAATTTGAATTTAAGTAAATTTAATTCAATTTTCAATTTTATTATAGTACACATTATTTTGAAACTCGTACAGTTTTCTTTTCCCTGTTTTACAATACTTTTCATTCACTCCAGATTATTCATATTTATATAGACATTCCTAGAGATTAGATTACGATCACCCACAATTCATTTTTCTTTTAATCTGAAATGCACAATCAATTTACGTTCCAACGTACAAAGTAACTTTTTAATCATAATTAAATTCTCGTTCCCACGAAATAAAAATGCAACCATCGTGCACAATTACTAATAAATTTACTAATAATCAACTCTTTTGATTTCGATCTTGTTTATCTCACGAAAAATCGATTTTCCTTTCTTTGAAAACTCGCGCATTCACATTCGAGAACATAATGCAAGTACTTTTCCTTGGGCGTTGCCCGTTCCAACGTACGCATTACCTTTCATATAATAGGTTCGTGTTACTGCAATTTTTTTTCTCTTTTTTTTTTTCTCAAAGAAATAAACATGTCCTTGCAAATTCCCAAGAGATAACGGCGCTGTTCCACTAATTACACGTGTTAGCCTCGACCATCTCTTTCCAACTCTTTATCTAACCTTAAAAATCTTTCAATTAGAGCCCGACTAGCTCGCATCAACGAATCCATATGCATTCTCGTTTCTTAGAGTCCAATGTTAAAAATATATTTAAAGCGACTTATCCAATTCCATTTTCTTGCAACGTGAAACGAAGACGTGCATTTTAAATCGTACTGTTCCATCCTCAAAACTTAAGTTGTCAATCTTAACCTTTGCATTCGTATTTATATTTAAAAAGATTACCAATCATCAAGTTAATAAAACAATTTTCAATAAATAAATACACAAATTATGGATGGCGATTGTACGACGAATGCAAAGAGTTAAGATTTGCATTTACAAAAAGAAGCCTGGTATCCAAAATCGATGCAACCTTATCCCCTTTCAACATTCGCTCCGTGAATCTCGACCCGATACATATCGACTCGACACCTTATCGACCCTCACAATCGTACGTTTCGCATTCCCGGAAATAAGTCGTGCAATCCGCATATCTCGTGATACAACCTTGCCTTCGCCAATATATATACACACACGATCGGCGAGGATCCGCGGAGGGCCGGCGGTGTGTCGTCGATATTCGACCGCTCGATTATCAGCGTGCCGACGATACGGTATATCAGCGTAATACCGGTCGCGTGCCATCCATCTATTTCCGCCGAACGCACCGTCAAAAGGGGGAGTCGAGGGGCAAATTTAATCTATTTATCGCAGGTTCCAAGCGGCTGCCCCCCTTCCTCTCCCCGTCTCCACGAGGTAGTACACGTGTACGTCTCTCTTCGCTGCACTCTATTTCTCCCTTCCTCGAAGAGATTCTGCCCTCCCTTCCTCTCTTTCTCTCTCTCTCTCTCTCTGTTCCATCGTGTTTTATGTATCAGTCGTCATTGTTCAACGAACGAGGTTCCATGTAAGGAGGAAGGGGTTGCACGGTCTGCGATGCGGCACAATTAGCGCGCGCCATTAGACGGCCTTTCTCTCTCTCTGTCTATCGAAAGGTGTGGAGCGGATGATGCACGTACGACGAGCCACCCCCTTCTTCAAACTCTTCGCGGAGCGAGAAGAGTTTTATGGGTTGGAAAGGAGCCCGGGTGTTCGAGCAAACGTTGCTCGAGGCATACGTTTGGCCGTGTTTGAAGGCTCGAGTGCTCGAGATTTTTGTACCCCTCTCTTCCATTCCATGTCCTAAACGGGATTCCCTCTCGAGAGATGCACGCGTTTTGCCGCTCTTTTCTACCCCCTTTGTCGCGACCAATCTCGAGGACATTAATGTGGATTTCGTGTTTGTCACGCGTGTTACCGCTCTGGCCAGGGGGAGGGGGTTCAAGTCGCGTGCATTAAGTTTGAGCACCGCTCGGGTTCTCGAGAAAAGGGACACGATGCAATTACGCTTGGATAGGGACGATGGTTAATTATTTCGAGGAAGGGTTGTTGGTTATTCGTCGTGTACCGTCTCGAAGAATTTTTAAACGGTGGATGTAGATGCTTTCGTAGATTTTTGATCTTTGAAAATGATTGTGAGAAAGGGAATTGAAATTTTAGGTTTTTCTTTTTCTAATATGTGGAGTGGAGAGAGTTTCAGAGATCGTTTCGTTCGTAGGTAAATCTTGCTCTTATATTAGTTTTTGTAATAAATAAATAATCGATAACAATGATAAATTCGTTTCTCTTTTTTTTTTTTTGGTGTTAATCGGTATTAATTGTTATACATGTTGACCAATGGTTGATAAAAAGTGGAAAAAAGATACATAGTTTTCGAAGGAAGAATGAGTAATATATCGAGATCATAAATTTAAATTTTTCACGACAAATTACAAATTTCACGCGAGAAAAGTATTATCGCGTTTACGAATGATTTACACAGAAAATAATTTTTCTTTCTTCTCTTTGTATTTATTATTATTGTCCAGTTTTTTGGTGACAAAGATTTAATGATTATTAACGATCAAAATTGAATTTTTAACCTGAATAAATTCTGACAAATTTTCAAATCCATTCTGAATGACAAATATTCCTAATTAATATTTATCGTTAATATTATGGAACATTAAAAATATTTAATTTTACAAAAATTCGTTAATCATAATATCTCTTAATTGTCATTCATTTTTAACAGATAAATCAAAAATTCTCGATCGAAATTTGCAATTAGCATTCAGAATAAAAACGATGCAAATTTAGAAAGAAACAGAAACAAATCTTCCTTAACAAATTTTTTAAAAAAATCTTAAAAAATCACGGG
Source organism: Apis florea (assembly GCF_048593485.1). Classification (NCBI taxonomy): domain Eukaryota; kingdom Metazoa; phylum Arthropoda; class Insecta; order Hymenoptera; family Apidae; genus Apis; species Apis florea. The sequence goes on along the minus strand of NW_028256430.1, from coordinate 36,775 downwards.
ACGAAAAATCAAATTACCCCTAACAGGCGAGAATCAAAGCTCTGGCAACATAAAAGCCCCCCTCCCCCTCTCCCTCCCAGACCCAGCACAATCAACGCAGACTCGTACATCTCGATCCTCCGCCACGCTCCTCGTACCCATTACGAGCCTCATTATGCTCACTCGCTCGGGAAACCCCTATTTTCCGTGAGAGCTTCGTTTTATGCAATTAATAAACATCGCAGTATCGCGTTATACGAGGCGAATTACACGTGGTTAGAGCGACGAGAATTATAGAGGCGAGTGCCTCTAACGTTGGCTCAAAGGAAAAAAATAAAATAAAATCGCGTGGGCGAAATTCTGCGAGAATAAGAAAAAAAAAAAAAAGAGGAAGAGATCGACTATCGTTTTCGAGGGAAGAATAAGAAACAGAAAAACGCATCTACGAATCGATGACTCGTTCTGTTCGAAGGCAATATCGTTAAATATTTTTTCTTTTTAAGTGTCGCGAAGGGGATGAAACTGCGCGCTTTTCCCCGTGAAAGATAGTACGAATTTACTAAGTAACATTCATATTTCTGGTGAAAAAAATTGAACCGCAGTTTGAAACGAATACGTGGATTAATTTCTTTGTAATCGAGTGAATTTGATTTGACCAAGTTCTCGTAATTCGTACTATTGTTAATGCCAATTCGTTTCCATTCTCGCACAGATTTATTGTGTTAAAATGTTCCCCAATTCTCCGCAAGAACGAAGACAACAGAAAAAAGGAAAAAGGAAGAGGGAAAGGAGAAAAATCGAACCGATAACGAGATCGTTGGCAACGCGAGGAAACAAATAAATCGAGCGTGGATAACGTACGAATATCGCGCAATAACGGGGCCAACTATAGGAAACTAGCGACTGCATTCGTTCCGAAAACTTTATTTGAAAAGGCTCTGGTGTGGCTCGATGAGGAAAAAGAGGGAGAAAGAGAGAGGGGGAGAGGCACTGCAGTCTTTTTCAGGCTAACGCAGGAGAACGATCGCTCAGCGAAGGCGCCTCGGTGTCTATCGCGATGGAAACGATGAAAGGAATATACGTATCGTTCCTTTTTGAGGGGGAGAAAAGAGTGGAAACGGAGACGGTGGAAACGGATCGGGGAACGATCGCGAAAATATCGGTCGAGAGTCGCTGCTCTCTGGCTGATCGGCTTTTTTAACGACGTTATTTTCGTATCGACGCCAAAACGGCGCAACTATCCTTACGTCTTCGTTTGAATTATTCATTTGTAGCCAAAAGATTATATCTGTTGCGCAAAATCAATTTTCTTTTTTTTCTCCATTCAACGAGGAAATTTAGGTATTTTGGAAAATCTGATTGGAATGGAATGACGACACTTTTTTGGAAAATAAAGTAGATCCTTATAAATTTTGCATTAATTATTGAGAAAAAATCTTAGGAATAGAATCTTTCGATTACAATATGTATCGCGTTAGTTTAGTCAGTTACAGGATGCATTAGTTTTAGAATTTTCAGATGAGCAAAGTTTTATCTCGTTCAGATATGTAGATTGGTCGAATCTTCTTATAAACATTATTACAGCAATTTCAATTAGCAGATCCAAGTTCAATAATTCAAATCCAAGTCTGAATTAGGAGACTTTACTTCCAATGGTTGAGAATCAGGTATATCTTCGATCGTAGTGGAACTCCGTTTATATGAATCTCTCCTCGAACAAGAAGTTCGTATAGTACAGGAATCTACTTAATCTTCTCTAATACCTACGATCTTTCATTAAGTTAATAGAGATTCCTGTTCGTATAAATAGATTTCATTCCAATTTTTTTTATAAATGTATAATCAATCAGCCATACTTTCAAATAGTAGAGAGACTTGATAAAAGTATAAAACGAAATTTCATTATAAAATGAAATAAAATAACAAATTTTCAGACGCTCAAAAAGAATTCATATTCATTTTATTATAAAATAAAATATTCAATAATTTTTCAAAAATTCACTCTGCGAATAATAATTAATATTCGTTCAAAACGAAAATAAAATACCCAAGTTCACGATTATTTTTCAACAATTTTTCACCTGTTCGAAAATTCATTCAATCGTTAATTAAAATTACTTTCGTTCAAAATGATTATTCTAATCATTGTATTCAAATACTCAAGATCGTGAAACATGGAAACGAATCGATCTTACGACGCAAATTTATTGTGACGGAAGAAACTTTTCTAATTCTCTTCCCCTTCAAGAGAACAACAGCATATCTCCGCGTTACGTAACGCTTCCTCTCGTTACACAGTTTTTTTTTTTTTTTTCAACCATCTTCGACCTTCATTTCCGCGATAGCAGGCGTGCCTCTCTCCCTCGTGAAACACGCGATTTAATTACACCGGTTCCGTGCGATTAAGTAGCTTATTAAGGAAGTTGCGGCATGCATTAGGAAGTGTTCCTATCAATTTGTTTTCAGACGGGAGAAATGGATGTAATGGAGAAATTCGAATTCGTTTTTACAGGTAAAAAACACGAGAGAGGAAATAAACGTTCGAGACAAACGTGTAAACGTGTTACTTTATGCAGATACAGATTGAATACGCACGAAGAACCGGAAATTCAAGCGTATTTCGTTTGTATGAAGTGAATGGTGAGCGTGGTGAAAAATTGGTCGTTTCTTTTTTTTTTTTTTCCTAGTGGAAGACGTATCGTGGCTTCGTGTATAACAAATGTTCCTCGAATAAAATACTTTTTTCTCTCGGATGTTTAATTTAATCTTTTAACGTTACATTATTTGGTAGATGATTCTTTGTTTTTTGTGGATTCTTTTTCGTATGTCGTGTAATTTATATTCAAGATGAATTATTGTGTTCCTGTTGTTTGAAAAGTTTCGAGGAAAATTATAAATTCTCGATAAAATTTGAGAGAATTATGAATTGAAGTTGAAGTTTAATAAGAAATCTTATATATCTTTATATGGATATAAAGATACGTGAAAATGAACGAATTCTATATCAGTTTTCTGAATTTGTTATAATTTTGGAAATAATTTATATTAATTTTCCATTGGATTCATGAGAGGACTTATAATATTATAAATATTAAAAGCAATTTAATTGAAGTTATTCTCTCTAATGTTAAAAATAATTTAATTGAAATCGATTTCTCTAGATTAACTTTTAATTCCATGATTATTGAATCTGATTAAATAATATCTCTAATATTCATAATATGGATTATTCATAATATTAAATTATTAATTTCTATACGATTCTACGCTTTCCTCAATAATAAACTGTATACTTTTAAAATTTATTAATAAAAATTAGCACTTTCAAAATTCGAGAACTTATTGAATGATTTTTATGTTACTTTTAGAATTTGCTAATTTCGAGAAAATTATTTTATTTGTTCAAAATTTGTTTAGATATCTAAAAAAGAATGAATGGTTTCGTCAAGTTTCGTATTTTAATTCTTGAAGCTTTTTCAATGCTCATTTCGAATTCATAGGATATCGTGCACCAGGATTGATTCCCACTTGTTCAACAGCGTTACTTTATTGCTATTGATTTACAATATATGTTTTTTCCTATGATTGCCATTTCAAATTTAAATTCATACGGAAAATTTTATGAATATTCTAAATATTCATGACATTTGAGGAATAAATCCTAACATTTTTTTTTAGATATAACGTATTATTTCTGTATTATAATTAAATATATTTTAATATTAAAATTTAATGGACGCAAAATATTGATCTTTTAGAATCCAAATTTATAAAGAAATAAAATATTCATATATACTTTTTATCAGATTTGTCTTCTTTAAATCTTTTTCGTTTATAGCTATTTAAAAATATTGAAGTGCTTAAATTATTCTTAAAATAAATTATTACTTATTTTATAATCGGAGCTAACAATAAATTTCATCCCTCCTTTACAACAGCGATAATTAAATATTGTATATTGTATATTTATATTGTAATATAAAAAAAAACTCTATTTTCCATATTCTTATTCATTCGATATTTAAATTAATTTCTAAAATAATAATGGAATATACACGTGTGTCCCGTAATAAACTCGTAACTCTGTTATTTTTGAAAATGGTATTACGATGCAAAGCTCGTGGTGGTAAGGAAAATATGTCGGTACACGTAGTATATCGATAACTCATGATTCAACATCGACGTCTATTTATAGACTCAATATGTTAGGCGTACTGATCAATGGATGATATTGATTTAACCGGTATAATTTGAACTTCACCATATATAGACATGTAATCGAATCGCATATTATTATACAACAATAAATAACTACAGTTCAATGGAAGTTAAATAATTTGCAAATATATACGTACAAAAATGTAAAAATCATCAGATGATTTCGAATCGTATTAATAATTTTCAAATCTATTCAAATCTAAAAAAGTTATTGATATAGAACGATGTATTCGATATTTTATTGAAAAACAATTCATTTCGAAAAAAAAAGATTATCGAAGATTAAGAAACAGAATTTATAATAACATATAGAATACAAAAATAATATACGATTGAAATAATGATTAGAAAGATTCTAGATAAGATTCCAGGGTATAATTATTGAATCCATCCATTCGTCAGATTATTTCCATGATTATACGCATTTACTTCTTTTATTACACGCATGCTTATTTATTTCAATCATTCAAGATAATACGATCTTAATAATTCGTAATAACACGCTGCGAGAGAAAAAACATTTTTTGAAAAAAATTGATATATTCACAAAACAAAATATCAAACATACCATCCCCCCCTTTTTTTTTAAATACATCCTTTCTCCAAAACGTTCCTTCTCATCCGCAAAATCCGTGATTATTCGAGACGACTAGTCCTCGGGGACCAACCCTCCTATAATTCGATACAAATCCAGGACTGTCTGGCCTACTATCGATCGATACACGATCTGATGAATAATCGTATAATATACTCTTCCACCACGCATCGTATTTCCTCGATGGAATGACAATTGATCGAACGACGAGATACTCTGTTTCTCCAGCGTGTCCCGGTGCCAAGTTATACACGTCAGGATAGTTGGAATTTTCATGGAAAACATCTTTGGAATGAATGAAAGTCTTCCCTCGTACGTATTCCGCGTTTGATCTCGTGAAAGAGAGAGAGAGAGTTTTGCATATACATGTGTACAGAGGTTGCACGGTTATCGGTGGGGAAAAGTTTATCCTAGCTTTTGTAACCGTTGAATTTTTCCAAGATCAACAATGTGCGGTGCACGGTGTGTTTGAACTGAGAAGAATGGGTCGCCGCGCGATACGACGGCGGAAGAATAGATCTCGCTGCTTGCCAAGATACAACGTACAATATTAATCCGTTCGTGGCGACCAGGAATTTATCGTGATGTGTCGAATGTCGTACGACGAACATTCCAAAGCAACGATTAAGCGTATAAAGTCGTACGATATGATAATATATAAATTCATAATTATATACATTGTTGTATGTTTTAAATTTAATATTAGTGTGTGTATATCTACGTACAGTTAAGTGTGATTTAAACTCTCTTTGTTTCAATTCTGGAGGTGTATAAGCATTAATCATGAATGATTAAGGTGGTGAAAATGAAAAGTGTTTATTCAAAGTGATCATCGTTGTTTAAGTTTTGTTCCTTATACATCTTCATAATATATAGATTTGTTTTGTTTGGTAAAAAATTGGATTTATAAATTTTATTGGATTTTAATTTCCTATTTTTTAGCAATGGAGACTTTGTGCATTGTAGCAAAAGATAATTAAATTATATGTAACATCGATTTATTTTTGTCTACCTATAATTTTGTTCTATATTTAATTGTAATTAAATATTAATTTTAATCGTTAACAAAATAATCTATATAGACTATAAAGATGGGTAAGAAATAAAACTTAAACAATTGTAATTTAATTAAACTTCATCAATAAGTACTTTTTACTCTTTATCGTATAAACTTGTTAACTAGTTGTCGAATCTCATTTTCGATTATAGTGTTTGCCTTTCCGTTTAATTGTTCTACAGATAGTGTCACGTCATTGTTCGAAAACATTGCTTGAATCGAGATTTACGGTTGATACGATGCGAGGTAATTTGAAGTTTGAAATATAGTTTACGTTTTTTTTTTTTTTTTTAGATTTTAAGAAAGAATATGAAGAGAAATTTGATTTGAAAAGAGAATCAAAGTATTTAAGCTCTTAATAAATTTTTATAATATATTAAAATAAAAATAATAACTTTGATATGCTTTTGCTTTAAACTATATATTTTAATATAAGATATTGTAATTTTTGAATTAAGAAATATCATTGAAACTAAATGAATAATTAGTATGAGACAGATAGAATGTAAAAAGTTGAGATTATTCATCAATAAATGATATGATAAAATGAAAAATAAAAAATAAAAAAAAAACAGTGTGATATAAAAAAGAATTTCAAGTTTAAATTACTCATCAGCAATAACATACAATAATTTTAAGTTTATTTTCTTTAGAGATGTAAACTAAATTTTCATTATATGTTTACTGCATTTACCATGAGTATTCTATCTAAATATTCGACGTACGAAACGTTACATTTAACAAGCTCGTTATTAAGTTCAATAGTGTCAAAGTTTTTGCTATAAATCTAGTCGTGGTTATTGAAACACCTGTACATAGAGAGTAATGAAATAGTTTTGTCGATTTAATGACCGACATCTCTGTAATTATGATGATGTATATTGTAACGAATAGCTTCAATCCTCGCATCAAAGTTCTAATTACGAACATTGAATATTTTGATGCTACAGCGAAACATTATTCACTATAAACTTATAAACCCACATATTTAACAGAAAGAAGTCAATAAAGAAACAATGACATCTTTATCCTATCTTAAACAATATTTCACTTTATCAGTTGTAAAAATAAAGGAAATTATTTAAAATAGTTTTGTTCAATCGATCGATTTATTTTAAACCAATAAAATTTTTGTAATTGCGAAAAAACGTGTAAATTAGTCTAATGGCAATACAATCAAATTAAAGAAATCGATCTGAAAGAATAATTAATATACATTGGATTTTTTTTCGAAATGAAATGAGAATACAAAAAGTGATGAATAAATATATTAATATAATTATCATTATTTATACGTGACTTTATAATATATTTTCCTTATTTTACATAAATACTTAATCAAAAAAAAAAAAAAAATTAACACACACGCGTGAAAAGTTACATTATATCATATTTATTCGTATAAAAATATTTTAATAACAAGAAGAAAAAAAAACTACGTAAAAAATTTGAATCTTTCGTAGTAATAAATTTTCCTCTCCTTTCACATTCTAATCAGCCCCACTCGTTATCACGTGTACGTGAATACCTCTCTCGTAGGAACAGCAAAAAAACAAAAAGAAAAAGAAAAGTTTCTTTGCTCATTTTCGCTCGTTTCGACGGTGAAATTCGTAAGTTGGCGAAGAAGTTTGCACTCACGGGCAAAGGGTTCATTTATGGTTACGGTACGTAAGAGACACTTGGAACTGCATCGTAAGTAAGGTGTGGATTATTACTCGTGTACACGTCGTAAGAGAGTATTAGCATCGCCCACCACGCACCACGCGTAAAACCACCAACCTAGGAAACTCTGGTTGTGTCGGTTCTTTGTTTGTTCTCTCTCTTTCTCTCTCACTCTCTCTCTCTCTCCTCGTCGCACTTTCATATTATTTTTAGATTTCGATTTTTAACCTTATTTCCACTGCCTGCCCAATGGTAATTGGAATGTGAAATTCTTTATCAGAGCTTGAAATTTCACCTAGTTTTATATTCCTGAATATTTGTGTAAAAATTGGCATTGTTTATACTTTTGAAAAGAATGATGTAATCCTTTCATTTTCATCCTAATTTTATGTTTTCATTCCGTGTTTGTTTTATTCATAACATTTTATATAGAAAATTTATACAACTTATTCTTTTCTTTTCTTTTTCCATGAAAAATATATTGCTTTAAATTTTTATTAGACATCTTTATATGTGTAAGCGTTGAAATCTCATTGTTGAGACAACGTAGGAAAATCTTCATCCCCAACTATTTTTTATCCAAAATGAAATTTCAACAATTTGGAGAAACGGTGCGCAGCGAGAAGGTATTACAAGTTGCTTCCAAACCTCAACCTGAAACTTCTCGATCGTGGAAATCTTCGACCACACGGTGGTCCGCCACCCTCTCGATCTCTTTCATCCCCCACGTTCGCGCAGATGAGAAATCGTTTCCGTTTAAACGCCAGGCAAATGAAACGGAACGTTTCTTCTTTGAAGAAACTTGCTCGAGCGAAACGTTTAATTATTTCGCTGTTTAGAAACTTTCTAATACACTCCCCTTCAGCTTTTCTTTCTCGAATTTTCGTTAACTTTTCTTCTTTCATTTCCATTGGGTTAAGAATTGTACGAGAAAGATTCAGAAACCGTATAAATCACATTCTGAAGATAACTTGACTGTTCAAAAATCTCTTCGTTGTTCCAGTCGACAAATCGATTCTATGATTAAATCATAGAAATTATAATTACTTAATTGATTATAACGTAAAAGTTTAAGTAATTATTGCCAGATTTATAAAATGCTCGACAACGTTTTTGAGAAAAATATATTTTCATCAATCTCGATCATTTTTCACATCCCGTGAAAAGTTCATAGGATTGCAGAAATACAAATGATCAATAATCGCTGGACCTCGCGAAAAGTGCAAAGATATTAAAATTTCCTTTTCCAAAAATCATCGGTGATAAAAAGTAACTCGTATCGCAATTATAGAATAATCGTTAGAAATACAAACAATCAATTATGAACAACTGCGACTATCGCGAATGCAAATAATCGTCAAGCTGCCACGAATATCGTGGCCTGGCACAGTTCACGTCGGTCCTCGCCAGGTTTAAACGTCCGTTAAAGAGGCGTCGACCGCAGCGGAACACGAAACGGTTCCACCTGCCGCAAATATACGTGTTCGCAAGGGGCGCCATGCGTCGCCTTCGTCTTTCCGGAGACACGACACAACCCACCCCCTGCCAGAGAGATCCACATTGCGAAGTAACGAGAGTGAAGAAGCGCTTGGACGATCGTCACGTCAAAATGCACTCGAAACTCGGGCCAAAAACACCTGGTCGTCCCGTGCGCTATTTACGCCCGTGTTTACGCGAACAAATGTACAATCCTAGCTCATACGTCATGCAAGGGATGTTTGAATCTTCGAAACGCGGCTCAGGGAGAAGCTGATCGACCGTGATTCCGATAGAGTTCCCCTTACTCGGCCCGATTCATCTGCAATTCAGTTTCTAATGCGACACGTGGGCGGAATATTAAAGCTACGATGGATGACCGAGAGGTGTCGCGGCACGTGTCGCGGAATGATCGCGATGCGGAAAGTTTATGGTTCCTGGAGGGTTGTCGTTGGAATTTGACGCATAGCCTGATGAATTCTGTTCGAAAAGTTTGCGCAGGAATCGAGGGGGAAACTTGGGAATGCTGTATTTTTGGGAAATTGGAATTTTATCGGATGCTAGAGTTGGGTGTGAAAATTAGTCGAGAGTTTATTTAGTATTTAATTTATAATATTTGATTAATATTTTGGAATGGAATAATAAGTTTTTGTTTTGAAAATTATATAGATTTTTAAGTATTTGGAATACGTAATTTTTTATTTTGGATTAGGAAGGAAGAGATATCATTTTCCATATAATTTTGAACTGTTATAAAATAAATTAATTTATTAATTTGTGTTTTTATGAAAACATAAAGCTTTAGATGATCACGTATAAAAAGGATGTCTTTTCTATTTATGTCAATTTTTCCTTTTAATTGTGAAATTTATTGTCTAGCTCCAAGCAATGTTTTTTTGAATACAGCATTTTTGTTATTTGACAGAAGATTGCAATAAATAAACTTCTTTCGATTTCATCGAAATACAAAACAGAATATATCGACTGTCAAAAACACTTCGAAACTCCCAAACGACCCAATATTTAAAACAATCCCTTTTGTGTTTTATTGTTTACTAGTGAAATATATTTCTCCTTTTGTACCCAAGAAAACATTGCATTCAATCATTCTCATCTAAACTATTTCAATTAATTGAAATCCTACGATTTTACACAAAGGTAATATTTTAAATTTTCTACATTATTGAATCTGAAAATTCGAAGCAATTATTGTTAACGTTCAATCAATGTGAAATTAAGTAAATAGCTTCGATAAATACAGGTTTGATTTTTCATATAAAAAATATAAAGAAAAACTAAAAATATTGCCTTCGAAACCCATTCAGGAAATAGGGAAAATCATGCCATTGAAGCCTCTTTTTGAATTATCCCGATATCTCAATCGGTTGCCGAGATATGAGGATTTAAAGTGATCATAGCGCTCAATACATTATGAATGGGCTCGCGACCCAGTGACCTACTTATTTTTCCTGGAAATGCGTACTATGCATTTCTAGGAATCGCGTCTGCCGCTTGTCTGCAGTTTGGGATAGGTCAGCGAGACGAGGTGCGAGCGAGAGGTCCGAATAAGCGACAAGGACAGAGAGAGTAAACTTAAAAAATTACTTTTTTCTTTACACGACGATATCTCGGGAACCGGAAGTCGTATCGAGATAAATGAAAAAGCGTTTTAAAGGGCAAGAATCCGCTCTTCCAACGATCGCTCATTCATTAACCGGAAGTCACTATCTTCGGAGTTATAACGATTTAAAGTTTTCCTAATTTTAATCGAGTTTAATCGAGTTTCAAAGTGAATCACACGATAGATGCCTTTATTTTTGGAAAAGTATTATTTATAATGATGTTATTAATGGTATACGGATGATTCTAAATTGACTTAAAAGTTATTTCAAGTTTGTTTAAAGTTAAATCATCATTTCATCGATTTAGCTTTCAATTTAAAATTTAATTATATTAAGTAATCGAATTTTACGATTCCATTCATTTATACTATTATGAAATATGAGAACCTAAGATAATTGTAGCATTATAACTGTAACAAAATGTTTCTTATAGCTTTTATAAACAATAAACAAACTTTTGTTATCCTATAGCTTTTCGAAGAAAACCAGCTACATAGTCAAGTGTTATTGTAAATACAACGTAGAAATACAATCGATAGGAAACTCGCAAAAGTAAAATCATTTAATCTCTATTTTCATTGTAAATATACATAGTACACGAACCAATTTACTTAACGATATAGAACAGTCTTAGAATATTATGAGATCGTATAATTTTTATACGAAATACTAATTTTATAGAATTATCTTTTTATAGTTTTGCGAATGGCGTTAAGACGTGATTTTGGAGTTATGTGCGCTTTAATGTTAGTGGATATTGGGCGTATTCAGGAGGATAAAGTAGACTTGCCAATTTGAAAGGTGATTTATAACCTTAGCCGCACGTCGAAGGAAATTTTATTAGCATTCAAGTCGCAATGATTTCAATATTGGAGCAAAGTAAAAGGATATATACTAGTGAAAATAAGCCGCAAAGCAAATACTTTAGAGAGAATCGAATAATATTAACATAAATAAAATATTTGAAACCCGAAACTTTGAAGATTTGATAGTTTCAATATTTTTTAAATTATTTTTTAAACGATTCGAAATAAATTTTAATCAGATTCCTATTCAAAATAGTTAAATAATAGTTCACTTACAAACACGATCAATTATTAAATTATCTTCCATAAGTGGATTCCATCCATTTCATATAATTTATCTACGTCAAATCTCCAAAAAATTCAACAATCAAAACGGTACAAAAAAAAGTATAACCTATTCTCCAAAAATCAAATAACGTCTCTAACATTTCATGTTCGCTACTTAATTATTTAATCAAAGGAACGACGGGTCAAATGCATCCTCTCTATCCCATCGTGGAACGTCATCCATCCTTTAACGAAGCGAAGTGACTTGCAGACCACGGGTATTGTCGATCGGAAGAAAAATAGCTGTGCACGCCCTACGATCGCGTGTCATTGCGGGAAACGTGGACCGTTGCAATCGGTGGATTGACAATTTCGCGATTCCCGCAGAATCGCCAGAGCGGATTAAATTAAAGCGGGAATGAAGGCGTCTTCGAACTTCGTATAAATCGTATTTCAATTCTGTACACGAGGCCGGCTGATCGCATATGCATTATACCATTGATCGATTCGTTTGTATGGCGAACCGTGTCACTGATAGATAGCCAATTTACTATGAGAACCGTAACTCGTGTGTAAGCCGGCAAGTGAGAGAAGGCTTTGCGCGACCGCGTTGTTAAAAAGAAGACAGAGAGAATGGGGAAAAAAAAAAGAAAAAAAAGGAAGAAATTAGCGATGGAGGAGGCGTTGCACGCCATCAAGTGGATCGTGAATATCGCGGGTGTGGCTGTTTGTGCTATTCTTGTGAGAAGCAGTTTTGAGAGAATTAAATAAATAAAGTTCGAGTTTTTAATAGTGATTGAAAATTGTAGAAAAATTGGCGAAAATTTTCTTTCTTCTTCTTGGTATTCTCATACATTTCGATATTTCATCCTCAGAAACAGTATTTGTGTTCGATCTATTTTAACAATTTTATAACACGTTATATAACATTTTGAATCAAATATAATCTGTTATTTTTTGTGCTAGAGAAGCATCACTGTAAAACACAATGTTCAATCATTTATTTTATCAAAAATTGAAACGTAATTCCTGTTATATGTAGAGATATGATATTTATTCTCTGTGCAAAACATATTGTACGTATGTGCATATGGATTACGTAAATCGAATATTAAAATATCATATTGCATCGTAAATCAGATGTTTTATCGATATAATCATTCACCTGAAATTATTATTGAAAATTTTCGTGATGAAATTCAAATCTTAAGAAAAAGAAATCTTCGATTTTTCATTATCATGAATTCTCTAGTAAATCTCTTATTATTAAAACATCGATAATATGGCTTTACAAGAAACAGAATTGCAAAATTAAAGAAATTGAAATCATATTTTTCATTTTATTGAAAATATGAATCAGTCTTTTCGTCATATCTGACGATAAGACCATCTATCTATTTTAGATATCTACAAATTATCGATGTTGCAAGTTAAGTCAATCTTCATTAAATTAAATATTGAAAATTAAATTTAAACTTGAGTAAAAATCATAAAGATTATTATGTATTATAGATATAAAATATAAATACGTGAGTATGATGCACCGAAATCGATATATTTATTTTTAATAATGATTAAGTATGTACAGAAAAATGAAATAAGAATTTGGCATCGTACATTCTTTATAAAAAGCATAATAATTTTATGTTTGAAAAAACATAAAATTTCATGATTTTTTTAAAGAAAATAAAAAGTTATGATTGATGTTATCTCTTGTTGAAGAATACAACAAAAAAAATGCCTATGTATTTTTTATATAGATTTAATGAAAAACGGAAACACATGGCCGGAAGCATGTTTTTCGTTTGGCATCAATTCTCAGTATTTTGAAATCCAAATAAAACAAAATTTTTCCATTTATTGAGTCTATAGTTATCATCCAATGAAAGACATTTTTTCTGGAAAAAAAATGTTTTTTCTTGAAAATAGCCAATGTTCAGATCAAGTTATAATTTAAAAAAAAAAAACAACTTTTCATTTATTAGAGAAAAATTGCACTTATCATGCAATAATCTCAAAATTATTACGTCCAATCATCTTTACTGCTCTTAATACTTTGTTTAATACCTCACCCGTGATATGAAATATTTATTTTTAACAATATCTGGAAGATAATCTTCTAAACCAATTTTTTTACAATACTTAAGAAAAGACAAACAGCTAATCTCACAAGCTTAATAATAGACTTATCAAATTCATAATCTTCATATTTCCGTTACGTCGCGATGTTAATTCCAGAATGTAATAAATTAGAACCGATCCTCGATATCATCACTCGCTCTTCGAGGAGCGCAGAAGAAGAATCTAATTACTCTTTCTTCCTCTAATCAAATAAAAAAAAAAAAAGGAAATCTCACCCAATCACTTATCATTCCACAAGGTAAACGGACCGAAGTTCCGGACACTTGCCATATAAATCGTATTTCAACCCGAACGTGTGTGCACATACCCGGTATTGCTGATTGCATATTTATACGGATCGCACTGTTTCCATCACTGGGAACGCTTGGTCCTCTTGTATATACCCGCGCACAATCGCACTTACACAAGTGTGCCCTGCCATTTTGCATACATCCAAGATACCGCGCGTGCAAACATTCCTAAATTCGAAAACCGACGATCCAACGTTTCCTCTATCCACCGTTATTCTTACCCCTTTCCTCGCCACGATTCGCCCCTTCCTATCTGACAATCCGCCTTCGAATTGGGAAAGTTTCGCTGGGACGAAAGTTCTGCGGTCGAAAAAACTTCGCCACGAGGAAGAGGAGGATGATGACCATGGCGAGGCAGACTGGGAGGGCTAGAAGCCAGCTGTCGCCGTGGTAAAATTGAAAAATGTTCTTGGTTTTTTCCTCTAGTCAGTTAGGAAAGATTGGGTAAGAATTACGACATCTTTGTCACGATCAGATAGATATCACAGCGACAGCTGCACCCTCTTTCGCGAACATTATGGGCAGAATTGGTAGAGCATGAAGTATGAAATGTTAGACAAAATGTGCCCCTATTTTCTTGACCCATAGAGAATACCGATTAATTTTTTATATCGTATACTCGTACAGGAGCCATATGTTGCCTGTTAAAAATATTTTAAAAGCTGTGTGTTCTTCGAATTATATCGTTTCAGAAAATAAAATTGTTATTCGACAATGAAAATATTTGAAGTTTTTACTAAGACAATTAGAGAAATAGAATTTAATATCGTGATAAATATTTTGGATATTTTTCACGTTACGTGCATTTCCTACATTTTCGTATATTTAAATTTCTTATATGTAAATTTTCCTTTGTTCAGTTCACTGTAAATAAATGTTTTCATCTTGTATGAAAATGCACCCTGTGATTGGATATAAATTATTCATTTGTTTGTACGCTCTTTAAATCCTTATGAAAAGAAGAATCTGGAATATGTATAAGAATCCAGAAGAGCAGTTTCTTTTTTTCTTTCCTTAATTTGAACGTCATTAGCATTCCATTCTTTTATGAGAAAATTGGCTAACTAGAAGAAAGGAAATCGTACGGTTCTTAGAAAAAAAGAAGTTCATCATCACTAATGCCTGCTTTAACATCCACAATCTGGAATTAGAATGCTTATCTAGCGATATTTCAGCTTGAATAAAAAAAGAAGAAATGAGACAGAGATAAGGGATGTCAAATTTCGACACATTTGAAGTTCAGAGATTTTATTCTCAAGAATTGGCGAAGATAGCAACTAACAAAAACGAACAAAAATCTCAATACTAAAACATCAGATTGACAATTGAAAATGTCAGATCTGCAAATAACGTCGTAGTCAGTATCGTATATCGGTAACTAAAGCAGAGGAATACTCCTCTTCCCTTTGTGTCGTCCCAAAGGTAAATTAGTGAGCTTTGTGTTATAGGTACATTATTCATGTATGGATTCTCAAGATATTAGTACCATTAACTTTCCCACATTGTGTTCAAGTTGTACTGATGTACGTATATTAGCAATAATTTGGAAGCAGTAAGGAAAAGAAAAATATCGAAAATCACCTATTAATTAAGTTTATTTATTACAACCAAAATTTGCTGAATAGAAGATATAAGATCAAATTTTTGCCTCAATCTAAATGATTATTTTTGATTACCACCGAACAAATTAAAAATAAATTCTCTTGATTTTAATTTATATATACTACATCAAATTATCAGATTATAAATTAAAGATCCAAAAATAAAGAAAAACATGAAAATTTAAAACTTGATTCAACTTAATTTAATTTTATTTAACTGTGACTTTGATGAACATCTACACTTCATAAAGGATTAATATTTCTTTGCTCAAAGTAGCTATTAATATCAATAAACATTCATTACGATCGATTACTCTACTTCCAAACTTTATAATGACGTACAACGACTCTGTATTATCTTTTCCCTACGATAAGAAAATCTTCTGGCAGAGATTCAGTCCTATTATAGATAAGAGAAATTCCTCGTCGAGGAAGAACGTTTCTTGCTAATCGATGTCGCGCAAATATGTTCCTCCTCGGTAGATATAATTGGCCAGATGCTCGTTGATTAATTATTATCGATTCGTTGCACGATGTCGGTTTTGCCCGGTCACGCGCCAATTCCGAAACGAATCTGCTCGCCGACGACGATCCATGTATTTATGTATGTATAAACGAACGACCCCGTGTTTGCAAATTAATGAAACATTCTCGTGTCGATATGATAACTCGCGCGTAGTTTCCAAAGTTTATAAAATTACGCGGATTAAAGGATAATTCGTAGCTTTGGAATGGGCGGTGATTGGAAACGAATCGAGGGGATGAAATTTCTTTGTACGAGGATTCTTTATATTTATTGAAGAAAGTGGCGTATATGTGTGTATAATCGCGTGTGTGTTTAATTCGTGGTTTCTTCCTTAATTTAAATAATATTGATGAAATGGATGAAAAGTTTTTTCAAAGACTTTGCTCTTGTTTTGAAATAAATGAAACTTGATGGAACATTATTTATATAGGAATGAGATTATTTGAATTTTATTTTAAATTTTATTGGTTTGATATAATGAAATAAAATTTGTTAAAGAAAATCTGGTTTACATTGATTGATCAATGCTCTTTTTTTAGTTGGAGAAAAAATCTTAAGTCTCAAGTTTCTTTCAAAACAATTTACAATGATTGCAAAATTATTGCAAAATTTTGCGAATACTCCATTTCATTGAAATAATATTATTAGTAATTGGAGTAAATTGATAACAAACATTTATTATTATTATTCAATAATAATTGTCATCGTTTATATTTTGAAGTCATTTATATAAAATAACAAATTTGTTAATTGAATAATGAATACAAATTTTTTAATATTAAAATTAAAATAAATTAAATCAATATTCGTTTAATTTTTTAAAACGCATTTCAAGTCTTCAAGAATTATTCGTCGCGTTAAAAAATTTTTTTCCATATTAATCCATCTCATACTATTGAATCTCAATTATATCCCACATATTCGTTTAATCAAACAGCTTAACAACAATTTTTATTTCACATAGCATCTCGATTGGTTCCATAATTTCGTTTGATTAACATTGTTCCTCGTTTATAGTCGCTCGAGTTCCTACTCGAATTTAAATACAATATAAATATGCGCATTCGACCAAAGGATTACGCGAGATAAGGATTAAAAGAACAACGTGAAAAGAGTTCAAAGGAGAATCGAGGGGAAGAGAGAGAAAGAGAGATAGGGAATCTTTGATAAATAGCGTTACTTTCCGCGACTCCTTTCTGCCCATTAAAAATACGAATCTCCATTGAGTAATCTACAGAGCTTTGTCAGGGCGAATCGTTCCCCGTCGGTTCAATCAGATTTTAAAACGCGCATCAGAATAAATTGAACTGAAATCTCCCGCGAGACTAATAATGGCAGAAGCATGAATATTAATACCATTTGAACTCGGTGGAAACTTTTTAGTTCGGCTTGACAACGAACTCAGTCTGTAACCGAAGGGAGGTAGACCAGAATGGGAATAAAAGAAGGGAGGAAAAAAAAGATGAAAGAGCGAGAAGGAGAGAGAATCTTGTTCCACGGTTCGTCAGAAAAATTGCTCACAGGAAGGTAAAACACGTTTCGTGGATATTTCATTGGAAACCGACGTCGGATTTTTTAATTTTAATCGAAATTGAAGAAAAAAAAAAAACAGAAAAGAAAAGAAAAAATAACGTGGAACGTACTACACGAGCATTATAAATGGAAATCTGCGTGCTTTTATTATTATTATTATCTGCATCCGATTCATCGAAATCAAAGAATCTTGATTTCAAACAAAGTTCTTCTTGTAATCTCAAAAGGTATTACGGATTAATTAAATATTCAACGATATCATTCTTAAAAAAATATATATATATCGAGCCTCGTAATTCTTTAAACGCATCTATCTACCCCCTTTTTTCTTTCCTCTTCCCTCCCTGGCCGCGCAAAATCTCTTTTAGATTAATTGCTTTATTTTACGAATATGCATGACCTGTCTGCGTTTAAACAAGTCACCACTGGCTACAAAGAGTTCACATCGATAATTTCGAAGTTCGTTTCCGGTTGGAGGCCAATGACCAAACGAGTCGCGCGCATATTTCACGTTTTCCAGTGAATTTATTTGAGACAGAGAGATATCGACCGATGGGAAATTGAAAAATGCAGATCGCTTTCCCTCAACCTCGTGACAAGGAAGCCAATGCGGTGAACCGAGAGTGAGACGGGGCGAGCGGAGGGGCAATGGTATCTTTGTTCATTGCGGCGAGGGTGTTTTGCATTGCGAATACGTAATAGTTTCAGCGTTACGCGTTCCAACAGCGAGTAACGTTTTATCACATGCCAGATAGATGAGGTGTTAGGAAAGTAATTACAGCGTTTTAATTAAAAATGATAAGAAATTTTGCCTGTATTCGAAGAAATACTAATATTTCTTTATATCGTTGAAATTAATATTATTCTAATATTATTAGATTATTCCGATGGGACAAGAATGCAAAGATAAAACTTGAGGAGAGAAAATAATCAGAATGAATGTTAAAAATGAATTCTAATTCTTTTTTTCTAATATTCAAATATGAATATTTTATAATTTTTAAATAAAAAATTAATACAGTATAAATAATGATTCTGTCTGATCGGTATAAATGAATATTATTACAAAAGTCAAATAACTAAGAGTAATAACAATGGCTAAAATTAGTTTGATTGTGTTTGGAGACCACAGATTTGGAATGTACTTAGTGTTACAGAACACCTTGTCGCATTTGTGTTAAAATGAGCCTTGTTTTGAGAAATGTTTTGAGAAATTTGAGTTTAACCAAATGGTGTCATAGTAACACAGAATGATGATACCTGCGGTTTCAAGATATGCAATTCTAACAGCGTGATGTTACATTAGGTATCGTTATACAATTTGCACCTAGTGATACTCCACGATTTTCACCCATTTTTATATAATTTTCTAGCAAACTATGTGCAATTTCGCATCTTTTAAAGTAGCCAGTGTTTGAAGTTAGTTTTTTCTTTTCTTTTTTCTTCAATTTTAACGTTTAAAATAATTTTTTCTATAAAATTCTTTTAAATCTTTATAATTATTAGATAAATATTGTATCTACAAAGAAATTTATTGTGTATTACGAAATTGTAATAAATGATTCACATTATAAGCAATGGGATTTCTAAATAATTCTTTTACATATAAAATAATAAATTAAAGTAACAAATATATATTTTGTTACATTATTTACAATATTATTCTATATTGTAAATATATTGAATGCGACTACTTAATCAAATGTGAAATCAGCAATTCAGTTTGTCATTTAATAGACTGATGTACATATTCACGAAATGGTTAGTACACATAACGATATGCAATCTACTACAGTGCCTATTAATATTAAATCATCCAGCAAGTTCATACCATTTTAGATGTAATACCTATTACATTTTGCTTGAATAATACAAATGTACATAATTGAACTATGTATAATTAGTTTCTAGATTTAGCTTATGATTTAAGTTCTTAGCATTTGTGATAATTTTTTTATTTTAGATATTGTCAATCCTAATCTTTTGAGAATAAATGTTTTAATTAGAAAATAAAATAACATACCTTTGTAATATTCTTGCAATAATTTTCCATTTTTAATTATAAACTTATATGAAAAATTATTATTTCTTAGGATTAGTACTACTTTTTACGAGATTCTATTCTTTCAAGTGTCGAAATATTTTCGAAACTTATGAATAATTCTTGTTAGAAATTGCCTCGATCGAAATCCATCGTTAATATCCTATAATTTTTGAATAAAATTCCATCATTATAAATTATCCATCATTCTCTTCAATGATTCCCCCTCCCATTATTTAATACAACTTCAATAAAATCTGTGAAAAATTAATAACCAGAAATAATTACATCCTGAACTATTCAATTATCATGTATCTACGCTTATACAATAATTCATTAGAGCATGAACTATCTCAATAAAGAGCGCAACATACAATTACTCTTCAAATATAATAACAAATTAAGATAATTAGACGATGCATCTCGTTCTATAAAAATTCAAATTCCAACCACCAACCGTGTGGTATTCTAATTATAACACGAGATCCACGTAGGTCTAAAACGCAGGAACTCACGGTCGATCAAAACGTAGACGTGCTTACAATTACGTTAGTAATACCTCAAGTTTAATAAAAATTAAGAACTTAATGCGTTGTATAAAAATTCAAATCCCAACCACTATTCTGTTCAGATTATAAATGGCGCTCGAACACGTATCCTTGTTTAAACGAGAATGAAACGATGCACGTGATATCGTAGGAGAGCGAGAAAAAGAAAAAGGCCACCCTATGTGGCCGTTTTCTTTCGAGCGCGAATCGCTTGATTAACTGCTAATTCGTGGCCGTTGCGCGCCACAGCACGTGACCCCGTATCTTCCGGTTGTGTACACGCTTATAGGTTAATCCGCGGGTTCTAAAGGAATTGCACCAGTGTATCCGAGAGAAATTGAAAAGGGTATCCACCGCGATACGCGAGTAAAGTTTTATCTCTCCTATGGTGAAATTAAACCACGTATACAGAGTGCGAAAAATGTTTGGAAAAGGAAGACGTATCGTCTATTAAAGATCGGAAGCGTAAACGGAGTAATTAAAATTTCATTTCACGAACGAACTGTTCCTTGAATGCACCACCATGGAGATTCGTTAATCGCGAGCAATTAAAGCGTAGTGGATGGGAATTAACGCGAATGTGTCGAGATAAGGATCTTGACTCGACTCGTTGGGCGACGGCTTTTTGAATGAATTGAGCTTTCGGTCAGTTGCTTTCGAGTGTTCTTTCGGTGATTTTAACTTTTTTTTTTTTTTTATAGAAGTTGATTTGTGATAAGATTTGGAATAATAGTGATTCGTGTCAATTATTTTTAATGATCGTTGTTTTCAGTTTTAAAATTATCACGTTCCGAACAATCTTTGATACGCAAATAATCCTCTTATCCATTCGATGCTGTAAAGGAAAAGAAGCTTCAATTTCGAAATATATATATCTGTTTTGCATTATAAAATCATTTCTCGATACAAGATGTTTGATATAAACGTTGTTTCATTAAAAAAAAAAAAAATTAGATGGCATTCTCTATGAATCTCTGATCTCTTGGAAATATAAATTTCTCGCATTTTATGAGATTCATTATATAATTTAAAAAAGTATTTAAATTATCTCTCGATATCCTATATATATTTAATTATTTTCAAATTAGATTAATCACAATCATCTAATAATCAAACTAATAAAATATTATTAGTTTCTTTATTAACTCAGATTCCAGTGTATAATTATCTCGAACAAATTTTCTCATTTCTCAACGTTTAAAATACTCTACACATTTTATTCTAATATCATTTACACCATTCAATTCCAAATATAATATTTTAACATCTAAAATATACCTTTCATTCCAACAAATATAGAGAAACTTTACTTTTTTAAACGGTATCGCAATTTATTCTTAATAACGCGACCAAGAAACTTTTCTTTCATCGTTTCATCGGTCGAAATCTATACAGAAAGGGATGAAAGGAGTCGAGTAATTCCTTTCCTCGGCCACAAGTCCAAACAGAGCCGGTCTAACTTTTTCGATACCCGTCGGGGGATCGTTACCCTTTCAAATGCGAGACGGTTCCGTATGATCCGCGCTCTCCGCGGTTCTCTCGTCAAAGCGAAGTCGGAATCCGGCAGAATGTATGCGCTGCCCCAGAAAAAAAGTTTCTTCCTGGTTGGGGATAGAGCCGGCTGTGAGGATTAGACCGGTGTCCCGGATTTATCCGCGAGAGGTTAGAGCGTGAAACCTGGCTCCAAGCCTCGAAACTGTGTGAAATCGTATTACTCGATGAATATGCAGCGCGATTTTGCGGTCGAAAGTTTTCGGTTCCGCTTGTAACTCGTTGCCTCGGCCCTCCGGTGGACGAAAATCGTGGAACCGTGGATCTCCAGACATATTCTAATTAGTACAAAAACTAAAGGGGAACAAGACGGCAGGTTGAGAGGGAGAGGGGAGAAGGGGGAGGAGGGGATGGAGGAGGCGAAGAGTAGGAACGCATAGACTGTCTCTAAATCATGCTGGAGCGAGATCTGCGTTCGGCTTAATTGGTTGGGTGGGAAGTGCGGCAAGAAATCATAGGCCGGGCAGAGGATTAATTAGATATTGGCTCCGGGATAACGTTTAAATCATGTTTAATTGGACAGTTTCATTCGTGGATTGGATAGTTTTGAATTCGCGCCTCGTAAGAAGCGCCATTTCCTTGGGGATAATTGGTTTTTCCTAGGGGAAAATCTGACCCTTTCTGCCATCTTAGGAATAGGTTCTTCCAGGCTCATCCGATCTTTTCCTTTAGGAACCACTTTTCATGATAAGCCAAACGGGAAATTGCATGAGGAATGTTTGATGGGCCGATATCCGATGATTAAAAGTTGATCGAATTATCGGGTGGCACGGTTCAGTAGACGGATCAGATGATTTCGTACCCCCTGTTGCTCGAGATTGTTCAAGTTTCATCGTTCGAAAGGGAAATAATCGGTTTTCTTGTTGCAACGTGTTATTGGCTTGTCGAGGATATCTATCTAGTTTTGACGCGATTGCTTTGATCGTTGATTGAAAACCGGTGTGTGAAACGGGGAGAAATATTCTCGTTGCTACGACACGTCTCGTGTCATCGTGAAATATCATTTCTGATCGTTTGATTCGATGATTGAATCGCGATATTTGACAGATTTGAATTCTTTCGTTTCCTAGTGATTTTAATACGTTAGATATCGATATTTTTTGAAAGTGATTACGTTTGGTTATTTTTCTGTAAATACGTCAATCGACAGACTTATAAAGTGTATATGCAGAATATTTGTGCATTTATTTATTTTATATATTTTAATATTTAACGTATCACACGTGCAAAAAATTAACTTATCGAAGTATAAATATTTTTATAATCTTAACTTTTAAATAATCTGACAAAGTTATCTTCTTTTATTAATTTTAGATTAATAAAAAAAAAGGACGATTAAAAAATTTTTCATCACTCATAAATAAAATAAAACGAAATTAGATCTAACGACTTGTTTAATGATCTATGTATAATCATAAACCCATTTACTACGTTTATAATATGTTACATAGAAAATTCTATATGGAAAATTAAATTATTATTACTGTAATCGTATAATAATATTAATATTAGTAACTGATAATTGATATAAACTGAAGAAAAACATTTATATATTTTTATAATTATAATAAATTATAATCATTGTTTCTGAAATTAAAATTTTTATCCGATGATGTTTAAAATACTTCATAACTACCGCAAGAATATACTATCATAAAAAATAAATTGATGAAATAATACGATGAAACTACAATTTCCTCAAAGCGAAAAAAAATAGACAAAGAGTGGAAAGAAGAAGCTACTAAAAGCTAAATGACAAAATTAACTTAAAATTTACTTTTCATCGTTCACGATACACTCGAACCGTTCGAAACTACGGTACAAAATGAAATTTCACGGTAGACAAAATTTTCAGGTCAGTAAGAGATAACGGAATAAATTTTCGAACGAATCTATCGAAAATCTCGTCATCGTGCACGTTATATCGTGTCGAATAGCGAAATATCGTTTAAAGTAAGTAATATAACGTTATTAAAATGATAAAGGAAAATATACAAGACCTGAGGAAATGAATACGGGGATGGAAGTTGTGTATATACTTAGGGACCGCCCACGACGATGTATACGTTGTCAGAACAAAATACGATCTTAGATAATGCACCGTAACGAGATCGGGTAATGCCATTGCTCCATTCGTGGAAAAGTGCATCCACAATGCACAGTGATAAGATTTACCTTCCGTAGCTTGTAACTATCCCCCAGTAGATCCGAAATTATCGAAGGAAAAGGAAACTTCTGGGTCGACTATGGTGAAGTCGTAAAAAAAAAAAAAAAAAAAAAAAGAAAAAGTGGATGGCATGAAATGCGTGGATACGCTTACTTACGGCGTGATCTAGGGGTGGGGCTGGTGGATAGGTTGTTCAAGGATTTCTGCTCCGACAGAATGCAGCTGCAGTGTTTCTGTCGTAACCCCGCCACCCTTTCTCTCCACATTTCCAGGCCTCCGTTCCACCTTGATTCTCGTTGTTTTATATATGTTGTATCTTTGCACATTCGCCTTGAGCGATTGTCGGCCCGTGCAAGGAAATCCAGAACTTACAGTCAGGGTGAGCGACGTTTGATTTTTCAACAGCGTATGAGGCGAATGTATAATATGTACCTTGCTTAATGGGTAATTACGTTCATGATGTTATTCGTTCGTTATTGAGAAAATTATACTTTTGGATTTTTGGTGAAACATATATTCGTTTATGTCGAGTAGTTCTTTTTTTTATCGTGATTATTTTTAGATTGTTTATGGTATAGATAATAATCTGTTTTTGTTTTGGTTGTTAAATACTTGATAACTTCACTTATACAATCCTTTGTCATGTAGAAAATAATATTTAATATTAATATTCTGTCGTTTAAAACTTCCCGAAATATTGCCGTTACAAAGATTTTGTTTTCCACATGTTATCCGTAAACGATAATATTATAAAAAATATATATGTTTAAATGATTTGTTCTAATAATAAGATTATAATACATAATTCATAAATTAACCATAACATCGCATTATTATATTATAATATTACAAAATATTGAAAATAAAATAATTATCTGAACAGATCAACATATCATTAATTAATAGATATATTACATAATATTTGTATTGTTATAAGAAACAGAAATTTAAATTCAAATAAGCTTATATAAAATATATATAAGCTTATATAAAATATAAATATATTAATTTATTATTTAGACGATTATGTTTATGATGCTGTTCATTTATTTTTAAACAAATTTTTAGATTTTTTAAGAAAGATATTTGTGCAATATCAAATATTGCATCATGTTGATAATTTTCAAATAGTCTACGAACAATGTAAAATAATATCTTTCTTATTCTCATTTTTATTTCTATAGATTTAGAAAAAAAATAATAATGTAACATTTATCGGAAAAATAATGAATACATATTTAATCATAGATTAGGATTGGTTTGTATTAGATGAAATTCTATAATTTATTACGTTTGAAATTTTGGATCAAATAAAATTAAAATGAATATTGAATCAAATGAAATTATTTTATATGTATAACATGCGAAATGAATCTTGTTTTTTCTTATAAAATACATTTTATATTACGAAACACACAAAATTCTTTTCCAAATAGGATTCATACGGTCAAGTTTAATATATCCTTTTGCTTCCTTTGAAATAAGTTTTTAGATATTGCATGTCCCTTATTACGAACATTCCAGGAATAACATCTATGCAAGAATCTGTGTATTTTACTTCACAAAACTTAAATATGTTGTAACATTATTACAATAAAATTCAATAAGTTATTAAATGAATAATTTATTGAGAATCTAATTTTAATTATAATTCCGAAACCAAATGACTATCTAAATATCATGTAAAAATATTTAATAAATAGAATTATACAACTGTTATACACTATAATATTTCCTTTCTTTTTTATTAAATATAAAGATTGAAATACAATTTTTAATTTGATTCACATATTCATTTTTTAATATGGCGACCGTCTCCTATCAAGTGTCAGAAATTAATATAAAGAAAAAGACACGTATTACGAACATATAATACTTGATACAAGACGAACGCCACATTCAAAAGAATATTACCCGCGAAAATACAAGACAAACTTTAGTATTTTAAGAATTATCAATAATTGAACTAAGTATGAAACACGAACTTTTTTCAAAAGAATATATATTAACTAATAATATAAAGGTATCGAGAGAAATAGAAATTATTTATCTGAATCGGAATTTATGGCCAAAATATGTTATTAATTAGAGAAAAATATGAAAATTACAACGCGAATATAACATAACGCTTAAAAGAAGACGATCACTATATAGAAAAATTTATACGAATATTAAAAGTAATATTTCGAATAAGATTACAAATACGAATTTTATAAAGACATTCTAATCAATTGTTACGAAAATACACAATTACGACTAATAATAAGGTATTCCATGACAGAATTTCCATATCTGAATGTGAATTTACTGACAAAACATATCAATTAATAAAAAAATATACAGATGAGGACACAAAAATTACGAACACACTAGGCGAGACAAAGAATGATCGCCATATTGAAAAATTTACATATATACGCAATACATCGAACCACATTGCAAACGAACAATATGAATTCTTAAACAAAATTCTAGTCGAATATCAAAAGAATACGCACTTACTATTAATAATAACATATCCCAAGGCCGGTTTCCTACACCTGAATGCGAATTTGAAGTCGAAATATATTAATTATAAGAAAATTATATAAAAATCGAGACACACGAAAACGAACGCACTACCCGTAGCGAATGACGATCGCCATATTGAAAAATTCAAATGTATATAATACGCAATATTTCGAACACCAATACGAACGAACAATATGAAATCTAAAATAAAAATCTAGTCGAATACTACACTTGTTATAAATAAAAACGTAACTCTAAGCAAGATTCCTATACCAGAATGTGTATTTAAAGTCGAAATATATTAATTATTAGAAAAATATATATAGATAGAGGCACGAAATACGAAGAGCCTATACGTGACAAAGGCCAAACGCCATATTGAAAAATTTACAAATATACGCAATACATCGAACCACATTGCGAACGAACAATATGAATTCTTAAACAAAATTCTAGTCGTATATCAAAAGAATACGCACTTACTATTAATAATAACATATCCCAAGGCCAGTTTCCTACACCTGAATGCGAATTTGAAGTCGAAATATATTAATTATTAGAAAATTATATAAAAATCGAGACACACGAAACGAACGCACTACCCGTAGCGAAAGACGATCGCCATATTGAAAAATTCAAATGTATATAATACGCAATATTTCGAATATCAATACGAACGAAGAATATAAAACCTAAAATAAAAATCTAGTCGAATACTACACTTGTTATAAATAAAAACGTAACTCTAAGCAAGATTCCTTTACCAGAATGTGTATTTAAAGTCGAAATATATTAATTATTAGAAAATTATATATAGAAAGAGGCACGAAATACGAAGAGACTATACGTGACAAAGGCCAAACGCCATATTGAAAAATTTATACATATACGCAATACATCGAACCACATTGCGAACGAACAATATGAATTCTTAAACAAAATTCTAGTCGAATATCAAAAGAATACGCACTTACTATTAATAATAACATATCCCAAAGCCGGTTTCCTACAACTGAATGCGAATTTAAAGCCGAAATATATTAATTATTAGAAAATTATATAAAAATCGAGACACACGAAACGAACGCACTCCACGTAGCGAAAGACGATCGCCATATTGAAAAATTCAAATGTATATAATACGCAATATTTCGAACATCAATACGAACGAAGAATATAAAACCTAAAATAAAAATCTAATCGTATACTACACTTGTTATAAATAAAAACGTAACTCTAAGCAAGATTCCTATACCATAATGTGTATTTAAAGTCGAAATATATTAATTATTAGAAAATTATATATAGATAGAGGCACGAAATACGAAGAGACTATACGTGACAAAGGCCAAACGCCATATTGAAAAATTTATACATATACGCAATACATCGAACCACATTGCGAACGAACAATATGAATTCTTAAACAAAATTCTAGTCGAATATCAAAAGAATACGCACTTACTATTAATAATAACATATCCCAAAGCCGGTTTCCTACACCTGAATGCGAATTTGAAGTCGAAATATATTAATTATTAGAAAATTATATAAAAATCGAGACACACGAAACGAACGCACTACACGTAGCGAAAGACGATCGCCATATTGAAAAATTCAAATGTATATAATACGCAATATTTCGAACATCAATACGAACGAAGAATATGAAACCTAAAATAAAAATCTAGTCGAATACTACACTTGTTATAAATAAAAACGTAACTCTCAGCAAGATTCCTATACCAGAATGTGTATTTGAAGTCGAAATATATTAATTATTAGAAAAGTATATAAAAATCGAGACACACGAAAACGAACGCACTACCCGTAGCGAAAGACGATCGCCATATTGAAAAATTCAAATGTATATAATACGCAATATTTCGAACACCAATACGAACGAACAATATGAAATCTTAAATAAAAATCTAATCGAATACTACACTTGTTATAAACAAAAACGTAACTCTAAGAAAGATTCCTATACCAGAATATGTATTTAAAGTCGAAATATATTAATTATTAGAAAATTGTGTATAGATAGAGGCACGAAATACGAAGAGACTATACGTGACAAAGGCCAAACGCCATATTGAAAAATTTACACATATACGCAATACATCGAAATACATTGCGAACGAACAATATGAATTCTTAAACAAAATTCTAGTCAAATATCAAAAGAATACGCACTTACTATTAATAATAACATATCCCAAGGCCGGTTTCCTACACCTGAATGCGAATTTGAAGTCGAAATATATTAATTATTAGAAAATTATATAAAAATCGAGACACACGAAACGAACGCACTACACGTAGCGAAAGACGATCGCCATATTGAAAAATTCAAATGTATATAATACGCAATATTTCGAACATCAATACGAACGAAGAATATGAAACCTAAAATAAAAATCTAGTCGAATACTACACTTGTTATAAATAAAAACGTAACTCTAAGCAAGATTCCTATACCAGAATGTGTATTTAAAGTCGAAATATATTAATTAATAGAAAATTATATATAGAGAGAGGCACACGAATCGAACGCACTACCCGTAGCGAAAGACGATAAATATAAAACCTAAAATAAAAATCTAGTCGTATACTACACTTGTTGTAAATAAAAACGTAACTCTAAGCAAGATTCCTATACCAGAATGTGTATTTAAAGTCGAAATATATTAATTATTAGAAAATTATATATAGATAGAGGCACGAAATACGAAGAGACTATACGTGACAAAGGCCAATCGCCATATTGAAAAATTTATACATATACGCAATACATCGAACCACATTGCGAACGAACAATATGAATTCTTAAACAAAATTCTAGTCGAATATCAAAAGAATACGCACTTACTATTTATAATAACATATCCCAAAGCCGGTTTCCGTATATAATTCGCAATATTTCGAACATCAATACGAACGAAGAATATGAAACCTAAAATAAAAATCTAGTCGAATACTACACTTGTTATAAATAAAAACGTAACTCTCAGCAAGATTCCTATACCAGAATGTGTATTTGAAGTCGAAATATATTAATTATTAGAAAAGTATATAAAAATCGAGACACACGAAACGAACGCACTACCCGTAGCGAAAGACGATCGCCATATTGAAAAATTCAAATGTATATAATACGCAATATTTCGAACATCAATACGAACGAAGAATATGAAACCTAAAATAAAAATCTAGTCGAATACTACACTTGTTATAAATAAAAACGTAACTCTAAGCAAGATTCCTATACCAGAATGTGTATTTAAAGTCGAAATATATTAATTATTAGAAAATTATATATAGATAGAGGCACAAATTCGAAGAGACTATACGTGACAAAGTCCGAACGCCATATTGAAAAATTTACACATATACGCAATACATCGAACCACATTGCGAACGAACAATATGAATTCTTAAACAAAATTCTAGTCGTATATCAAAAGAATACGCACTTACTATTAATAATAACATATCCCAAGGCCGGTTTCCTACACCTGAATGCGAATTTGAAGTCGAAATATATTAATTATTAGAAAATTATATAAAAATCGAGACACACGAAACGAACGCACTACCCGTAGCGAAAGACGATCGCCATATTGAAAAATTCAAATGTATATAATACGCAATATTTCGAACATCAATACGAACGAAGAATATAAAACCTAAAATAAAAATCTAGTCGAATACTACACTTGTTATAAATAAAAACGTAACTCTAAGCAAGATTCCTATACCAGAATGTGTATTTAAAGTCGAAATATATTAATTATTAGAAAATTGTGTATAGATAGAGGAACGAAATACGAAGAGACTATACGTGACAAAGGCCAAACGCCATATTGAAAAATTTACACATATACGCAATACATCGAACCACATTGCGAACGAAGAACATGAATTCTTAAACAAAATTCTAGTCGAATATCAAAAGAATACGCACTTACTATTAATAATAACATATCCCAAAGCCGGTTTCCTACACCTGAATGCGAATTTGAAGTCGAAATATATTAATTATTAGAAAATTATATAAAAATCGAGACACACGAAACGAACGCACTACACGTAGCGAAAGACGATCGCCATATTGAAAAATTCAAATGTATATAATACGCAATATTTCGAACATCAATACGAACGAAGAATATGAAACCTAAAATAAAAATCTAGTCGAATACTACACTTGTTATAAATAAAAACGTAACTCTCAGCAAGATTCCTATACCAGAATGTGTATTTGAAGTCGAAATATATTAATTATTAGAAAAGTATATAAAAATCGAGACACACGAAAACGAACGCACTACCCGTAGCGAAAGACGATCGCCATATTGAAAAATTCAAATGTATATAATACGCAATATTTCGAACACCAATACGAACGAACAATATGAAATCTTAAATAAAAATCTAGTCGAATACTACACTTGTTATAAACAAAAACGTAACTCTAAGCAAGATTCCTATACCAGAATATGTATTTAAAGTCGAAATATATTAATTATTAGAAAATTGTGTATAGATAGAGGCACGAAATACGAAGAGACTATACGTGACAAAGGCCAAACGCCATATTGAAAAATTTACATATATACGCAATACATCGAAATACATTGCGAACGAACAATATGAATTCTTAAACAAAATTCTAGTCAAATATCAAAAGAATACGCACTTACTATTAATAATAACATATCCCAAGGCCGGTTTCCTACACCTGAATGCGAATTTGAAGTCGAAATATATTAATTATTAGAAAATTATATAAAAATCGAGACACACGAAACGAACGCACTACACGTAGCGAAAGACGATCGCCATATTGAAAAATTCAAATGTATATAATACGCAATATTTCGAACATCAATACGAACGAAGAATATGAAACCTAAAATAAAAATCTAGTCGAATACTACACTTGTTATAAATAAAAACGTAACTCTAAGCAAGATTCCTATACCAGAATGTGTATTTAAAGTCGAAATATATTAATTAATAGAAAATTATATATAGAGAGAGGCACACGAATCGAACGCACTACCCGTAGCGAAAGACGATCGCCATATTGAAAAATTCAAATGTATATAATACGCAATATTTCGAACATCAATACGAACGAAGAATATAAAACTTAAATAAAAATCTAGTCGTATACTACACTTGTTGTAAATAAAAACGTAACTCTAAGCAAGATTCCTATACCAGAATGTGTATTTAAAGTCGAAATATATTAATTATTAGAAAATTATATATAGATAGAGGCACGAAATACGAAGAGACTATACGTGACAAAGGCCAAACGCCATATTGAAAAATTTATACATATACGCAATACATCGAACCACATTGCGAACGAACAATATGAATTCTTAAACAAAATTCTAGTCGAATATCAAAAGAATACGCACTTACTATTAATAATAACATATCCCAAAGCCGGTTTCCTACACCTGAATGCGAATTTGAAGTCGAAATATATTAATTATTAGAAAATTATATAAAAATCGAGACACACGAAACGAACGCACTACACGTAGCGAAAGACGATCGCCATATTGAAAAATTCAAATGTATATAATACGCAATATTTCGAACATCAATACGAACGAAGAATATGAAACCTAAAATAAAAATCTAGTCGAATACTACACTTGTTATAAATAAAAACGTAACTCTCAGCAAGATTCCTATACCAGAATGTGTATTTGAAGTCGAAATATATTAATTATTAGAAAAGTATATAAAAATCGAGACACACGAAAACGAACGCACTACCCGTAGCGAAAGACGATCGCCATATTGAAAAATTCAAATGTATATAATACGCAATATTTCGAACACCAATACGAACGAACAATATGAAATCTTAAATAAAAATCTAGTCGAATACTACACTTGTTATAAACAAAAACGTAACTCTAAGCAAGATTCCTATACCAGAATGTGTATTTAAAGTCGAAATATATTAATTATTAGAAAATTGTGTATAGATAGAGGCACGAAATACGAAGAGACTATACGTGACAAAGGCCAAACGCCATATTGAAAAATTTACACATATACGCAATACATCGAAATACATTGCGAACGAACAATATGAATTCTTAAACAAAATTCTAGTCGAATATCAAAAGAATACGCACTTACTATTAATAATAACATATCCCAAGGCCGGTTTCCTACACCTGAATGCGAATTTGAAGTCGAAATATATTAATTATTAGAAAATTATATAAAAATCGAGACACACGAAACGAACGCACTACACGTAGCGAAAGACGATCGCCATATTGAAAAATTCAAATGTATATAATACGCAATATTTCGAACATCAATACGAACGAAGAATATGAAACCTAAAATAAAAATCTAGTCGAATACTACACTTGTTGTAAATAAAAACGTAACTCTCAGCAAGATTCCTATACCAGAATGTGTATTTGAAGTCGAAATATATTAATTATTAGAAAAGTATATAAAAATCGAGACACACGAAAACGAACGCACTACCCGTAGCGAAAGACGATCGCCATATTGAAAAATTCAAATGTATATAATACGCAATATTTCGAACACCAATACGAACGAACAATATGAAATCTTAAATAAAAATCTAGTCGAATACTACACTTGTTATAAACAAAAACGTAACTCTAAGCAAGATTCCTATACCAGAATGTGTATTTAAAGTCAAAATATATTAATTATTAGAAAATTGTGTATAGATAGAGGCACGAAATACGAAGAGACTAGACGTGACAAAGGCCAAACGCCATATTGAAAAATTTACACATATACGCAATACATCGAACCACATTGCGAACGAAGAACATGAATTCTTAAACAAAATTCTAGTCGAATATCAAAAGAATACGCACTTACTATTAATAATAACATATCCCAAGGCCGGTTTCCTACACCTGAATGCGAATTTGAAGTCGAAATATATTAATTATTAGAAAATTATATAAAAATCGAGACACACGAAACGAACGCACTACCACGTAGCGAAAGACGATCGCCATATTGAAAAATTCAAATGTATATAATACGCAATATTTCGAACACCAATACGAACGAAGAATATGAAACCTTAAATAAAAATCTAGTCGTATACTACACTTGTTATAAACAAAAACGTAACTCTAAGCAAGATTCCTATACCAGAATGTGTATTTAAAGTCGAAATATATTAATTATTAGAAAATTGTGTATAGATAGAGGCACGAAATACGAAGAGACTATACGTGACAAAGGCCAAACGCCATATTGAAAAATTTACACATATACGCAATACATCGAACCACATTGCGAACGAACAATATGAATTCTTAAACAAAATTCTAGTCGAATATCAAAAGAATACGCACTTACTATTAATAATAACATATCCCAAGGCCGGTTTCCTACACCTGAATGCGAATTTGAAGTCGAAATATATTAATTATTAGAAAATTATATAAAAATCGAGACACACGAAACGAACGCACTACACGTAGCGAAAGACGATCGCCATATTGAAAAATTCAAATGTATATAATACGCAATATTTCGAACATCAATACGAACGAAGAATATGAAACCTAAAATAAAAATCTAGTCGAATACTACACTTGTTATAAATAAAAACGTAACTCTCAGCAAGATTCCTATACCAGAATGTGTATTTGAAGTCGAAATATATTAATTATTAGAAAAGTATATAAAAATCGAGACACACGAAAACGAACGCACTACCCGTAGCGAAAGACGATCGCCATATTGAAAAATTCAAATGTATATAATACGCAATATTTCGAACACCAATACGAACGAACAATATGAAATCTTAAATAAAAATCTAGTCGAATACTACACTTGTTATAAACAAAAACGTAACTCTAAGCAAGATTCCTATACCAGAATATGTATTTAAAGTCGAAATATATTAATTATTAGAAAATTGTGTATAGATAGAGGCACGAAATACGAAGAGACTATACGTGACAAAGGCCAAACGCCATATTGAAAAATTTACATATATACGCAATACATCGAAATACATTGCGAACGAACAATATGAATTCTTAAACAAAATTCTAGTCAAATATCAAAAGAATACGCACTTACTATTAATAATAACATATCCCAAGGCCGGTTTCCTACACCTGAATGCGAATTTGAAGTCGAAATATATTAATTATTAGAAAATTATATAAAAATCGAGACACACGAAACGAACGCACTACACGTAGCGAAAGACGATCGCCATATTGAAAAATTCAAATGTATATAATACGCAATATTTCGAACATCAATACGAACGAAGAATATGAAACCTAAAATAAAAATCTAGTCGAATACTACACTTGTTATAAATAAAAACGTAACTCTAAGCAAGATTCCTATACCAGAATGTGTATTTAAAGTCGAAATATATTAATTAATAGAAAATTATATATAGAGAGAGGCACACGAATCGAACGCACTACCCGTAGCGAAAGACGATCGCCATATTGAAAAATTCAAATGTATATAATACGCAATATTTCGAACATCAATACGAACGAAGAATATAAAACCTAAAATAAAAATCTAGTCGAATACTACACTTGTTGTAAATAAAAACGTAACTCTAAGCAAGATTCCTATACCAGAATGTGTATTTAAAGTCGAAATATATTAATTATTAGAAAATTATATATAGATAGAGGCACGAAATACGAAGAGACTATACGTGACAAAGGCCAAACGCCATATTGAAAAATTTACACATATACGCAATACATCGAACCACATTGCGAACGAACAATATGAATTCTTAAACAAAATTCTAGTCGAATATCAAAAGAATACGCACTTACTATTAATAATAACATATCCCAAGGCCGGTTTCCTACACCTGAATGCGAATTTGAAGTCGAAATATATTAATTATTAGAAAATTATATAAAAATCGAGACACACGAAACGAACGCACTACACGTAGCGAAAGACGATCGCCATATTGAAAAATTCAAATGTATATAATACGCAATATTTCGAACATCAATACGAACGAAGAATATGAAACCTTAAATAAAAATCTAGTCGAATACTACACTTGTTATAAATAAAAACGTAACTCTAAGCAAGATTCCTATACCAATACGCAATATTTCGAATATCAATACGAACGAAGAATATAAAACCTAAAATAAAAATCTAGTCGAATACTACACTTGTTATAAATAAAAACGTAACTCTAAGCAAGATTCCTATACCAGAATGTGTATTTAAAGTCGAAATATATTAATTATTAGAAAATTGTGTATAGATAGAGGCACGAAATACGAAGAGACTATACGTGACAAAGGCCAAACGCCATATTGAAAAATTTACACATATACGCAATACATCGAACCACATTGCGAACGAAGAACATGAATTCTTAAACAAAATTCTAGTCGAATATCAAAAGAATACGCACTTACTATTAATAATAACATATCCCAAGGCCGGTTTCCTACACCTGAATGCGAATTTGAAGTCGAAATATATTAATTATTAGAAAATTATATAAAAATCGAGACACACGAAACGAACGCACTACACGTAGCGAAAGACGATCGCCATATTGAAAAATTCAAATGTATATAATACGCAATATTTCGAACATCAATACGAACGAAGAATATGAAACCTAAAATAAAAATCTAGTCGAATACTACACTTGTTATAAATAAAAACGTAACTCTAAGCACGATTCCTATACCAGAATGTGTATTTAAAGTCGAAATATATTAATTATTAGAAAATTATATATAGATAGAGGCACACGAATCGAACGCACTACCCGTAGCGAAGGACGATCGCCATATTGAAAAATTCATATGTATATAATACGCAATATTTCGAACACCAATACGAACGAAGAATATGAAATCTTAAATAAAAATCTAGTCGAATACTACACTTGTTATAAACAAAAACGTAACTCTAAGCAAGATTCCTATACCAGAATGTGTATTTAAAGTCGAAATATATTAATTATTAGAAAATTGTGTATAGATAGAGGCACGAAATACGAAGAGACTATACGTGACAAAGGCCAAACGCCATATTGAAAAATTTACACATATCGCAATACATCGAACCACATTGCGAACGAACAATATGAATTCTTAAACAAAATTCT